>NW_020799110.1:23617228-23810880 GCF_003259725.1 Athene cunicularia
TTCACAGTAGGAAAACTGAATGAACGCCACCGGAGTCAGTGACTTGTCCACATTCAGGCAGTGAAATGTCGTAAAACCAGAATACGAGTAGCCCTCTTGATCCCTTTGGTAATCATGTAACCATGAGAACGTCGTTCCCATTTATGTAGGCTTGGTTCTGTCTCTTGTTTATTGACTAGTGTATGATCATGAAAAAAAAAAAGTCTGTAAACATATGATAAACAGAGATAGAACAACTGGGCTGATTTCTAGCAAGCAAGGAAAATATTTCTCAGTTGTAAAAGAATTCTAGGAGCTCTTTACCTTCTAAGTAACAATCTTGTTGAGGACTACCAAAAGGATGATTTGCTTATCTTGCTGCTCTACTGCTTTTCGAAGAGCACAGAAGGTGCCCAGTTTGTGCTCAGGGACTTACTTCTGAAGGGCAGATTTAGTCCTATTAAAAGCTTTTTATTCTCTACTGTCATCCTGCACCTTAAATCAGAAGTGTTAATTACCATGTGTATGTAATGAATATCCCATAGCAGAGCTGGACATGCATTAACAATTTATATGATACATTAAAACTATTTTACTTTCTGACTAGAAACAGCAAAGTCCTAGATTCCTACCAGAAGCTCCTTGCTGCATGTGGTGCATGCATTAGACTGGATCCTATCATGTTGGGAAAAGAGCATGAGCTAGATCCCTTTTTGAATCTATCCCAATCTGTCTTATTAAACTAGCAATTTTATTATGAAATGGGTGATGCCACACTTTATTTTCCTGTTTTTTTTCTCTTTTATTACCACTCAGCTCTTTATTTCTATTATCTTAATGAGAACACTGTAATTCCCCCGGTAAAGGTGCAGTGCTGAAACACATTTTGCTCGCAGCAGCATTCTGTCAAAGTCACTCGTAAGTCTGGTGTGTGCCGCCCTGCCTGCAGCCCGCGGCCGCTGCCCTGCCGCGCACAGGTACCGGGGAACCGCGCGCCTTTCGCACACCTCACGGAAATAATTTAAAGACTTCCTAGGAAAAGAGAGCAGAATGAGCCCTCGGGTTTGACATCGTGCAGGTATCGCTGCCGATCCGCACCGTAAGCACCAGGCCGTTTTCCCCGTGTAAGAGCGGTGCGATCCCTTCGCGAAGCACCCGAAGCAGAGCCTTCCCCTTTGTCAGAGGGCAGCTCCGTAACCGAGTCGCTAAGGAATGCCGCTCTGGTTGACCAGGTGGAGGGATCCTCGGGCGGGCTGGTGAACAGGGTAACTTCGGAGTTAGGAACCTGAGTTCTCTGGCAGGGGAATTCAGGTAGGTCATCGTAAGGAAAGGCAGAGGAAATTCCGTGGAGGAATACAGCCAACAGAACAGCTTTTGCTTAAGCGGTAGGTCTGCAGCACTTAATACCCGTGAAAGTTGATGAGTAGAGCGGTGTTCCCTTTCGTCTTTTCATACAGTTCCTGAGCAGTGTGTGACTGCAATGAAATTGAAAAGTAACACACATATAATAAGAAACGATTTTGGGTTTTGTGTTCTACAGTTACCCTGTAGAATTCATTGTAAGGGGATAAAGTACATGACAGTGTCAAAAAATTATTACAGTCTTATGAATGACCATGTATCTATCTAGTTAATGAAGTCACATCCCTGACTCTTACATGTTTTAAGGAAATGTTTACAAGAACAAGAATAAAAAAGCAAAGACTATCAGTCTTGTAAAACAGTCTCTAGCTGTTTCATACTAGCACAATTACCTGTAGATGTGTGGTGGTATAAATGCCAGTTTGGGGTTGTTGTTTTATTATTTTTCCACATCTTTTAAAAATTCTTTTTAAAAGCAGTTCAATTCAAAGTGTGTGAGTGTGATGGAAAGACTTCTTATCTTAAATGGGTTTTGGATACGTTTTTTGACACTAGTTTCTGTTTTGGGGACTAAATTTGATGGGCCATTGGGCTGATCTCTTGAAGTGGCAACTCTTACGGCTGTAAACGATTGCATAGTGCTGGTGATCTTTACCTTCGCTTTGCATGAAGTAGTTGAGATGACACATAGCTGTAAAGTTGTCCGTGAGCAAGGAATCATTCCTCATTTTTTGGCAAGAAGAGAGTTGCAAGAATGGCAGTTTGAAGGTTGGAGTATAGTACTGTTCCTTTTTGCTGATAGAGGCATCAGATCACACGTTACTTGAGAGCTAAATATAAAAGCTAGTAAAAAAAAAAAAGGTAAACCAAGGCTTTTCATCCGTTTTGATGCAAGTTTAACCTTCTTTACTGAGCTCCTTCTGGAAGAAGTTCCTGAAACTTTAATTAAATTGTTTTCCATTTTCTATAAAACTCCATAAAACTGTAGATGAAACTTGGGGAATATTGTGTGCTTCCAGAAGGAAGGTGTAGATGTTGGGATGCTTCAGAGAGGTTTCATTGTATTCTTGTGTCATACTGAACTTTTCTGTTGAATAACAAGCTCTCAAAAAATAAATAGCGTGAGAGAAGGTGAGGGAGGGTAATATGCTTTTAAATTTTAGCTCATAAAGGTTTCTTTTCAAGAGGATGATTGGAGAAGAGGAGAGCTGAGGAAAAGTGGTGCATATTGATCTTCCCTGTCCGTTAAGTATACTCAGCTCCACCAAAGCTTGTGTGTTTGATGGTATCTTGCCAGGCAGTAATGCCTCCTGTCTTGTGTCCTCTTTTAATTAAGTACTGAAGTGTTTTCATCTCACAGCTATTATCAGTGAATATATCTTAATACAACTCCAGCCCCCTGCTTTTCTCTTTCTCTTGGACATCTCATTGGGCTGGCTCATTTTATTATGTATTTTAACAACACACAAATATTGAAGCATCTGCCCTGAAGGCTTCTGACAGTTGTCAGTTAAAGTAGAAGAGAGGAAGAGTGGTGGGCAGCTGGGGGTGACGCTGGAGAGCAGCATGCTCAGCTGAATGAAGTCTGTGGAGAGCTTCCCTCTACCTTCTGTCTGTGCGCCAGACCCGCACATGTACTGGGGTGCTGCTCAGTCCTTACCTGCCAGCATGTTGGTTTTGGCTTGTCTTCTCTAAAAAAAGGAACTTTTGCAGTCCTGTTGTCTGTTTACTAGGTATCATGAAATTGTTGAAAGCCCTTGGCTAATCTCAAGCCAGTATTTATAGACTAATACAACAAATCTGACAGAGGTTAAAGTTTTAAGGATTATTAAGTTCTTATAACCTGCAGGAAAATCAGCAGCTCAGTTAAGGAGAGAGGCCCAACACCATGTCGGGCAAGGGATCAGCAGGCAGACTGTCAGGTGTATATTTTCTGTGTCCACTTATGGGTGGTGCCCATTTCACCCTTAATAAAATGAACTCTAAATACTTGGGAGAGTTTGTAGCCTACACCCTCCTGTGGTATTACTTGTGGTTGCAGGGTTGAAGTTGCAGACTGATGGATCCTGGATACAAGCTTCATGGGGACTGGTAGCTGGCTCCCCATGTTACATGGTCTGCAGACAGGTTGCTGTGATTGCTAAGTGGGTAAGAGAGGGGCGCTAGCAATGACCTACAGTGAGATGGAGAGTGACTTTGGGCAGGACCTGCCAGCCTTTTGTGTAAAATGTAGTGTCAAGGGAAGGAGGAAGACTCCTGGGGAAAAGAATGCTTTTGTTTTTAAGGTGTGATGTGAATGTGACTGCAACCCTTCTGAAAAATCGTCACCTTCTGAAGTGAGCTCTTAGGAATGCCTGGGACCCTCCTCTTAAATTTCTCTTCCATAGTTTTCTTCACTCTGAAGTGTAGTCCATTAATGAATGCAGGACTAAGGAAGAAGAGTGTTTTGACATGGGATGGATAAGAGGCCCAAACAACAGGCATTTTTGAGCAGCAAATCTCCCTGGTCTGTCTGTAAGATTTTCTCCTCCACTGGCAGAATCTATGCTGCTGTCTGGTAGCCTGCTTTTTCTGGAACAAACTGAATGTTTCAAGGGTAATTTGCTGCAAATAGCAAACAGATTGGTCAGGTAAAGGTACTGCTGCCTTGGCTGTGATTCAGATGAAATTTTTTTGTGTGTGTGTCTTCCCCCAACTGGAAAATGAGGTAATATGTTCCTGATCTTGTACTTTGGTTATCACAGGCTGAGCTGGGATGTTTTTCTATGAGGTCCTTGGTTAACATTTTGATGTGAGAGAATTTTATGCTGTCTCCAAGGGTGAAGGACTGTGTTAATCTTGCCAGGGGACTAAGCCTTTGGTTCCAGGGAGTCTAGATATCTCAAATCTGATGTGTACTGCTACGTATGGTATTCCTCCCAGCCATGGGGCTGCTGTGAGCCCTGGGTTATATTACAGCATAACTTCAGACTGGTACAGACTGTGTTTAAAGTTCTGTTTATTCACAGGCTTTTCCATGGCATGGAGCATGGTGGTAGCTGACTGTCACTGCTTTCCAACTTCACAGTAGGAAAACTGAATGAACGCCACCGGAGTCAGTGACTTGTCCACATTCAGGCAGTGAAATGTCGTAAAACCAGAATACGAGTAGCCCTCTTGATCCCTTTGGTAATCATGTAACCATGAGAACGTCGTTCCCATTTATGTAGGCTTGGTTCTGTCTCTTGTTTATTGACTAGTGTATGATCATGAAAAAAAAAAAGTCTGTAAACATATGATAAACAGAGATAGAACAACTGGGCTGATTTCTAGCAAGCAAGGAAAATATTTCTCAGTTGTAAAAGAATTCTAGGAGCTCTTTACCTTCTAAGTAACAATCTTGTTGAGGACTACCAAAAGGATGATTTGCTTATCTTGCTGCTCTACTGCTTTTCGAAGAGCACAGAAGGTGCCCAGTTTGTGCTCAGGGACTTACTTCTGAAGGGCAGATTTAGTCCTATTAAAAGCTTTTTATTCTCTACTGTCATCCTGCACCTTAAATCAGAAGTGTTAATTACCATGTGTATGTAATGAATATCCCATAGCAGAGTTGGACATGCATTAACAATTTATATGATACATTAAAACTATTTTACTTTCTGACTAGAAACAGCAAAGTCCTAGATTCCTACCAGAAGCTCCTTGCTGCATGTGGTGCATGCATTAGACTGGATCCTATCATGTTGGGAAAAGAGCATGAGCTAGATCCCTTTTTGAATCTATCCCAATCTGTCTTATTAAACTAGCAATTTTATTATGAAATGGGTGATGCCACACTTTATTTTCCTGTTTTTTTTCTCTTTTATTACCACTCAGCTCTTTATTTCTATTATCTTAATGAGAACACTGTAATTCCCCCGGTAAAGGTGCAGTGCTGAAACACATTTTGCTCGCAGCAGCATTCTGTCAAAGTCACTCGTAAGTCTGGTGTGTGCCAGATGTGAAATGTACTTGCTTTATTGGCACTGGAAAGTTTTTGCCCTGTCAGAATGAATGACTAAAATCCTCTGGTATGAGCTGCAGTTTATACTTGGGTTTACTCTTCACCTGCATACGTGGTTGTGTGGGACTGCCTTCGGTAGAGTGGATGAAGATCTGGCAGAAAGGGCTGCTGGATGAGCAGAGTTGCAATTTTTAGAAACAGTGTTGGGTGGTTAAGATTTTAAGGAAAGGCACAAAAAATAATCATGTTTCTGTGAGGTTTCTTTTTATTTTAGAAAATCCTGATAGTTATAACGGGCTTGTAAGATGTCCTTGGCATTACTTACAGCTCGTTATAATGGAAGGTTTTCTTCCTATTACACTTAGTGTTTGCTTATTTATGGGCACACTGATTTCTTGGTGGTTTAAAACACAGACCGTTGACCTGTTGGAGGGAATGTACTGGTGCAATGTGAAATGGATTCTGTTCCCATCTTTGTTACTCTGAATAGCCTAATTGTGCCTCAGTTTCCCCTTCCGTGGGCTGTATCATGGTATGTTATTTTGAGGGGTATTGCTGAACAGCAGCCCTGAAGGAGAGGTAAATCGCAACCAGACAAAATACGTGTGAGTTACACCTTTATTTCTTCAGGCTGACTTCCACTTAATTCTTGTTTTATGTAGGAGAAAAAGCTAGGAGTTGCCTTGGTTTCTGAACTAGAAGCTGAGCCTGAAAGCTGTCCTTCCCTCACCCCTCTCATCCGGAGGCAGTCCCAATGAGGAGGCAGGCTTTCCAGAGTCTCTGAGCAGTCATGGGCTGTAGTCTCCACCTGCTGCAATAGCTGCTCTGAGTGGAAAAGCTATGCTTTTGCAGCCTGCAGCTCTTCTGGAGTAAGAATGCTTCCTTCCTTAATCTTCTAGGGATTTTATAGCATTCTTCAGGCTCAGACTGTCACCAGAAGTGTTGACCTAAAGCTGGTGATGACTGTGGATGCAGGCAAGGCTAACACCAGTGTTAGTATCTTTTTCTTCCCTCTTCTTTTCCCATGCCTTAAATTTCTGTTTGACACAGGACCAGCTGCCCACTATGTAATGCCCTCTTGGGATTAATCTATAGGCAAAAAAAAAAATCTTTTTAAACTTACTTAGTGCCTCGTAAAGATGGAATCGCTGTTCCACTGCCAGATGGAAATCTATAGTTCTCATATCAGTGAGACTCAGGGAAAGCAGTGTCCTCAGTGACTTGCATGAGCATTTTGTCCAGGTGAGTAAGATGACTGGCTTAGCTATTCAGACCAACATTTCCTGCAGATGTCTTGGGAAGGAATCCAAGAATCAGCAGAGTACCTACTCTCCCCCAACACACACATCTTGTTATCAAACTGAGTTGAGGGAAAGAGCCAAGTATTCCTACAATTCACATGGTATATTCATTCTCTCAAAAACCTCTGCTGTAAAAGGCTGTGTAGCGATTTATTGGGGGTTTTTTAAAGGTTGGCTTAAGATCTGGTGATTCAGATGTTGAAATGGATCTTAGGATAGAGAACAAGTTCAGCAAGAAATGACCCATCCTTAAAATACTGGTGGCTCCCAAGAGCTGCCTCTGTAGCACCTTATGTGCCACTGAAGTTTTACCATCAGATTGTAATGGGAAAGTAACAGAAAAATATCCCTCCCTCACCCCAGTATTACAGGGCTGAGCAGTCAGTTCTTAACCAAAGGGCAGTACTAATGAAAAGGCATTAATGTGATAAGTGGAAACAAAGTTGGCATGATAATAATAGCTGTATAAATCAATAAAATAAATACATCAAAATGAGTAAAAGCTTTTATAAAGATTAATCATGAAAATTGGCATGAACCTGAGGATCTGTAAAATGCACCCTGGGCAGTAAAATGGATTTTTTTTTTTAAATGGTTTTGCTTTTTAGATGGTATAAAAGTGGAGCTGTAGTTCCAAGTGCTGAAAAGTCTTTGTAATTGAATCTTTCTCCTATGAAAGCATAAAATGACATGAGAGGAGTATGTTTTAATAATACTTCAAATACATACTCATCATTTAACACTTTAGAGCACAATATTTGCTTCTAGGGGAAAATATGGATTTTGATGGATCAGAATCAATTTTTAATCAGCAGCCAAAGCCCATTACACAGAGTTTATATGTAGTCTCTCAATCTCTGTCAACTTGATTAGGTATCACTATTTAATATGAAAAAATCATCCTGATATCTATGAAGAGATATTTACAGATATTTATTTCATTCACGTTAAGGTAACTTCTGAGCAGCATTAGTGGATGAAATGAGGTATCTAGCTAATGTTTAATGATTATCTTCTTAAGGATAACAAAAAAGATAGAGAAGCAAGTCTGTTTCCACCTTCTACCAGGCACTTAAGTTGTTTTTTTTTTTAAGGCAATATATTATTTGATGGAAAAATGCAAAATATTTCTGCACAGTATCTTGTTCTGTTTGGATCTACAAAAGTGACCAGAGTCCCAAGCTAAGAGCTGTGTCCACAGGATCACATAGTACAGATTTAGGAGGACAAGGATTTTATCTTTTTGTGTCCTTCATGACCCAAGGTGGTCTTCTGTAGATCCAGGTGTGGTAGGAGACTATGTGTGGTCTGGACCAGTAGCAGTATGGGCAGGGAACTGACCTGTGTTGTGTGTGGAGTAAGGGTGGTAGGACTGTGTTCCAAATTGCTCTGTTAGAGAGATAACAGGTGTCCAGAATACTTTTTTTATTGCTGCATTTTGTCTGTTTCAAGAACTAAATACTTTCTGAAGCAATCCTGATACTTGGAATTAGCCCTTTGTGTCTAAACTACTTGAGCAACACTGGTCCTCATGACCACCCTGTAGAAGAATGTAAGGACAATATTTGCATCCCCATTTTAGGGTGTCAGATGAAACTCAAGTGACTGAGAAGATTTTGCCAATTCCATACTGAGTCCTGTAGTCTAGGGGCATCTGATGGCAAGTAAACCTATGTAGCTTAGAAATGCAACATATAATCAATTCTATTGCTCCGTGATTTTCTTCAGCAAACAATTCAGATGCCTCTGGTGGGTTTACTCTAGAGGTGAGAGGTTTCTGCACTTCTGTAGTGTAGCACCCAAAGGCTTGCTGTGGATTGAAGGTGGTCTCTTCTGTACCAGGTGCTGCACAGGCATGCTGAGGGCTTGTCCTGGCAGTCTCGCAGCCAAATTTTATAGAGTGCTTCACTGTCCTGGACATACTTGGGGCGCTAAGTGCTGTTGTACAGAACCAAGCACCTCAGTGGTACTTAGCGAATGATTTATGGTGGAGCAACCACAACCTTGCCTCTTATTATGGGTAAGAACTATGCATATGCTTTCATGAGAATAAATCAACCTATTTTGTCAGTACATCAGTTTTAAAGGATGGTTATTAATTACCTTCTTGGTGTATTCCTGTGTACATGATTAATATGTAAAGTTTTTACTTGTGAAACTTCAAGGCACTAGTTCAAAGAATGCAGAAAGAAGACAGTGGAGGAGTTTTAAGTATTATAGATGATACCATTAAATTTATTTGCTACTTTGTGGACTCAAAAGTCTTAGGAAGTATCATTAATGCATATAATATCCTCAGGTTCTCTCTTGTATTTTGATAGCTAAAATGTAGGAGTAAAGAGCAAGTGTAGCCAGACAATTGCATCGGAACTTCAGTGCTGTAGGAGACAGAAAATTATTCCTCTAGATGTTGTCTTTAATCAGCCTTTCCCCCTCTGTTCTTTTGATATGTTGTTTTTAGCTTGCTTTATATGATTCTGTGCCGTATTCTGCATTTCTCTGTTCTTACTGGGTTTCCATTAATACTGATGGTCAACATATATAGGCATTTGAAGTGTGTATGCATGGATTTTTGGTCTTCTAATCATCCTGCTTGCTTCCTGAGGTTATGGTGTTTCCCCTTTCCAGAGTTCTTCTATCACATGGTGGATTTGACAGCTGTTCTGGAGGGCCATCCTTCTCAGAGAAGTTAATTTTGACAAAGAGCCCCAGCTCTGCTGTGCAGACCACTGTCAAGTCCTTTAAAAACAAATGAGAGACAAATTTCAGAGAGCTGTCTTCCAAACCTGACAATATCAGATAGGTCATGGTGGCTTTGTTTGGCAGCTAGTTAAATTGGATAGTTCAGCACATCCCTAGACGTTAATGGTTAAATGTATTCGTTGTTCCAACAAGGGCCCTATTCATAAGGGGACTATTCTCTGCTCGTTATGCATGTATAATTCCCATTAATGCTACTGGGGGTTAAGTGTGTATAGTGAGGGGGGAGAATGAAGCTTATGTTTACACATCCATGTTTGCACTCAGAGGTTTTGTAACACAGGAGAAATTGATTGTGTTTCCACAGATCCCTTAACATTAAGGGACTTTAAAACTCTGCTTTAAAGAGGGAATGAGAATGGGGGCAAAAAGTGACACTTGCATAACTGACTACTGCCTTGAACACCATAATTTGTTAATGATTAGAAATATTACTCCAGTGCTGCTATTAGAGAAGCCTTTTGAAAGTAACTAAGAGCTTGGAAATTCAGGGTTCTTATTTGAGTATCAAAATGACTCAGAATCTTTGACTTTAGGCACAAAGTTTTGCAAACTTTTGACTCATGTAAATCAGGGTGACAAGATTTTGTGATTTATTATACAGTATGGGTATTTTCCATAGAAAACCTTCAGATTAAGATTCCTTACTCTTAGGTGCACATCAAAGTCGTGTAAAAGCCATAAAGAAGCTAAGCATCGCCTAAGAAAGCCTTTCAAGTTCCAGAAAGTGCTTGAACTACTGAGGGTTTTGAAGTGCTCTAATCTCTGACATGGGTGACGTGCTAGGCTAGCACTTTTTTGTTTTGTCACAAATCATCCATGCACGTAGTGCAAAGGGACCCTGACAAAGTCATTTTACTTTTGAAAAGGGCTGCTTTTTTTCATACCATTATGTCTCCCATTCACATCTACATGTTTGCTTCCACTTTGTTCAGGTCTAAGTAGCAGGGCATTTGCATAGTCTTCCCTTTGTTCTCAGTAAATATGGAGTAAAATGAGCAAGATCCGTGCTGTGAAATTAAAGCTCTACTCTTGAGAGATCTTAAGGGCCAAATCCTCACAAAAGGTACAGCAACATAGTGCCAAAGGAGCTAGTGTCCAGAACAGCTTGCCCTGGTTGTTTGTGCTAGGAAATGTGAATAAAGGGAGAGTAATCTGGTGAAAACTGGGTGTAATTAGAAAAATACACTGCTGAGAGCTGCTGAAAGAACAGAATAATAGAAAATAGTGCTGAAATGGACCTGAAGTGATCATCTGGTCCATTCCTGCTACTTGCAGCAAGGCTAAGCTGTCTTTAATTCAGCAGTAGATCACAACCTTTTTATGCTGTTTATTCCAGTGCTTAATTACCTTACTGCTTTAGGCTTTCTCCTAATGCAAAACCTGTATCTCCCTCACTATAATACAGGCCTTTTGCTTCTTATCTCATTCTTAACACCTTCCTCTTTGTAGTACCGTTCATGGATGTGACAACTGCTCTGGTTTGTTCTGTCCTGAAACAGTGCTCTATGTATTTGCACTAGTGACAGATACAGCATTAAGCTTTTTTGTGTAAGTGAATCCAGCCTAACTCTGGGACACATGCACCTGGAATGAATGAAGTTAATTCAAGATGTGGTGACTCATTAAGCATTGTAACTTGATTTGGTGTTTGAGCCCAAAGAGTATGTTTCTTCCTCCTTTGGAATTTTAGAGTATTGTGGAGAAGAAATTGTGTAGCAGACATACAGTGTGAGGATACCAAAATCCATGCTTGTTAAAGCAAAGTAACTAATTCACAGATCAGCCATGTAATGGTAGAGGGGAGCTTGCAGAACAAGTAGTTTTGAAGTGATCAAACTCTTAACAGCAGTTGAGTTGCAAAGTTGCTGGTGGAAAAATACAGTGTTGTAGCACAGCAGCATAGAGACATGAGGCTTACATGAAGTAGGATGTCTCAGAGCTGCAGTAGGGCATTTGCTCCTAACTTGAAAAAAACTGCCTATTCACCCTAGACTTTGCTGGCAGTAGTTCACTATACTGCAGGTATGTAGGCCAGAAGATGGAAATCAGACTACTGAAAAGAGGAAGGTGGCCAAAGTTTTAGAGGTCTCTTGCAGATAGAAACTGAATTTCTTGAGCAAGGCTGAGGATCTCCAGTTTTCCAGGTAAAGAGTAGCTCTGGCCTTTAACCCTCTGTTCTTCATTTTTTTTCAGGTGTTCATTCTTGAGCAATGTTTTATTGTTACTGATGTAGGGAAATTATTCTTGCTTTGTGGCTCAAAACACATGGCACAAGAGATCAGGCTTGTTTAAGCTTAAGTTTCCAGGTGGATTTGGTCTTGTTCCAGCATGCTCCAAATAGCTACAGTCTAGTGCTGTGCTGCAAGTAGTATAGCTGTACCTGGTATGATGCTGTGCCTGGATTCAGATCATCCTCTGCTGCTTCTGGACCAGAGCTTGTGTCTTGCCACTCCAAAGCATGGATGTCTGTCTGCAAAATACTGTATGCCTGTACTCCACATGAATCGTCCTGGGAATCAGTCAGAGAATGAAATCTCAAACCCTTCTCTCCCATGCTCCTGCCCCATTGTCCTACCATAAGGAAATGCAAGAAGTGGGAACTGGAAGGCTTGAGTAATGTTTTCAGAAGGGAAAGGGGCATGCAAAGTAGTATTTGGGGAACACCACCTAGGATCTTATATGACTGCCATGTGTTGGGAGTCAGAATAGTCCCTCCTTGCAACACACAAGATGAATCAGTTTTTCAGAAGGGCAGAATAGCATGTGATTTTTAGTTATCTTCTATTTTTACATAGGCAGTTAAAAGGAGAGGTGTAATGAGTCTGAAGTCAAGGGAACAAAGCATGCATAGAAAAGACACTACCTTCCCAAAACAGAGTAGGGCTTTTTAAAAAAAAAAAAAGAGAATTAAAACATTGCTTTTGGAGAAAAGCTTTCAGACTACTTCTCAACTTTTCCGTCTCAAGGGGAGAGTTGACTTTGGGGGGGGGGGGGGGGGAATCTGTTACCATTCCAAGCAGTGCAAAGTTGTATTTGGCTAAAGTATTGCATTTTCAGTTTCAAGCTGCAGTAATCAAATTTACTCTTCCTAACCTGGTTTGCCCTACATATGTCAGGAAATATAAACATTTGCCTTCCCCAAAAAGCAACTGTGGTTTGGCTGTTACCTTGTTGTGATCTCAAGCTCCCTGTGAGTTCCCTCTTTGCTGGTCATGGACCTGCTGTACTCTGTGGCCTGCTCTGATAGAAGTAAGCACCAACTGTGATGAAAAGTGTCGATGTCGTTTGTTGGCAGGGCTGTTGGCTTATATTCGGAAAGTTTATTCTAGAGTCACTATCACAGGTGCCAAAACATTGAGTAGCAAGGACTGAATAGGGCCAGCTCGTGTCAGTTTGGCTGCCGCTGTGTCTCTGATGGCTGCCATCCTCAACCCAGCTTCCTCTCTAACTGCCTGCCTCTGGCCTTTCCAAATGTGGATCGAATGCAGCCAGCGCTGCCTGCCAGTGTGTACGCTGGCTTCAACCAGCTCTGCGACATGCTAGACTGCTCTGTCCATCTTGAATGGTTAGCTCTGAAGCATCAGTAATGCTGTTGGTTTTGAGTGGAATAATACAAGCAAGAAGGGAAATATAATCACTTCAATGTACTGTGAATGGTGTGCCTTGTTTTATTGATGTAAGGGAAGAAACATGATTTCTTAATTTATATAACAGGTGCATACGATCAAAATCAAAAGCAGGCTCTTAGAGAACACTGAACAAGCACATAGCAAAAGGCAGTCTCCACTAGGAATTGCTTGCAATCTAAGGAAACAAATGAAAGGTAAGTATCCTCCTCTTCTACACATGGGAAACTAAGTGTGGTCAAACATACATTTTAGTATTGCCAAACATGGGACCCCATAAAAGGTTTCTACACTGGTTTTCAGAAGTTGCTGATCTGTGGACCCAGTTTAAAGGCTTTTGGAACATCTTCCAAAGTATCCTGCCTCTCCTAAGTTTTTTGGGAAGCTGCATCTGTTTCAGAATCCATTATTCTGGCTCAAGATGTCTCAGCAAGATACAGCTCTTCCTGCTAAACATACTGCTGGGCTGCAGGAGGGGGTGGTGGGATGTGTCGTGTGCAGCGAGCTTGGCTGCTTTCCAGCTTGGGGGTGTGGTTGGTACCCAGAAATTAGGGAATGGTGCCTTCAGGTGGGATTTCATTGCAGACCTTTAATCTTCTAGTTCTTCATTCCTCATTGCTGCCGCCCTGGTGGAAACACCAGGAAGAATCTCCTCCTGGTAAAACCAGAACATTTTCCATGGTGTAGGTGGACAGAACAAAGCAATGTAAAAACAAATTAGGCAGGGCAGAAAGCCATTCCCACTCCTGACTTCAGAAGAACCATGTGCCTAAGTGGAAATACTGTCATGGCCCTTAATTTAATGGGGGCTACATTAGCTTCTTAATGGGCTCTTGCTGCTTTTTGGGCCACTTAATACTGTCACCAACTCCTTGATGTGTTTGGGGTTTAAACTGTTCGACCTTCCATTGATTTTAACGGAATGTATGCAGCTAAAAATCACAAGCACTTGTCTGAAATGAAGTGCATATCACTCTAAGGTAATTAAAGTGTTTCTAAATTATAATTCTCTGTAGGTTCATTTTTCTGTTAATTTTGGATTTTTTATAATGGGGGGTTGTCTGGGGTTTCCTGGCTGTGCTCTTGGAACAGGATTCACTTAAAAGGCTTTGGATCAAACTCTTAAATTCAGAGCTTTGTTAATCTCAAGCTACTAAATCCCTACAGAAGCATTCAGCACAGCACAGTGTTGTGTCTTTAACTGTATTTAGTTGTTTTTCTCTATGACTGTTGGTGCCACTGGGCGTCTCCACGGACATCCAGGGGTGCTGAACCAAGCCCTCTGATATTACTTACCTTGCCTCTTTCCTACCTTGTGTGCAAAATATTGATCATGTGATCTAAGTCTAGGTTCAGCCTAGATCATCAGAAACAGGCTACTGGTCTCTTGTTATGTGATCTGTGGGGCTGCCAGCTGTACCAACTTCTAGGCTGTGGTGAATGGTGGTTATTGAAGGCTGTTGTTTTTCAGTTCATCTGCACTTTTCACTGTGGTGTAACTTGGAACAAGCATTCAGCTCTGCTAGCCTTACCTGCTGGGGTGTATGGATGTGCAGAGGAATAGACTAGTGTGGCAGTGTGTGTGGGGCCAAGCTGCTGAGACAGCACTTGCAAATTTTATTTCTTCTGTATGCTCATGCTAAATGAGTGTTCATCTAGACTGTCGTGTATGTTGGGCTCTTTCCTCTTTTGCCTGCTGTAGGTTGTCTTCCAGTGCCTGTGGGTCCAGTTTGTGGCAACAAGCTCTAGTTTTACATCAGTGTCACTGCTACTGGTAGCAGTGGCATTATCTCTGTAAGGAACCGAAGAACCAGGAACAAGATGCAGAGACCTTGTGATACTGTAGTCTTGCTGTTGCTTGTTTTAATTAATTACTGTGTCATGGGTGATGGATTAGAAGAATTAGCCCTAGTGAGGGTGTCTTGCCTAGTAATCAGTTGCTTCATTTTGGTTCAGCTCTGTAAATGATTGCTATTCCTGTTGTGTAAATAGTATCAACAGCTCATTGTGCTTTTCTTCAGATTTCTGGGTATTTCACCCAGGTTTTTAGAGTTTTCCCCTTTCTTTTCCCTAAAAATAAATAAATAAAATGGAAGGGGAAGTGGAATCCTAAAGGAATTAGTTTAAATAGTGGTGAAAACTGATAGAAACTGTTCAGTAAGCCTGTGTATGGGAGATGGCCAAACTGGTCAAAAGCATTTGGGATTTGGGCTGTAAAGTTAACACTTCAAGGAAGATGGATACATATTTTTTTAAAGGAAAGAGAACATGTTGTCTGAACACTTGGCTTCATGTGTGGCTTTCAAGTGAGATGACAAAATTGTAAGTATTCAAACCTTGGGGAGGAAGGGAGGGTCAGGGAATTGTTAGGCCTCACTTTTCCAGTACTGTTGATGAGATTTCCCCTTCTGAGGCTGTGGCCCAAATATCTAATAGTCCTTTGGATCCTTTAGTTGTGAGCGTTTCTTTATTTGCTTTTGTTTGTTCTTCTTGTCTAACCTTACAGATTTTTATATTGACAGAAACAAAAAAAAAAGGAAATACAATTGAACATGAACTTATCAATATCTTTAAAATTTTCTGTGCTATGTCACCTTATGTGGATCTTATCAATGCAGGTAAAACATTAAGGAGCAGTTCCTGTAAAAAAAAAAAAAAAAAAGGACACCTGTCATAGGTAAAACAGTTGGTGTTAACATCTAAATTATTGTTAGGCTTCAAAGTTGAGATGAATGAGGCAATTCACACCTCTCATAAAGGTATTTTATTTCATCTCCCTGTAAAACTAGATAGGCAGCCTTGTATTGATTTGCATTCAGAAGTTACAGCTGTACAGGACTAGAAACTTACATCTTCCCTTTAAAAACAACTTCAGTCTTGCTGTAAACACTATAATCCACAGTGCTAACACAGCTGTGTTTCAGTTTAGGCTTTCCACCGTAGGAGGTTTCTGTGGCACTTTTTTCAGGTACTGTAAGGTGGAGTTCTGGGGCAGTGAAATGTTTTCCCCACCAGAGAGCAGAAATGCAGTTATTAGCTTATTGTCCTTGGCTGATATAGGGCAGGAAGATTTACTAGACTCTAGAAAATATTTTGTATGTATTTATGACTTTTGTTGGAAAAAATGCATGGGGTTTTCTGCTGTGAATGTGGTGAGACATAATGAAAGATGAGTCATAGTGGGCTCTGAATAAATTAATGCAAATTCTTGTAATTTTTCTCTCATGTCTGTATTGCAATTTTATATGTTGTCCTAGGAAAGCTGAGGAAGGAGTTGGCATTAAGGTAATTAATGTATAAACCCCCTTGATTTAGACCCACTGATCTCTATCAGCCTAGATTGTTTTAAAATGTACTTTATGTGCATCAATCTAGTTTTCATGCTTTTATATCAACTCTAGGAGGAAAGAGAAGGATGGATCCTTAAGAGTGTAAATCTTTTGAACTTGCATGTACTGCAGAGTTAAGAAGTCCTTTGCATTCCCAGTTTTACTGTCTGCAAGTCTCCCAGATAGGCATTCCAAGAATTTGTGTCACTTAGCACTGGGCTGATGTGAAGTTATTTCAATAGGAGTGCAAGATCTTGAGGTAGTGACCACTGTGCTCTCCCTTGAGCATGTCAGCTAGTGCTTGCCCTCCCCAACATCTGGTACTTAGCAAGCTGAGTCTCCTCAAGTGCTCAGTTTTAACCATTTACAACTTGGACTGAGATTCTGTAAGCTGGATTTCATGCCTTCTGCTACTGAAATTTTGCTGTTTCTGAGATCAGGGCTGGCATAGGAAAGACCGGAAAATGGAGTAGTGAACTCTGGGAGGTTAATCACCCTTTCTTTGTTAAGGAGAGTATTTAGGAGCAGTGGTGTTATGGCCATTTGGCTTTGACACCAAAGATGCATCTTCCAATGTCCTACTGAATACTAGGCTGTTTTGGGAACCACTGAAAAGTATCTAGTTGTCCATGCTTTGTAGATATGTCACAGGAATTTTCATTCCTGTGTACATGTTCCATTTCTTCTTATTACTCCAGTGTACCAAACTGAAGACCAGGTCCTCCCCTGTCAGCCAGCTGCATCAGTGAGGAAGGATTTTATGGCTCCAGCTGCTCAGCATCACCCACTGCTGTGACAGTACATTGTGGGAGCTCTCTGCCTTGCTCCACACATAGACCAGTTTGTTGAAAACAACCTGGTTGAAGGTACCTGGGGCAGATTAGGGACTGCTCATGGGAACCCTGTGAGAGGTCTGGTAAGAGGCATGAGGCAAGCAATAGTGGTTGCAACTGCTGCTTTAGCTGTTTGCCTTCATCCTCGTAGGTACAGTCAGAATTTCTAAGGAACAACCAGGAAAATTGGTCATGAGTGGCACAAGTAGGTATCTCCCTGCAACAGCTGCTCCTCCTTGCAGGGAAGCTGTGGCCCATGAGCTGGAAATGTTTCCAACTGCTGTGCTTCTCCAGGACAGCCCACAGGCATGCAAGCGGTTGGAGGAAGGCAGGCAGAAGGGTAGCTGAGTGCCTGTGAGGAAGAACAGTAGAAGGGTGAGAAGAGGGAGTCAGGGGGGTAAAGGGAGGAAGTGCCTAGTTAATGGTTGTGTGGGTTTCAGTGAGTGGAAGAACATTAATTTTAGGCACAGTCAGATGCGTTCTGTTCCTCGGGTCCAGGCATGAGGGAAGTTCTACGGGATACAAGCTGAGGTGAAAAACCTAATGACTTATAGGCGTGCAGTAACCTATGGTGTAGGGCAGAAGGTGGTCTCGAAACTAGGCCAAAAATCAGAACATAAGAGCAGTGAGAACTGGGCAAGCAACAGAGGGAAGGGGGAAAAACTTGCACAAAAAGTACTTAGCAACAGGCCTAACAACACTGCGTTGTGCAGATGCTGCCCTTCAGACCTGTATATTTTGGAGAGTTCTTGCTCTGGAAGCTGATCGGGGCAGTGCCTGATGGTCTCCAGTTGTCCTGCAAGCTGTGGCACGTGCTGATGCTGCCATCTCTCTGAAGCCATGACATCTAGTGCTTCTTGCTGTTCTTCCTTTCCCATTCAAGGTTTCATCCCCCTTGAATTATCTGGCATAACTCCAGTGCAATCAAAATGGTCCTCCCATTTTGTGGGTTTTTTATCATTTTTTGTTAGGTCTGCTCAAGAACTCTTGAGCTAATGCAAGCTATTTGACTTGAGTTGGAAGTAGCTACACATGCTAGTTGTCATCTAAGTGGTGCTTGATAAAACTGGAGGTGTTTATCTTTTAGCCTTGATTATTTCAACTGGAGTAGCACATCTGGTCATGGCCTTAGTGATGCTTCAGTGTATTTTAGAATAACAGCGAGAATGTAAATTCAACTGATCAAGTTAAACACCATTCTGTTAATGTACAATATGAAACAAGGGATAGGGGAAAAGGAAATTCTCATGGTTTGTATTTTCCAAACTCTACTTTTAAGTTGTCATGCCGGATATATGAATGTTGCCCAGCTGCGTATAGACAGAAGGGACAAATTCAGGCTCTGCATTAGTATTTCTTCAGCTTTTTTGCCTTAAAGAAGCCTTTAACATATTGTCTATGTAATCTTTATATTAAAGCTGATAGTGGGATTATTTTAACAAAATAGAAGAGTTAGAAACAGATTAGAAAATTATTTTTAGTCAGAAAATGCTTGCAGGAGGGTCTGGCCACAGTTTACCTGAGGCAGGAACAACAGACATCTCCCTTTGACTTAGAGAAAGAGTCTCTGCTCCCTGGAGCCTACCTGGATGTTATCCCTTGCTTACAGGAGCAGAAGGCTTCTGGGGTTAATTGCTTTTTAATGTACCACAGTCACTTGCACCAGTGCCTAAAGCTGTACACCAATCGGTCTGTACCTGCTTGTTGATTTTTCTGGTAATTACTGGCATGCATTCCTTCAAGTGTAGTGACTACCATATTTTAAACATTGGCAAATCAAATAGTAGGTGTTTGACTATGTACATATTGTGCTCTGTAAGTTTAATACACTTTGTATGTCTTTCTGTTTGAACAAATTTTATTAGTTGCAATGGGACTGAGTTGTGGCTGGGTGAGGATGGCTTGTGTTTCTCTGGATGAGTATTTCTTGACAGCAGCCTTGCAGCTTGAAGGTAATGATGACTTTAGCACCACTGGGGCACAAGAACTACATAAAGCAAAGACCTCACAAACTTTTGGCAGCCTGCAATGGCTGGATGCCCTTTCCCTGGTGTGACTGTGCTAGTGTGGGCTTTTCTCATGCATCAAGTAGTTGCAGGGGGATCCCTGGTTGGAAATTGCTTACTTTTTCATTTGACTTGGCCTCCTCCCCTAAATTAGTTGGGTTTTAATTGCTGAATTTCCCTCTAGCTGAGGCAGCAGCTGCACCAGACAGATGAGTCAAGAAGGACAAAGTGTTGGCTCCTGTTCAGCTAGGCCAGACACAATGCAAGGTACTTTTGGCACCTTCCTCTCTGTTACTAAGGCATAATCAGTCTTGGGAGTCTTTGAAGACATTTGTACAACATTAAAATATTGGGCTTTGGACTAAAGCTTTGTTTGGAAATACTGTTGAAAAGTTTGTCAAAATACAAAGGAATAAAAACTGTCAGGAGATAGATTGCACTGAGCTTGCCCTCTGATCATAATAGCTTAGGAGTATTCTGTGCAGTGGAAGGTACAGGCTCAGCTTGTTTAAGAAAAATATAAATCAGCCTGTCTTTGAAAAAGTCGGTGAAGGTAGATCGATTAGCACATGTTAAGTCTGGCTTTCTGTTTTCAGAGTATAGCTTTTACAGTGTGTACAGCATTTTAAAGACAGCGCAGAGCCGTTGACATCTCCACTGTGTGTTAGAAGAACTGTTGTTACATCTTTAGCTAACAAAGTGAATATATATTTAGCTTTGGGAAGAAGTTAAATTTTATTTACTAAACAGGCCTCTCTTTGCCTTTAGGAACTTATAGTTACTCAGCTATCTTTAATGGCCAAAGTCTCTTTGACTTTCTTTGTACCAAAGTTCGGAATGGTGCCCAAAACCTTTGCTGATTTTCAAACAAAAAAATCCCCAAGTAACAATACTCTACAGCTGATTTCAGTAGAGCTGGCCAGATGGACCTGTAAAGATGTGTGGTTTTCTGTGCGTTTGGCACCTTAAGTAATTTATAATGGTGACAGGGAGGTGTTTGAAGGTGATGCCTTTGGCATGTTTTAAGTGTTTTAGGGTTTCAGAGGAGTTTTGAGTAGGGATCATTGTCGTTTTTCAAAATACTCATGCTTTAGACTCCAGTGTAGTGCTTTTCTGAATGTGACTTTGTTTTTCAGAGTGGAGCAAGGTACTTTATCTTTTTTTTTTTTTTTCTAATAGCAGTAAGGTTGTAAAGTCTATAGTTTTCCCACTTTAAAAAGTAAAAAGCTTAGCCAGTTTTAACCAGTACTCAAGGGAAAAAGACTTGAATGTTGAATGGAAAAGTAATGTTGCATAATCATCAAAGTAATCCTTCCATCTGATCTGAAGCAGAAAATTGATTTATTTTAGGAACGCTATAAACTTTTTAGAATTGAAGCCCAGGCATTTACAGTGGAGGGTATTGCTCTGTCAGTAGGTTCATGCATAAGAAAATGAGAGAGGTGTCTTGGGATGCAGGTACTTCGCATCTGTGTCATAGAGTTAGAGTCTAACAGAGGCCTCCCATCATGGTCAGGGGGCTGGAACTCACATGACAATAGAGAGATGGGTTTGTTCAATTGTAGGAAAAGATTTAAGAGTGATGATGCTGCTGTCTTCAACTATCTATTGGGAGGAAATATAGTGGAGCCAGAGGCCTGCTGGCTGGCACATGGTGATATGCTGAGAAGCAATGGACTCAAGTTGGAACATGGAAAATTCTCATTAGATATAATTTTTAAATTCTTTTTTTTAGCACAAAGGTGGTCAAATAGTTGAAGAGGAGCCCTGAGAAGTTGTGGGATCATCCATTGTTGGAGATGCTTGAAACTTGGCTGGGATGAAACCTGTATGTAGTTTGACCTGCTTTAAAGTGAAGGTTGAACTAGAGGTTCCTTCCAAACTAAATTATTAGTTAGGAAATAAGGGGTAGCTTGGGGGAAGCAGGTAAGGAAGTTGTAAAGAGAAATTAGAAGGATCAGTTGCTGAAATAATGCTGTTGGTAAGTTTACCTCTCTCATTCACAAACGGCGCTATTTCTCTGGTGTTAGAATGGCTTTGTTCCTAAACTTCAAGAAGGAGTTTGCCCTTCAGGTTGTGTCCCTGTTGCTGATGGGCAGTGCATGTATGAAGCAGAGGTGATTGCTGCAGCACTGTGGGGTGCTGTCTGTCTCTGGGGTGAGAGTTGTGGTGCTTAGCCTATATCTCAGCAGTGTTCAGGCATGGTGCTGCTCAGTCACCACTGTGTTCCTCCCCTCGTCTTTTTCTGCTGAAGAGGGTATTTTGCATTAAGATGAAAGAGATGAGAGAAACTAAAATTAGTATCAGAGATTTTTAAAGACTTCAAGATATTACTAATCAGTTCTAATTTAATCTCAGCACTGAGGCATGTATAGTACTGAAAACTTTTATTAGGCTTCTATAAATGTATTAAATGTGATACCCCCAGGCTAGTGGAATTGCCAAGCTCTGTGCATGACAGACTGACCTGACAGTACTGCTAGGGGAGTGGGGGTTTGCTCTTTGCTGGTCTTTTAATGCTCTGTTTTACATCAGGCTTCTTAACTGTCATGAGCTTATTGCTGTTTCTATTTGAGTGCCTTCTGCATCATTTTGGCTCCGGACCAACAAAAACTAATCTTCAGGCTCCTGCAGTATTCATCGAAGGAGATAGCTGGGTGGGGAATCCCAGGAGTGCAGTTCCAGCTGAGATATCCATATTCTTAAAGCTTTTTGGAGGAGATGCAAGTTTCTATGGTGCCTCGGTTCAAAGGGGAACTCTAGGCACAGCTTTGATAGCGGTGTGTAGCTTCCTCACCAGGACTGGCATGTAGTCACCATGGAGCACTTTGTATTTCAAACCCTTTTGATACAGGTCTGAGCTTTACAAAAGTCTTTCAAACAAAAATTCAGAGGGCTGCTGTAAGGAGGAATGCTCTGAGTAACAACAGCCCCGCAATGCAGATGCTGGGCTACGTTTTACAACACCTCTGCTCAGACGCCTATTTGCAAACTGACATAGTTGCTCAGCGGTCTGTACTATCATTTCACGTACTTTTTGTGGTGCCAGCTTAGAGAAGTGGTCCTTCCCCGACAGAAGAAACGTATGTTCCTCGTGACAGAAGAAACATATGTTCATGGGGTGAACTGGATCAGGGAACCAATCCAAGTAAAAATTAGCCTGACCAAGAAGCTAATTTCAACCTGGGACAACTTCTCTGGCAGACAAGAGCAGGCGAGCATGCCCAGCCGGTGACGAGTACTCAGCCCTCCTCCTGCTGCTTTTAGCAGCCTGCTGTCTTATGCCAGTGTGCGGTGGTCCCGTCTTAAGGGCTTTCAGCAGGGTTTAGGACCTCAGATTTGAGTAGGTAGAGTTGTTTTATCCTGGTTTTGAGATTATACTAAAACAAATCCACCTCCAAAATGATATCCTGAATCAGCCCAGTCTGGGTCAACTTTGATGTTTGTTTGTGAACTGATATAAAAATGTAGGTAGATTGAAATATTTCACTTCACTTTTGACCTTTTTGACATAAATTATCTGCACTTTCAACTGAGAGTTGTTGTAAATAGGAAGCAGGATTTTCAAGTCAAATGAGATGTTTTGACTCTTGGTGGTTTTATTTTTTTCTTGGCAAGGGAGATTTATTGAAGCTCCTCCCTACAGTTTTGGTCTCAATGAGCTGTTGACCTGGACACAACCCTGGCAGAGCCTGGTGGTTGGGATGTTTCTCTGCTGATTTTTCAGTGTGCATCCTTGTACCCTCTTGTTTTTCATCATCATCAACTGTATGTGGAGTCCTGCTATGTGTTAACCTGCAAGGACAGATGACGAGGATTAATGCAGTGTAATTGCTCATTGATATTTCTGTCTCAAGGGCTGGTCTGGGCATTCTGTGGTGGCCTGGGTGAAATCCTGTGGAGGAATATGGCCTTTTGGAGAGTTGGAACTGTTTCCATCCACTTGTGCCCTCTGGTCCCACCATTGCTGTGTGGGGAGGGTTTGCCACCACTGTTTATGGCGATTTAAAACCAGAGGTCCCCTTGGGCCCAGAAGGGTGGTGGGCTGCCCCGGGACAGTGGCAGTGGGGACAGGCCAACTCCAGACCTGGCAGCAGGGAGGGTGCCAGTGCCTCACTGCTGCTTTGGGCCCAGCCTCCTGCTGGGCTGCCACCATGTCCTGTCAGGTGTTGAAACGGCTGTTAAAACTGTTAGCAGGGTGGGAGTGGGGAGCTTGGCCCCAGCATGGCACAGGCCTTCCCAAGAAAGAGTGTCTTCTTCCCTACAGCCTGAGCGATGGGGACGGAGGTGGGCACCTACAGCCCATTGCCACCGTGAGGTGGAGGGAAGGAAATGCCTGAAACATGCTGGCACTAGGCTTCCTGCTGGGTATTCTTACTTGTTTTACTGAGAAACTGCATCCAAAATACCTGTTTTTTAGTATTATGTGACTGTTTTGGCTCTGGTATATTTTGATGCATGCCTCTGGTTTTGGATTTGCTCTGCTTAATAGTCCCTTTTTTCCCTCTCCTTCTTAAAACATGTGTTCGTGAAGCACCAGAATATATTAATCTGTAGTCTGTAACAGCTCCTTTCTGGAACTTTCTGGCACTTGCAAATCCCATGGTATAGAGCAAATAGACCTTGAGTGTCCATCACAAGTCTGTGCCATGTAGGTTTCTTAAAATTACTTGAACGTGTACAAAGATGGGATTATAAAAAAACAACCAAAAATTTTTCCACAAAAATTGTTACTAATTGAACTTCCGACTTTCCCTGTAGTTGTGAGGTGGGAGTGATTTCAGCGCCTTTACATTACATATAGGCAGGCTAGAACATGGTTTCAAAAAATGTAAGGTTAGTGTTAAGTAGATGGAGATCTAGTAAATTGAAAGCCAGTTCTTTCAGGTTCAGGGGAATTCTTGTTGATCTTCACTACCAGTTAAGCCTAGGAATTGAAATAGCGGACTCTGTCTTCCTGGTGATTGTAGGTAGCTCTGAGTCTCTCTCAGTATGGAGTC
The DNA here is from genome assembly GCF_003259725.1 of Athene cunicularia. Taxonomy (NCBI): domain Eukaryota; kingdom Metazoa; phylum Chordata; class Aves; order Strigiformes; family Strigidae; genus Athene; species Athene cunicularia. The sequence continues at coordinate 23,641,410 of NW_020799110.1, forward strand.
ATTTTTTTACCTCTGGCCCTAGACAGCTAAACTCAGTCTGTTGCAGAAATCAATTGTGGTTTTGTGACAACTATTGCTGCTCATTTTGTTTTGATACCTACTTCAGACAGGGACAAAACATATTAAAACTGGAGATAAAGGGGAGGAGGGGGAGATCGAAGCTACTCCATCTACCATAGCTTTTAGAAAACTCAAATGCCTTTTTTTTCTTTTTGTGTAAGCTGCTTAGGAGGTTAAAGATTTTTGAGAGGCTTCACCTAGTGTAAGGGGTGAATAGGGGGCTCCTTCAGGCACTACACAGGTAAACTGGATCTTAATGTGAGGCATGGTTTTTGCTCAGAGTTTCAAGTTATGATTCCCTTAGCACAAGGTGTACAGTGGAAATATAGCTCCTTTGTGCATCTTCAGTGATTCTGCAGTGCCCTTGACTGTGTTTAGATGGTTTTGTGCCCAGTGCTCTTAACAGTGTAAAGACAGCAGCTGTTAATGTGATGTTATCCAAAGTTAGGCGAAACAGTCATGAATTAGTGTTCTTGAGACAATAACGGGGTTTCACAGTGTCATTCCTTATGGGTTGTGTTTTGTTTCAAAATTTTAAACATCGTAGATGTTTTGACATTAAGAAGCATTATTTAATTTTATGGTGTAAATTGGAAGGTTTTCTAATTATTATTTTTTCTTGTTTGCTTTAAGAGTCAGATTTACAGATCTGTCAACATAGAGCACCAACGTGTTGCACCAAAAAAATGGAAGAGAGCTACCAGGCAGCTGTCCGAAGGGAGAGGACTCAAAGTATCCAGGCACTGAACTTTGAACTGAAGTACATGATTGTTGGTCATATCACAGCTTTTCAAGGTAGGAACTTTTGAGGTACTACAGTCCTCTGAGTAGCTGATAAAAGTATCCTCTGCAATCAAAAGGAAAAGCTTTTTATTCTTTGTTTCTCTTGCATCACATGTGGTAGTCACTGGCTTAGGGTTTACTTCCCTTTTCTTTGATCCTGCTTTTGGAAAAAGGAGATGGCACTTAATCTTGACTGGTATTTTAAGCATCTGCCAAACTCTAATTAGGAGTAGATTTAAGATTAGACCTTGTTCCTGGTATAATTTTAAAAAAGATTGGCATGGATTTTTTTTCAAGACATTTTCAAATGTCATTTATGTGCCTGATGGTGGTTTGTGCTTTTTGATTGTCTCTTGTCTTGCCAAACCATTTACAGGTGTAGAAAGTTAAATAGAAATGCATTTGTTTGTTGATGCTGAAGAGTAAGTAGTCTAATTAATATGTGAAATGAGAACACAGTGCTCTCTTCATGTCAAAACATTTAACTACCTGGCAGGTCACATAAAAAGTGATCTGTTTTCAAGAATTATGGCCACACAGTTAGACGTGAATGCATGAAGGAACCTGCACTGAAAGTCTGTTCTTGTAACTTGCTGTTCTCAAAGCTACCTTGCTCTGACAGGTTGATGTGAATCTATGTAGTTTCTTCATACAGATGGCTATTGTATTAATAAAGGAGGAAAATGCTTGCATAGGATTGTGTGCTACGGAGTATTGAACACTGGAGACTTTTCTCCAGAAGGGCATTTAAGCACAGGCTGTGAACTTTAACTGTATGAGAGTTGATTCAATCAGTCATTGAGTGATGAATCCAACTTACTGACTTTTGTGGGCCTAATTATGTGCTTAATTTTAACTCACTGCTTTTCTATGTTTAGTGCTGAGCACCCTCATTGGAGTGGATTTTGAAAACAAGCCAGTAGTTATTAAAATACAAAGTGTTGAGTTCTGTATGATTAAGCCTATTGTTACAAGGCAGTTTTTATCGAATAGTAGCTTTTTTTGTCTAGTTTCTTCCATTTGAATGAAAGTACTTTAAATAAAAGATGAGATTGACTGACAGTTAAATAAGAGCATGTTATGTAAAATTTACAGTAAGTGGTGCAAGTCTGAAAGCTGTGCAAGGACAAGATAAAAATTTTCTTCTGCTTTTGGTAGTTTACCTCTCTCTCCTGTTCTGTGCTAATGAGTGAGAAATGGCATTTTTGTTTATTTTACAATTAATTTTTGAAAATTTCTGATATTTCCCATAGTTAAAAAAATTTGTTTGGAGAGCACTTTGAAGGAGCAATGTAGTAAAAGAGTGACTGTTAGCACTGTTAAATGCTGGTAAGTTATTCAAGCAATCTTTCAGTATCATGACTGAATGAAGATAAGGTCAGAATAGATTAACCTACCGGCCCCTTTAGGTCAAGCCAGTGTCTTTATTGTCCATTGCTGATGAAGCCTTTTGATGGAATGAAAGAAGTAGTTAGACATTTCACACAGTTTAAATTTACAAGCATTTTCTGGAAGTGGGTAAATAGGTTGTTTGTTGTAACTTGGTACAACTGGCCTTCTGTCCACATTAGGTGGGAACACTTGAAAAATGTAACTTTTCTCTTTTGCATTGGGAGCTGCCTTTGTTCATTGGTTTTGTCCCAGGTGTCAGTTGAAAAGCCTCTCTTTATCTTGTGCTGTATAAACATTCTGTTGCTAAGAGTAGTACTGTGTGAGATATTTACTGAGAGGGAAGATCTTTGCATTGAATTAACTCTGTCCTTTTGGTCTGTTTTGTTGTAATTTTGAATGATAAAACTGTGAGTGTGTCAAAAGCACATTTGAAGTCTGAGAAAAGAAACATCCTTTCTATTCTAAAATAGAAGCTTTCAGGTGCTGCTCAGATTTCATGTTTCTTGCAACAGTGAGAACTGGCGCAGACTTACTAAAATAATAGTGATTTATTCATTTGTATGTGGTGATGTTGACTTGTACAATTTTCATGCACAATTTACTTTCTTCTATATATACACATTTTTAGTACTGTTGGTGTAGTCAAAGCAAAGCAGCAGTTAGTCTTGCTGCCTACTGCTGAGGAAAAGAAATCCTAACTGCTTTTTATGCAGTTCTAGCAGACAATGCTATTAATATTATACCCATACTGATGAAATAATTTTCAAGAGTGGTACGGTGTAAGAAATGGATTTTCAGGAGTCCTGCTTTGAGAATATAGTGGTGAGAATTAAATTGCAGTGGGAAGAGTAACTACTTTGGAATGAGGTGGGGGGACAGAATTTTTTAAAGTTTCTATCTCCTTATTTTCTTTCATGAAATTCAAAAGACACTTAGTTCTGAGGACTTGAAATTAGATACCACAAATATTAATAGGAAAGAGCTTTTTCATGTGAGTAGAAATTTTGATATGAGTTCAGTTAAATATTCCCTTTACACTGCCTGGGTACTGCAGTTGCATGTGGACATTTTGGACTAGAAGAGATTTTGTTTTGGTTTTTCTTTTTGAAATTGAAAATGTTATTTAAGTAGCTTTGTCCACAGCTGAAATAAGACAATTTTCACAGGTGCTGGATTTAGTGGTGCAAAATAGTCTGTAAGTCTTGATTAAATATACCACAGCTGTGGGCAGGCTTGTTACATTTGGTCTAATGCCCAATCCATACATATGGACAGCCTTAGAGCTATGGTTCAATCCTGCTATTTTTCCTCTTTTAAAGCTTTTAATATTAGCAACCCAGTCCTTGCTCAAACACTTAATAAATCAAGCTCCTGCATGGATGTGCTTTAACTTGAACTGCTGTTGCTGTTACACCTGATTTGAGTAGGAAGAGGCACATTGGCATCAGCTGCAGGCTGTAAAATGTCCTCCCTGTGAGTACCAGGACAGGAGGAAAGGAGAGCAGCAGGAATGAAACAGCCAGTTGCCTGCTTGGGAAGCATGTAATCAGAATCAGCTCCTGCAAAATCATACATTGTCAAAAAATTTTTGGGGTGTTTGGCATGCTGAATGTAACCACAGACTCCCAGGGCAGGGTTTCATGGAAGGCTGCTGGATTCACTTTCTCATAATGTTTTTGTCCATGGTGTAGCCTAAAACTCATAACCATGGTCTTAGTCACTCTACAGATCTCTTACTAATGACTTCCTGCTCCAAATGGAGTCCAAGGCAAGGTGGAGTAAGTGCATGAGACGTGTAAGCATGCAAGACTGTAATAGGAGCAGTGTAGCAGAGGGGAACATGCCATTTGTACTGATCCTGGTATGTCACCCTCTGGCTCTTCGTAGGTGGCTTTGTTTTTGGACGTGTTTTGGTGCATGTCAGTTCGTCCCATCCAAAGAAGTGCCTATCTTTCTGTCTTTGCTCCAGCCTGAAGTGCCCAGCAGAACTATTGAAATGATAAAACAGCATGCTTTCATTTTGTAACTCACTTTTCCCTTTAATAACCAGAAGATTCTTCTTCAAACTTAGTTTGTTGCAACCCTTTCTAGGCTTGCATGTAAACAAATGTATTGTTTTAGCTTAGATTGATGTTTTGTGGTGATATTACATGTTATTTGGCACAGCCATCCTTCTGTTACTCCCCAAATTCCCTCATGCAGTCCCTGCATTCCTCAGGGACACTTCCAAGCAAGGCTACTAATTCATTGTTAGTGGATTAATAGTGGCATGAGTGTGCAGGCTGAGAGTTGCTGTCAGAAGAGGTATCAATAGCCTGACAGGAAAGCTTTGTTGTGGGCAGACAGCAGATAGAAACCTGGCCTCCCTTTTCTGTGTCCTTTATGGAGTGCTAACAGGTGCCGTGTAAGGGCCCACAGAAAGCTTGCCTCTGCTCCTGTCATCTTATGTTTAGGCTAATTTGAGGAAATCAGTATCCACACACTGATAATTTATTTTTTCTGCTGATGATCTCTGCAGAGAGACAGAACACGATACTTTGAAACCTGCATCACATTTCGGTCACCAAATTAGCAGGTATCAGAGATACAGTGAAAAGCTTTGTTTGAGCTCTGCAGTTTAAAAAAATCCCAAACTATTATTTGCTGCACTTTCCGTTTTTACAGACATTAGAAATTGATCGTGCTCAGCCTCTGAAGAGACAGCACTTTCATGAAGGAAAGTATGTTGGTCATAAAGCAATAATTTTGTGCAGTTTTTCTGAAATAGCATTCATTTGACCTTGGGGGTGTGTGTGTGTCAAATGGTGGGGCCAGGTGTAGCCACATTCTCCCAGCTATAGGGATGGTAGGTTAGTTTTGTATTACTCTGTGCCTCTCACTCCCAACTCAAGGGGATTGGCAAAGTTGTGCTTACATTTTGCTTTATAAGGTATGGGGAGATGCTAGTTGGGAAAGTTCCCTGTTACTTCTAATAGCAGGAGCTGCAGTGACATTGCTGTGCACACTGTTTTGCCATGTTATCTATTCCAAGCAGGCAACTGTAAAGAACATTAATGGTATGAGTCCGAGGGGGAAACCGCGTTGTAGCAGGGATGGAGCCTGGGACTCCTGGTTCTCAGTAAAATGCTTGAAAGATAATGCTCAGTTGATCCAAAAGGTCTTTAAGCACAAAGTTGTTCATCTGGCATCCTTCATGGTGAATGGGCAGGGTTGGCTGGTTTCTGTGGGTCTTGGGATGGATAGCATTACGGGGTCCAAGTAATCAACTGACCTGATCATTCCCAGAAATAAGTAATACAGTACGCTGGCACTCAGGGCTATGTGGAGTCAAAAAACATTCTCCATTTTTTTACAGTAGGAAAGCCAACTGTATCCTGGCTGCATCCAGAGCAGTGTGGCCAGCAGGTCGAGGGAGGGGATTCTCCCCCTCTACTCTGTTCTCGTGAGACCCCCCTGCAGTGCTGTGTCCAGCTCTGGGGGCACCAACATGAGAAAGATAAAGATCTGCTCGAGGGGGTCATGAAGATGATGAGGGGCTGGAGCAGCTCCCCTGTGAGGACAGGCTGAGAGTCTTGGGGATGTTCAGCCTGGAGAAGAGAAGGATCCAGGGAGACCTTATGGTGGCCTTCCAGTACTTAAAGGGGCTACAGGAAAAATGGGGAGGGACTCTTTATCAGGGGGTGTAGGCATAGGACAAGGGATAATAGTTTTAAACTGAAAGAGTGTGGATTTAGACTAGATACAGGGATTTACTGTGGAAGTGGTGAGACCCTGGCACAGGTTGCCCAGAGAAGCTGTGGCTGCCCCTTCCCTGGCAGTGTTCAAGGCCAGGTTGGACGGGGCTTTGGGCAACCTGGGCTCTAGTGGAAGGTGTCCCTGCCCATGGCAGGGGGTTGGGACTGGAGGATCTTTAAGGTCCTGTCCAACCCAAACTGTTCTATAATTCTATGATTTGAATTTGGCTGAATTGCAGTATTGCTGATACTTATTTTTACTGAATTTGGGAATATCAGCTTGAAATAGGGCTGTCTGGGTAATGGTGTTGAAGTGCAATGAAATTTACAAAACAAAAAAGATTTGGCTGGAGAAGTGTGCTCTGGTTTGTAGTTAATTACTATATGAATTGTAATCACAATGCTGGAGATGGATGTAGTCCAAAATCAGTGAACTATTTAAAAAATAAACAACCAGCCATCACCAACAATGCCTCTGGTTTCCTCTATTTACTGCTGGATTATAGAAATGCAGAAGTATTGTTTTTGAAATAGGTTTTTTGGTAATCCCATACTCCTTGGTCTTTTATTCAGACAAATTGTTACCCACCCCTTTGCACTTGTATAACCCCACTAAGCAGAGTTTTGTACTCTGCTGACTTTTGAGCTGAAAGCTGCCGAGGTGTATAATTTGCTTTTGGCTCAATGAAAAAATGGTTCCCTACAGAGGGAGAAAGATAGGAGAGAGAGTGTCTCCATTAGAGTATTTCTGTCCACCTCCTGTATACTATTCATTCCTATTCCAGTACACCAAACAATGTGTTTTCTAGGTGGAGTGAAAGCCTGTTTTTTGTATGGAGCACAAGGGAGGCTGGAACATTCCTTTTTAGCTGTATCTGTCTTGTGTGGGGCTCCAGGTTGGAGAAGACTGTCTTCATCCATTTGACAAAATCAGCCTTGTTTTTGGCTGATGCTGTTCTCTGGTGAAATGTAAACAAAATGTTCTTTATAAGGTACTTTCTGTCTGTAGATCTCAAGAACTTTTTGAAAGGACTTCAGTGTGGGTTTATTGATGCTAGAGATGGATAAATTGAGGCAAAGAAGAGGGAAAATGTCTTTCCTAAAGTGGCACATCATACCATAGGAAAAAACCAAGAACTCAGCTTAGTTTATCTTTGCGACCTCTTCTGATCCCCCTAAAAAAGCATTGTGATTTTGAGAGACCTTGCAGGAGTAGAGAATTTTGGCTCACTGTAGTCTCCTGAAGTGTTTGCTGGAAGAGTGAGAGGTGCTTGTTTTGTCCTTGATCTTGGCATGGTTGGGGTACTTTGCCATAACTGTGGACCAGGTCAGTGTTTCAGAGCAGTGCAGTATGAGGAACGGGTATTCTACATCGACACTTTGGTGATAAGTTTCCTCCTTTGTATTTTGGTACTACCTGACAGTTCATAAATCCAGTGTGCTTAGTGTGCCATCAGTTTGGAGGAAGGAATTCCACTGGTTTGCAATCCACTATCAACAGTTTATGGTCAGTGGAGGCAACAAAAGATGAACTATAGGGTAGGAGAGCCAGAGTCTGTTAGAAGTCAATAGTCTGTGTAACCAAGAAACTTATGTGCAGTTGTGGTGAAGCATTACCCTTGTGGGAGACGGTCTTCTGATTCTGCCATTCCGGTTCTATCCTCTTTGTTGGTGCCATCTCAACTGATGAAATGTCAACAACTGCCACGTATTTCCCCATGCTGCACTCAGGTGCTGTCACATTGGGTGAGGCTGCAGGGCAACCTGACACAGTCTTATTTGGTGGCCAGTAAGTGAATAGGGAAATAGAAATATGGACATGCTTCCCTTTTACTCTACTGTTCCCTGGAGAGTGATAATTCAAGAGGTTTCTGAGTCTAAGATGAGGTGTGACCGTTATCCATTGGTGTAATTCTCTGCTTGTAAGACCCACTGTCCGTTAACTCCTTTTTCACCAGGCTATCTTCTGGCTACCACAAAAAAGCCCTGGCAATGTTGACCACATGCTGACCACAATTTAATCATGCATCAGGTTACTTGATTTAAACATACTGCATTACATGGTGTCACTTGACTCTTAAGTTTTATTATTTAAAAGTATAGTAATTGCCAGTATAATTATTCATTTTCTATATGCCATTTCTGCTTTGAGAGTACAAGGCTGCAGTCTTTTTCTGCACATGGGGTGAGGGAAGGGGTGTTAAATTCTTTCCTGTGATTTTTTTTTTTTTTCTTAGCAAGATATAAATATAATAGTGATGCAATGTGATATTCCTTAATGTTCCCACTTTTTATCTTTTGAATATGCAAAATTAAAATCTTGATGATGTCCTGGGGAATGTAAGTAAATATTAATATTACGTTATGAATGATGGTGATTGAACTCACCGTGCAACTTGTGTGTGTTCAGTCTCTAAACATTTCCAGTGGTATGAGGTCGTCTTTTCTGGCTGAAAGACTACCTGCGAACCTTTGGAATAATACCTTTTTCAGAAGATGTGTATACACTTTTGTCAAGATTCTAGATTAAGATTGACGTTTTCATCCTGTAGATTACGAGAAAATGAAAGTGTTTCTTACCTGGTGTCTTGTATTGTTCCATTTTTCATAGAAATTGTAATCAGTATGATGATCTACTATCCATAAATAATTTAAGGAATGTACTTGATTTCTGTACACATACAAGATGTAAGCTAAATGTGGAAAAAACAAATAAACCTTCACCTTTAAAATTTTTCTGCAGTGCATGTTAAACATAAAATGAGTGTGTGAAGAAGTTCATCCCAGCCTCTCATGTCCTCTAAGACTCTCCATGTCTCTTGATTTTTCCCCATGCTGTTTCATCTCCCATAGTATGTATTATGAAAATCAAGTATCCAATACTTTTTACTGTTTTTACTGTTTTTTCAAGGTTATCTGAATCCTGCTGAAAAGGTCATTTCCCTGGACAAACTCCTGATCACATTATTGTCTCGATAGTGCTACCCTCCTGCATCTGAAATACGCCTTTCATCTTGTACTTTCCAGTGTAGCCCATGCTGCTAGTCACCTGTGATTCATGGTCTAAATGTCAGTTACTGTCACCGGCCTGTAATGACAGCCTTTTCATTCACTTTGTGTAAAAATTCAGATGGGTACCTTTTTGCTTTTTCCTACACTGCCTTTCATGTTAGAGAAGTGTGTGCTGTGAAGACCCTCTGCACCTTCATTTTCTTCCTTTAAATGCCATTCTTAAAACTCTCCTTAAGGTCATGATAAACAAAATACTTGTGAAAGATCCATCCAAAATATGCTGAATCCACTGCCCGTTATGTTGCCTAGGTTTGTCATGCTCTTGCCCCTTTCTGTTCTTTCCTCCTCCGTGTGTGTATCTATCGGCTGTCGCTGGCCTTTCCTTTTACTGGCAGCTCTGGGATGGGCACCATGCTTTATCCTGGATCTCTGCACTGCCTGTGATCCTGGTGTTTGATTAACATCCCCAACTGCTATAGTAATGTAAATAACTGTTGACCTTGGTAGTTTTTGTGTGTTTCTGATTGCATTAATGTATCCCCTGCTGCACCTTGTCATTTGGGCAGCTTGTTAGGAAGAAGAAATTATTAGTCTTTGAAAGAACACAGGAAAAATCAAAGGGCGGAATAATGGAGGAGATCACACTCTTTTGTCAGAAAATTCTCATGACTTTATACTTTCAAAATAGCAAATTCAAGTGGAAAATTTAATGAAAACCTAGGAAGAACACAATTCTGGCCATGGAATGTAAATCACTGTCTTGCAAACCGTATCTAGGAACAAAGATCATGTCCACCCAAGTCTTTATGCGATAACTAAAGCTAGTGCCTATATTGTTAGAAGTGGATTTCTCCTTAAACATAGGAAAACCTTATCTAAAGTCTTATTTATTACACTGAAATCACATATCAATCAGCAATCAACAGTGATACTGTGGAGTCACCAGCATTGTGAGTAGTTGACTGTTACAAGAGTTTCTGCATGTTGTATGCGAGTTTGATTTATGAAATAGTGTGCAGTTGTTTGTCAAGAATGTAATATGCAGAACTGGGCTTGTGTATAATTGGATAATATTAGTCTTGCTAGGAGCTTATATTGGTAATCATTAAATACTTATGTGTATCAAAGTGTTTGACTGGTTACTAGTATTACAGTGTTTGGACTCCTAAGACAAAGTGTTATATTGCTTAGATATCGTTATTACTTTTACAAGAGATTAAATACAGATTTTACAGGATTGTCTGGCCTAAGGCTTTGACAGGATGGTATAATTCTATGTGAAGTATTGAGAGAAATATACATTAAATACATTTAAAAGGAAACAGAAAATCATCTTGGCAAGATGTCATCCATTTAGCCTTTATAATCATCATGTAAACTTGCTTCCTGAGCTTGTCTGGCTTTGGCTGTCATTTGACACCTAGAATGTGAGCAATTTGGGGCAGGGAAGTCTCTTCATTATCTATTTATAACTTTTGTTCATGCAAACGTGGGTAGGGCTTATTGGTGCTGGAACAAGAAATCTAATGAACACACACATCATGTATATCTGGGTCCATATATTTACCTGTCATTGTAATTATCTTTTTCTTCCTCTTTGTTCTTTCCAGTCTTTGTCAGACTGCTGACTTGTCTCCAGAGTATAAAAGCATGGTGGAAGTGTAGTCCGGTAAATCTTGACAAATTAATCCAGATTGAAAGAAAACACAAAATTAAGAAAAACCTGTAAAAGCAGAGTGAGCAAGTGAATCTGAGGGTTTGGCTCTGCAGGGGAGTCTTTAACACAGTTGCTGTTTTGAGGGTGACATCTTGTAACAGTGTTTCTGGAATCTCGTTTAGTGTCCTCTTTCTCCTGGAGTTACACACTTTATTCACAACCGAGTTGTGAAATTTCAGTAGCTTTCTTACTGTGGACTAGAAGTGGGTGGTTTTCTTCCTCTATTTTGCTTTTCTTCTGACATGGCATTTCCATACAGGTAGCATTACTGCTCAGTCACTAATTATATGAAGTCCCTCAATGCTGTGACTTGGGTTCTGGCTGTGTGAGTACTTGAAGTAAATCTTATGAAATTGAGTTCTCAGTCTGATCAAGTCCAAGTTCCTGCTTGCCGAAGTTAGTCTGACATCTTGTGAAAAATGTGGGTGTGGACCTGAGGAGCAGTATGTTCTGACAAATATTTTGAATAGGAGTGTGTGTGGAGATAGTTCCTACACAAAACTTTTGTGGAATAAAAACAAGAGGACCATTGACTTGTCCTTCAGTTTACACTCTGTGTGTGTGTGTGTGTTATTTCAATGATAATTCAGCTTTTAATTGCACATCTTTTTCTCCTGAAGGTGACAGATTTTTTTAAACTTCTTTTTGTTGTTTTATTAGCTCTATTATTTGAGATTGAAAACAGGAGAGGCATTCTTTAGGCCGTTTCTAGATGCAGAATTTTAGATGCTCTTTGAGCAAGAGTGTCTGTACTGTAACATTGAAACTGTTGGGCAAGTCAATAACAATCAAAAAAATGTTGGAGATAATTAAATGCATAAGGACTGATTTACAGGAAATCCTTATTTCATTCTCACTGTTGCATTTTTAGACTTCAAAAAGAAAATGATTGAGCGAGACTGACAAGGTTAAGAGAGCAGATATCTCAAAGCAAGTATGTTCAGTAAAAAACAATAGATTCAAACCTCAGCTTCATGCCCCAGTCATGATAGCGTGGCATTTCAATTTGCAGTGTGCTCTCTTCTGCCAACTGTAGATTCTCAATAGATGAAAAGAATTTTACTCAGAAAATAAAACCAATTTTTTGAAGTTAACTGGAATTAGGAAATACGCTTTCATTATATTCTTACCTTAATTTAGAAGACAAATGTGGAATGTCTTAGATTCTTCTTTTTTATTTTTTTGAAAAAATTAATTCACTATCTCTGATATGCAGATATATTTTGTATTTTACTTTTAGAGCAGTTTGTATGTATGCTTTTAGTAATGCTGTATAGTGTAATGCGTTATTGATCTAAACTGTCAGGTGTGTATAGTTGTAAAAAGAGGGTATAAAACTTCTTTTCTTCCAGTTATTAACAGAAAATGACTTAATGCTGTTGCTGTCATGTGTGGTATTTTATTTATGGACTAGGACTTCACTGTGCTGTATATAAAAACCTAAGAAAACGTGCCAGTCCCAGGAAGATTACAGTGTTACTGTAACATGAGAGACAGAGGAATATAGACAGATGGAGGGTGTGTAAAAGCAACAGGATCATGTTTTTCAGTGTAAGAGATAGCAGTCTTAGTGTTTACAAGCACGTTTGTAATGTTGGGATTTTTAGATTAGATTTCAGAGCTTCTGTGCTTCAACATAGTTCAAACTTCATAAAATTTTTGTTACTGTAGAATGTCATGGCTTCCCAAGTTGCCCACCAGTTGAGGGCATTGTGGTTGAAGAGGGTAGACTTTCAGGATGCTTCAGTTTAAGAAGAGGTGTACTTGATTTTAAGTGAGTTTATTCATGTGAGCATTTACCTTCAGACAAAATATTTTCAAAACTTTAGAATTGCAGTAAACTTTGGCAGTAAGGAAAACTGCTTGTATGCTTGTTTTGTAATCGTATGCTTGCATGTTTCAGCCATTTGGCATGAATGGACAAATACACAGATCAATCATTTTCACCTCTTTGTTACTTCAGTTCTCCCCTTTTGTCCTTTATGCTTTTCCCTTAGGTGTGTCTGAGGAGCAGAGCAGGGAATGCCTGGTTGAATGTTGGCCCTGTACTTACTGGTTGCTCTACCACTAGTTTAGGATCTCTGATTTGCAACAGTGATTGTGTGTGAGAACATCTGAGCCATATCCTTTTGCCTTTGCCCCTCCGTCCCATGGTATGGCTGTCAAAGCTGCTTTGAAGCAGTACTTGGACCAGTCCTGTGTATATCAGTGTGGTGAGACTGAAATTTATAAGGCTGCAGAGTCCCCATCCCTGGAGGTGTTTAAGAGTAGGGTTGACATAGCACTTAGGGATGTGGTGTAGTTGGGAGTTGTCAGTTAGGTTAATGGTTGGACTCGATCGGCAAAGTCTTTTCCAAACTAGATGATTCTGTGAAAGCAGTCTGTTGTGTTATAACTGTGTAGAGATATCTGGTCAAATCCATGGCATGTGAACATGATTCTCACTAAAACTTACTCTTCCATCTGACCTTAAGTTGAAATGACTGTTCGTCATCTGTCTACAAAAATATCTGTGGATATGTGCAATACATCAGATTCGAAGTTAGCATGGATTCCTTATCCTGTGCTGCTTTCATGGACATGTGTTTGGATTGCATTTCTACAACATGCAGATGGAATGTAAATATTTTGGAAGTGTAGCTGTTGGATTATGCCTTTTGTTTGCTATTTTGCTGGGAGTTGGGGTTTACTTAATGAGTACGGGATTTGTAATTATTGCCGTCCTTGCAGAAAGCTTAAGACAGTTTCTCTAAACTCAGATGGTTTAGATTTAGGAATTAGAAAAATTTGTGTGGATATAAATATAATCTGCTGTATACTTACTATCTGTTTTGTTGGGGAAATGATTAGCTGGTGCTGCTACCTAGCAGCTTCCCATTGACTCTTTAACTGTTCTTCAGATGTTACGTGGAGCTCTTGCTTTTGGTGTGAATCTGAATGCTATTAATCTTCTGTAGGATAGCCTCTACCCCCCAGTGCAATTTCTATTAAAAGGAGGGGTTCTTTGTCTGCTTTTCCATTCAAATTTACTGTCTGAATGGAGGACTGAGTTGCTACTGTAGCCATGTTAGCTGCTTGTTAGCATGTTCATCTTAGAACCAAACGTAGGTGTTTCAGTACACACGTTGAAAACATGCATAAACACATGACTTTTTAAAAATGTGTTTGTTTTTCCCTCTTCTGTAATTAACAATGCTCTACCAGGTTGTATCGGAATGAAGCTGTATAGTTCTGTCATGGGAGAGCAGGACTTAAGGGGAATTGGAGCTTGGCTGAGTAAGACTGACTTGCAGTTTGGTTAGAGCAGGGTGTGAACTCAAACCACGTAACGCCTTATGTGTGTTTGCATTCTAGGATGAGAGTGCCTTATTTTGAAATACTGGCAAGTGGTAGTTTTGAATGAGATACTATTCTGGTCAGCTGTGCGTTACACCACTGCATCACACATTTTACATTATTTCCAAAAACTGCTGATCCAGGAGGCTTTGGGATCTGTTTTTGTTGTTGTTGTTTTCACTGAGATGAATTTATGGTTGCCTTGGAGGTCACCAAAAATTTGGAATTTGGGGTATCTGCAGGCTTTAAGCAACAATGTAAGAATTGGACTTGCAAGTAAAGAATTTCTGGGTCATGTCTTCTCCACATCCTCCCTTTCCTTCAGTCTTGTAGGCATATCACAGCTACTGAAGAGTGGTTTGTGTCAGATTTTAGAGGATCCAACAGCCTTGGATCCTCAGCCTGCTGAGGATAACTACATCTGTTCCGAATCTTTAATCGGAATGGGAAAGTTTTGAGAGATTGGCTCTCTTCTTTTTCCTGTATTAAGACTTTGTCTTTGATGTACCATGCTAAAATTAGGATCCCTGCATATGATTACATTTGGAATGGAAGTACTGATGCAAATCTTAGTGGATTCATATAGAAAGAGGAGCTTTAACAGGTAGTTCTTCTTGCCTTTTGCCATGACTATTTTGCAATTGTGTAACTTTTCCTGATGTGTGGTCTCGGTTTCTTGGGAGAGCTTCCTTTAACTTTTAGATTGCAGTGGGAAAGAGGTGTGTTTGTAGGAGACATGATAATTTCTTTCTTTATCCTTTCTATTATTGCTTTTATTAGGTTTCATAATATTTCCTCTAAACAGAAGGCTATGAACTGGAATAGAAGCTTTAAACAAAAATAAATAGTAAGTATCTGCTATCATGATTTTAGAGGTGCACACTTAGAAACATTGGAGCTTTTAGATGTCCTTTTCTTCCCCTTTTAATGGTGTCCTGACATGCCCTCTCTTTGTCGTCTTGCTAGTATCTACCGTTCCCATGTGTGACCAGTGATCCTTGGAATGCTTGAGGTCCCATGCCCCACTGGCACCTCTCATAGGACTTGATACTCCAGAAACTGTCCTTGTTCCTCCTTTCTGTGACCAGGCTTAGCTTGCCCTGGCCCAGCCGCAGAGCTCTGTGTGACTCTGGATCCCTCAAGCAGCCTTCATACAGCTGCATAGGTAGTCATTGTGGGTTGATAAATAGCACTCTGAGAAAGACAGCTGACCAGCAGACCAAAATCAGTTACCTAAGCTAGAACTTCCTTTCTGCATGCATTTAATCAGTTCCTCATGTGTTATATCCTGCTTCTTTCTCTTACTAGTTATGGCCCAGGTTGTTGTATAAAAAGTCATAACAGAAAATGTAGTCCAATATCTCTGGAAAACCTTCCTTCTATTTCTGCCCATACAGAATCCTCTAAGGAAATGTTTTGGTGTGTGGCAAAGAGCTGCCTTTTTTTTTTTTTTTTTTCCCCCCACACACCTCTGTGGACTAAATGAAAATTCTCCATGGACTAAATGAAATGTTACAAATTGGGGCTGCTTCTGTTCCTGACTCCCCAGGGAATGATCCAGGTGCTTCTAAACAATTGATTCTTTTATTTGTATAACAAGACAAATGAAGATCTTATGTCTGTTACTTAGGAGAGAAAATTGCACCTTTGTGCTGTTAGGAAATGCAGGTTATTTCCTAATAACAAGAGAACTATATTTGTGTCATGTCCAGCTGGGGTGGGAGGGACTCTCAATAGTTTCAGTGGTGCCATGTCTGTTGAAGGATCTAAGCCATTTGAATAGTACGATTTTCATTCAGACAATCGTGTAGGTATGCACATAACATTAAATTTGAGGTATTTTTGTTTTGTTTTAAGAGCAAATAAAGGTGTAAGTCTCTTGCTGAAATACAGTCTTGTAGACTTTAGAATCTGAGGCACATCTTTTTGCATGGGACATAAGGTGAAGAAGCTGTTTGGACTCAGCAGAACTCTCACCTCCTGTGGCACATTGCATCTTTCCTTATTCACTAAGTTTGGTGAAAAAGGAGCAGCTGATATACTGTTGTAAACAAAAAGTATAAAACACTAACACTGCAGACAAAATAAAGGTCCACAAATTTGGGAGTAGTTGTAATTGTACAAATACATCTATGGAATGTTTTTAATTTTTTAATACTTTAAAACTTGTGCTCCTGAAAGACTAATTCCTTCAGCTGTAGTCATCTGTGAAACAATGGTCAGAAAATGTAAACATCCCCATATTTATTGCCAACAAAAGTTAAGTTTTAGGGGCACATGCAAATTCATGTGAAATTAAAGCAGTGGACCACCTACAGGAGGGTGAGTCCTTTTAGCCCAGGCTACTTTGCTGTTGATTTTTTTGACTACTTATGAATAGATCAATTCATTACTCGTTTAAAAATTCTTTGTAAATAAAGGCAAAATGCATCCTTTAGTAAGCATCAGTGCAATTCAGAAACTTGGAAAGTAACTCCCTAAACTGCCTTAAGTTAAACTGTTGTAATGTTGTTGCAGGGGTGGCCCAATGTACTTAGGGTACATCCCATGTTTTTTTGGTCCTGTAAAGAAAGCATTGCGTTCAAGTGTGAGATTGAGGTGGTGCTGGGGATGGACAGGATGCTTTCCAATGCTGGCTCAACCCTGCTGTCGTTGCAATGACTTAGCATGGGTGCAGAACCACTGGAGTGCACTTCTGTGTATAGAGTGCTCTCTACCTGTGTTCCCTGCCCCAAAGTGCATCTGGGACTCCTCCAGAGATATCTCTGGTTCTACCACCACTATCTGGTTTCTACTCTTTCTGCAGTGGTGGCAACTGTTGTTGTAGAGTTGGTTTCTGCTTCCTAGAAATTATAACTGTGTGAACTATCAAGGTGTTTGACTGCAAGAAGTTACAGTTCAGAGCTTTGGTTGGTTGCTGGATTCTGCCAATGTACAAAAGCTGATCAAAGGCTTCAAACGTGTATTCTTCCTGTTGGGTCAACTGTAAGAATTATTTGACTTTCTTGGGCAACCCGACAGGCATGTCCTTCATTTGTTCCTGCTTTTTGTATTGCTGTGAAGTCTTGTTCATGCTTCCTGGAGGAAAGGGGCAGACCCAAGGCAGAAAGACATCAGAGGAGAAAGCAGTGTAAAATAACTCAGTTGACATGTATGTAAGATATTTCAGTACTGTTTGGAATAATGAATACTGTTTGAGATCTATGCACTGGAATTAAAATAAATTTTAATGATTCAAAAGTGCTTGCTTGAGAAGTTCTTACTGAAGCTATTGTCATCCTGGAGTTACTTTAAGGATTTATATGCCTTAAAGATGATGATTTTCACCCATGCGGGCTCTATCTCCAAGTAGCAAGCTACTGAATAGTGATGGCAGATGTTAGTAGGTGGATATGCTACCAGTGCGGGACACAGTAGTTCTTACCGGGATGAATATTGTTCTTTACCTGAAAATCAGCGGAATGAGAAATGGCCTTCTCTGGTTTAAACTTATTTATATCATCCTTACAAAACTTAATAAAGCATTCACCTTGGCTTTGGTTCAAAAGCAATCAAAATCCCTGGTAATTTTTCCACTGATTTAATTGAGCTTCGATCCTGGCTCCAAGAATAGAATTAAAACGTTGTAATGTAAAGTTTTTACTTTACCAACACGAAGGGGAGGCTTCTGCTTCCCTAGTGAAGATTACTTTATTGGGAAGCAGCACGGGATGTATTCCTCAGTGGCAAATGAGTGAACCACAGTTGGTATGAGCCAGCTCAAAATCATTACTGAAAAACCTCCTCCTGGCAACCAGCTCACAAAAATGGATTCCTATGAAAAGGATCATTCATCTGCTGCTGTTTGGGGGGTGTAGGAAGTCAGAATGTACCAAAACAACATATGAGATATCAGTACCTAAAATTTTTTAGATATACATATACAAAGAGAGGCAGATACATGCTCTGTTGGATTTACTATTATAATTTATGGAGACTGAGTCCAGCAGAGCAACTAAATATATAAAGAACCAAAATCCAGTGTAGTCAATTTTTGTTGAAAACAAAATATTCTTATGACATTTTAATGTTATAACTTACATGCAAATTATGGCAGCTACAATACTCTTTTACCTCTCCAAATGGCTGTGGTTATCAGACACACCCACCTTACTTTTACTGCTTCTGTATTTGGTAGCAAAATTTGGAAAAGCTGGGGGAAGAGGAACAATACTTTGATCTTCAAATGCACAGAACAAATTCTGCAAATAGTTTGAGAGGAGGTGAGATACTTTGTTTCACCAAATTTGCCAATGTAGTTGGGAAGGAAAATTGAAATTTTTTTGGTCAGAGTCCTTCAAGTTCTGGGGCCGAAGGACTTCTGTGTACAAAAGATATTTTTATATCTTCCAACTGTATTAATTCACCAAATAACAGATGCCATCCTTCCCTGTTAACCTTTCATTTTCCCATATCCTCAGTCTGCCATCCTTACAGAAAGCTTTTCAATACCAAATTTATTATGAGACATGGCTATTGTACAGTAACACACCTGTTGTCAAATTAATTCAGCAGAGCATACAAGCTGTGACACACTCTCCAAATTCTGATACTTCAGACAAATAAGTCTGATAGCTGTGAGCATTGGTTTAAGACGGAAGCAGAATCAGCCTATTTGTAATCTGATAGGAGCTCTGTGTGTGTGGATGTTGAGGTTCAGTCATTCTTTCTTGCAGACCTTGCAGCCCACATGCAAGTGGCATTTGGTAGCACAAAGCTACCATTTCTCCTGAATGTACTATCAACTTCAAAGTGGAGTTTTTTTAATGAGTCGGGTACATTTAGAGTTGGAGAATAGGACATTGCAGTGGTTTAAATCAGGATCTTGTTTTAACTTTTTGCTTTGTAATCTAGACACTTTCTAATGGGATATGAAGTTTGTTGTGGTTTTTTTTTAGCATTCACAGAGCTTCCTCCCTCCCTTTTTTCTTTTTGTAAGTATATTCGGTAGGTTTGAGAGACAGTGCTAGCCTCAACAGTGATTTTGCTATTGCAAAAAGGAATACCTAAAAATTCAAGGACAAATAAGACATATAGAAAAAAACTATATGAAAAGAAATACCTACACATCTACCCACTGTATGCTTAGAAATAATGGTCTGATGAATAGTAAAGATAAAATAAATCCAGGGGATGGCACAGCTTGAAGGCAAATGCAACGAACTAATGAAGGTTTCTAAAACTTCTTGGTTATCTCTTGCTATCTGAAAACTGATTCTCCTCTTAGCTACTTGAAGATGGAGTAACTTAAGTGAAGGCTTTTGAGATACACTAGGTATAACTGGTGTAAATTACAGCAGCATGAGACCCACAGTGATTTATCTTGTGATGGCAGAGACAAATCTTATCTGAAGATTCCCTGTTCTTTTGAGGCTGAAACATTCATTTTCCTGTCATCACTCAAGGCAATAGATAGTTTTATCTAATTTTATAATCTGTCTGAACGGAGCAGTTTTGAGGCTATAAACATTATTTAAGGATGTGCTTTCTTGTATTTCTGAAGCTGTCATCAAGGTCTTTTCTTCAAGCAGTTATCTTTTCTGTAGGCCTGCTTTTGATCTTGTTTTATGACTGATGGTTTTGTAGCAATTTTTAGTGACTTTTTATTTCAAGATGAATAAAACTGAAATACTAAAAGCAAAAAGCAGGCTTAAAACCCCCTTGACTTTCAGCCCACCCACTTTTCCTACCTCACGCTTAGGATCACACACCTTTTGGAAGAGCTGTCATACCAAGTGCTAGCAGAGCATGTGCTGTGTTTGGTAGTGCAGCACAAGGTCCTATTTAAGCAGGGGTCCAAATGGAGCTGTTCTGGCTTTAGCATGTTGCTTAAAATCTGTGTAGTGAGATTACAGGCCTGACAGGTGTGGAACAGTGAAACACGAATGCACTCATCTTCGTTGCTTAAAAAAAAAAAAAAAAAAAAAAGTAAAGAAAAGGCATCTCATCCACTACCTCAAAATTCTGAAGAAGACGTGGGATACAGTTGCAGTGGATAAGGCTGCTAGATAAGCAAAGGGTGAGGGGGGCAGTCCCGTCTGTGTTGTTTCCAAGCGCTTTCTCTGTGTCACATGTTGGAGAGTCACCACACATCTGCATTCAGGGCTTGGGAAGAGACTGCAAGCAGAATTAAATGTCTTTTAATGTCCTTTCTTGAAAGAAGGGGATGGATGCAATGTTTCTGTATTTTTCCTAGTTAATAGGCTAGGGAATTTGAGACAAACAGTTATACAGCTGTGCTTGTCTTAAACCTAGCAAAAATGGGACTTACTGGTGGGAAAGTTTGGAAACTACTACCTGATTCTCAAGAAGTGTAGCTGTCTATCATATTGTTGCCCACTAGCCTATTTTGCCTGCCCTATGACTTCCCTGCAGCTTTTCTCTGCCATTGATAGAGTTCACAGTACCAGGCAAGAACCTCCTTTGTGAAGAGACTGCAGGGGCACTCTGGCTTTACACTGCTTTCAAAAATATTGATTTAATTGCAATTTTTTGTAGATAGAAGAATGGAGTTGGTTGAAATTCTGCACACAGCATCGCCAATGTGATGAGTAATTTTCTTCTTGCCTAGACCAAAGGCCACTACATAATGTCAAAACAAGATGACTTCCTGAAGATAATATTCCTTCTCCTGGTGGAGATGCGATCTGTGCTGATGCTACCCTGAGTATGTCTCAGAAGGCTTGAAGCTCCTCCACAGTGTTAAAACAACACTTCTACAAGGCAGCTGCACAGTTGTAATGACTGTCTGTCATTGACTCCTAATTGCAAAGCCTCCTTTGCTTCTTTAGTGATTATCCAGTGTTTTTATTTTATGAAGCAGAAAAGCCATCTCAAAACCAGCATTGATCCTAACACAGTAAATTGTCATGTTTTATTATCATGCTTAATTTAGTGCTGTCCAGTCATATGCTAACATGAGTGGAAAGGGTGCTTGGTTGAGCATCCTCTCTCTGTGGAGGGTGGCATCTCTTCTCTTCACAACATGCTGTGGATTTACAGTTATTTTTTTACTGTCAGTCTTCTGAGAGTGTTTCCAGTTAGTTGTCCAGTTTTCTGTGTAACCATTCACAGCTGTCATCACAAATTAAGCTTGCTGGGCTGAACCTCTCTACAGGTGCAGCATGCTCCACTGACTGCAGCAGGCAGATCAACTTGAGACTCTTGGGGTCATCCAGCTTAGTAAGATGCTGTACAGTATAGCATGTTTAAGGAATAATCTAAACAGTGAATATATTCTTGTTTGGCCAACAAATTTTCTTGATGCCTAGGTGTAACAACTTACTCTTTTCTTCCTTCCACAGCCATTCATGGTGACTCTCTGAGTCCACAGGTCATGTTTAGCCCTAGATTCATGTGCTTTATAGACAAACACATGCTTAGGTTCTTTGTTGGTTTGGGACCAAAGAACTCAATATTCTGTAGATCAACCATTTTTATTTTGTACAGATTTTAGTGCTCTGCCAGGAAATGGGTTTCAACAGCCTGAGGGCTCTTGAGCAAAGTAACTCAAGTCTATTTACATGCTAACCTTTGAATTTCTCAGATTCACATGCATGATAATTTGTTTGAATAAAGATTTGGATATAAAAATGGAATTAAACCTTTTTGATGACCTTTAGAGTCATCTTGGCTTGCTATTTAGAACTTACACAGTTACTGATCCATGATGTGGGTAATGAAACTTTATCTGAAACTCTTAATATTTGTGTTGAGCTGTAAGTGTGAAGAGGCTCTTTTCTTGCTAGTATTTGGATGTTATTTGTTTTGTTTTCAGCATAATGTACAAGTGTAAAGACCTGTGTAAGTGTTCATTCTTTTATTTTCAGTTTTGGATTCCATTTAGATTCCATCTTTGGATGTATCGCTGGTTGTGCTCCTTCCAAGGAAGAAGGAGGGTCTTGAGGTTTTAGGTATGAAAGAGGTTTACTCTTCAGTTTTTAAAAAATAATTTATTAAATATGCATATTGGGTGTGAAGCAAAAAGTCCTGAATGTTTTCCGTTCCACTTAGTATTTACAGAGCAAAACTAACTCTGCTACTTGAAATGTCATCCTTTTTTGTATTTACATCATGTCTGTCACCAGTGATATTGAAGGCCATTTGATGTTGTTTGGTTAAGTAATATTAATTAAAGCATGGATCTTTATGTGATGTTTCAGAAGTGGTGATTTAAGAGAAGTAGCATGATTACCCTTTACAATGGAAAACTACTGATCGCTTCAGCTGTGTGTTTTTTAACCAGACTTGTATCAGGTTGGCCTGTCTTAATGTTTGTTGGTGGTTTGTTGGTTTTTTTTGGGGTTTTTTTGTTTTTTTTTTAAACTCTGTGACACAGAAGTAGCTGCAGAATTTATTTAAAAATATTCTGAGTGTGAGGTCAATACAGTTGTAGATCAAATTCAAATATATGGAAGGATCATCACCAAACCATTCCTGGAAGAATTTTTTTTTTAAAAAAAAAAAAGTGGGAGAATCACTTATGCTCTGCTTAAGATCTGTTTTGAAAATGTAAGTAATAATTATGATGTACACCAGCAAATCTGAACCCATGTAACCTGTAGGGCAAAAAGAGTGCGCACTGTGATTTCGTTTCATTTACGCAAGGAGATTTCCATATGTGACATCTTTAAGGTCTGAGTAGTGACCTTGTATGATTTGCTGTATAGCTGGAAAAACATGTTGTGGGAAGAGAATGTGGACACTATTGCTTATAAATTGAGTAAATGGAATTAATCAGAAGTGCATGCATATATCTTTGGCTGGTGCCAGGGAGAATTAAAAAAGAACAAAAAGAAAAAGCCCTCCTCCCATTTTTTTATGGAAAATAAAATCTTTTTCAATCAGCATTCTTGAAGTGTGGCAGTCCATTCCAAAAGAACCCATTCAGCATATCCCAGGGGCCCTGGCAGTTCCCTGCTGTCCTTGTGTGGGATTAGAGTGTTTGTATTTACAATTCATGGACTTCATTCAAATCAGAGCTAGACTGAATCTTAACTCTGTGAATGTTCTTGAACATCTCTGAATAACTGAACCTATTTTATCCCAGAACAGAAACAGTGTGCTTTGCTTCCTTGCTGAAAGATTCCTATTGATAATGTTAGAATTCCAGATCAATATACTTAAAAATCCCAGAGAGGTCAGCACTAGCAGCACTTGTGGTTCCTTGCACTTCCAAATTGAAATGCTGCTGTTGTGTTGGGGTATCAAAACACAAGTGATCAGTGGCTTGTTACTAAGAAAACCATACCCCAGTCTATCCCAAAACATGTACATACCATCCACACGTGGGAGTTTACATGCATATATCAAATGTCTCAATCCAACCTTGGATAGTTTATCATTTTAGGCAGCAGAATTTCCTGATGAAAAATAATATTTGTTAAATACTTTCCCAGTCATATTATTTATTCAATCCATAT
This sequence comes from Athene cunicularia, assembly GCF_003259725.1. Taxonomy (NCBI): domain Eukaryota; kingdom Metazoa; phylum Chordata; class Aves; order Strigiformes; family Strigidae; genus Athene; species Athene cunicularia. Next base: position 23,664,905 of record NW_020799110.1, read on the forward strand.
TGAACATGTCTGCCTACAGAATAAATTGATTTCAGCTATACAGCACAATGAGCTATTCTAAAAACTAAAAAAGGAAAAAAAAAAAAGAAAAAAGTTACTTTTAATAAAAGAATCCAGATGCTGACTTCATACATTCTGGGGAAAGAAAACCTATGTAAATTCAATGCTTTTCATTGAGTCCCCTTAGTGAAATTATATCTAGTGTTTTGATTGAATGCAGTTCTTAATGTAGTAACATCTTTTGGCTCGAGAGGCTCCTTACTCTTTCCAGCCCAATAAATTTCTGTGAGACTGCTGCACTAGGTTGGTTTTAGTGTTTTTGGCAGTTGGGTAACTCATGTTGCCTATTGATTATTTCTTTATGTTTTTTAGTACATTCTGACAAATTCTGCTCATTCAGTACAGCTTCTAATAAAAGAAAGTAACGTCTTATTTGTTTCCAGAAATACTGAACTCTATTTCTAAATAAAACAATGTTAACTTTTTAGGGCCCAGTGAAACAGAGAATATAAGTCAAGCAATAAAATAATTATTACAGTACTATTAATTTACAGAGCTTTAAATACAGATATGAAAAGTGTGTGTTAAGGCCTTGATTTATAAATCTGTTAGCAGAGTCCGTGTATTGGACCTGTAGGCTCCAATTCTTCAATCACACAGTGCTGTTGAAGGCAGAGTTAAGAACACATAGGTAAGACCTCAGGAACAGGATTTTAGCAACATGTCCATTCCTATTGTTGTCTACTCAATTCCCAGTTTTCAGTTAAAACTCGTTCTCTAAACTGGATGAAGTTTACGGGTTGGCAGTGAAGAGTGTCAGATTTCACACCTTTTTTCTATAGGACATCGTGAAATAAAGGTGAGTTAAGGTCACCTAAGGAATGCTCAGAAAGAAATCTACTCAGAAGTGCTCAGTGGAATGATTTTTTTGAGCTTTCTCTCTTCCAGGTTTTCCATGTGCCATGTTAATAGTATGCACCTTTGGTTTAGGTCTTCCAAGTCAAATTCTGTGGTAGTGAAAAATTTGGCTTTACAGCAGCAGAGAAGTTTTTTCTTGTCTGTTTTCAATTGTGTGCATGAAGGCTGGAGAGTGCCAGGAGTACATTAGAATCACACAGAGGACCCCAGAATTATTGCATTTATAAGTGGCCATTCACAGTGACATAGTGGGTTAGTGGCTTCTGAGGCAGAGGAATGATTGCCTGACACTGAGCCTGCAGGAAAAAAAGAAGGAAATCCAAAATCCTCCCTAGCGAAGCTTTGGATGAAATAGGTGGAATTACGTTTCTGAAGCTAGTTAGTGGTAGGTGAGACCTTTTAAAAACAGGAAAAAGTTGTTGGGCAAAGAGGAGCTTGGACTCTGTGGAACTGAGGGCATTATAGTTTGTGAAAGATGGGAAGGAGTTTTCTATTGCAGATGTAGAGGACTGTGGAGAAAAAAAAGAGAAAAGCTGGAAAGATTCAACATGTGTGTTAATGATGTCCCTGAAGAGGAAGTTGGCAGTAATCCCATTCTCATTCAGAAATTTTTTTTATTCAAGAGTCAGAGCTTCCTGGCAAGGAGGCTGAGTTTTTGGAAGGAATGTACTGATTTCTGAAGTACATGGTGTTTTGATAGAAGTCTAAAGGATATAGGCTCTTCTCTTTTGATAGGAGCAGCTTAAGTAGTACTTTTATAGCCTGATGAATACTCCACCTTGCTTTCAAGTGAGATAATTTGAGTTAGTCCTTCAAAGATCAGTTCTGTGTGTATGGAGGAGAGGATATTGTCAGAAGCTTGTTTGTGACTAATAATGCAGTGCAGCCCGGAGATAACAGACAAGCTAATCTGTCAAGCCCAGTATGTTCTGAACAATCAGCCCTGATTCCCTGAACCAGGGATTTCTAATGAATATTTGTCACTAGATAATTTCTGCTTGACTTTGATTCGCCTACTGATAATATCATAAAGTCTTGACCGCAGTACTGTTTTCTGTGTAGTCGCAATCCAAACGTGTTTACAGTCCAGAAAGATTGAATAGTTGGTGCTTGTGCAAGGTTTTTGCTTACTGTAGGAAACACTTAGAGAACACAGGATGTTTGAGATTTGTATGAGGTTTCCAATATTTGTCTGAATTCGTCTTCTCAAACTAGGGTAGAGCAACTGACTTTTTAGCAAAATGTTATTAGAATAAATAATCTGTTTTCCTGATTTGATAATCTGTGGGTTTGGTAGAGAGTCAATGTTCAGATACTTTATGAGAGTAGAAAAAGCAGCTTCTTGTAATGGTCTATTAATGTTATAGAACAAGAAGTGATACAGTCAAAGTCTTTGGTAATGCTATTTATACTTTTCTCCCTCGTTTGAATCTGATATCCTCCATTTTGCAACCTTTTTGCTATTTATAAATGCTTTATTCCAAAGATCAATTTATTTGTTTTCAGTGACTGTATTTGAGAATTAAGGATAAGGAAACCTCTTTGGTTGACTGTCTTCCTATGTGGATAATCAGAGGTGTTAAAATAGCAAGCAATAAGGAGCAGCATTTCTGGGACAACTTCCCCTGAATGGACAAAGTTGCCATTTTCTAGTCAAGATTTGGCCATATCCTGTGGAGATGATGACACCAGGCTTTTCATCTTTGCCGTTCCTTTCCCAGGTTTTGAACCTGCTTTAACAGACCATTCCTTCCCTGTGCTACCATAGCATGTGACTGCCATCCACCTCTTAGAAACATTGTTGATATACATCCTGGAATCTTGCTTTTTAGTTTTCCTTTTAAGAGGGCTCAGTGCTTGTTACATAGATAAAAAGAAAAATCAAGTGCTCTTATTGATGTGCTCTCATGACTCTAAAACAAGGGGCAATTCATATTGGAAAGTAGTGTATTTAAAAATTCTTTTTTATAAAACACAGTTATCTTGTGGCAGTTATTACCACAAGCTATCAGGAAGACCAAATGCTCATTATGATTCAGGCAAGGATTACTACGTGTTCTGTGTATCTTGCAGACAGTGATTTATAGTGGACAATACTTTTTAAAAGAGAGTTCATTTTTCAGTATAATTATTTTTTCTGTAAAGAAACTGACACATGCAGTGTTTCTAAATGGACTAGCACTCTCCCGCAGCATGACCATTTTCCCTAGTCCCACCCTCCCATATTTCTCTTTTAAGTTCCTATAGAAGTTGAACTGTTCTTTACTTTGCACGTCATTTGCTTTGTGCAGTGAATCACTCAAAGTAACAAAATTGAAAACTAATGAGCCCGTCAGATGATTTCTACTAAAATTAAGAATTCAATACTGTGCTGCTTGGTTTCTTGTGATAGCAAGTTGAATGCTTTCTGATCAGAATAATCTTAAGAACAGGGTATTAAAAGAAAAAATAAGAAAAACCTTTAGGTATACATACAGATGCTAAAGCAATGTATTGTCCTTCTCCACACCTAGAAAAATTTGGTTGGCTTGCTTAAGGACAAGGAGTGAACTTCCTCAGCAGGCTCTTGTTGATAAGTTTTGAACATTTCAGAAGAGCAAGCTGGACTTTTGGCCTTGCATAATTATGGATTAGCAAATATATTTAAGGAAATTCATTAAGATACTGCTAAAGGTAACGTCTGGTTCTTGTATTTTTATATGAAAGCAGTGTTCATATTATAGGCAAAAGTACCTGATGTTCATTGGAGATTGTTGGCCATTGTACATAGGTGTTTGGAAAGCTGTTATTAAGAGTCATGGCTTATAACCAAGCCCTGATCAAATGCAGAGATTTTGCAGGGAAGATTTATCCTGTGCAGTAATTCCGGTAGCCTTTAAAGAATAAATAGGTTTTAATATAAATAAATATATATCTAAAGGAAAAGATAAAAAAGGCTGTAGATGGATACAGAAGATGACCCCATCACTAATGGAGTTCATGTTGTGTTCTTTAGCTAGGTCACTCATACAGAGCCTGCTCTTCCTGCCTTTGAAAGTGTGCTTTCATATTAATCAGAAATTTCAAACCCAGGGGATAAAACATAATACAGGAGATTGGCTTAGTAATTATGCAGTTGGAATTCGTTATTGCTCCACAGAGCTGGAATTTGAGAGCGCATTCACGTTACACCTCAGGCATCAGGGCTTGCATCTAACCTGAAAAAAAGATGAAAGTTCACATTTTCACTTGTCCATAGGGTTGAGTTTCAAGTAAAACGTCTAGCACAAGACATGTCCTAGTCAAGAGAACTGACAGAAATCTACATTAGATGAGCAAGTGTGTATTGCTATGAGAGCAGTTCTGAGTTACTGAGTGTCAGATACTTGGTCCTACCTTATTCTCATAATTATGTAAAGGAGTTACAAGTAATATCAAAATGTAGTGTTTTCTTTTAACTTTTCGCACAAGGTAGATTATCTTTTTTGATACTTAGTGTTTTATGTGTTCATTTATTCCAAAACCATGTTCCAATGGGTAATGAAAGTAAATCTTATTTTCATTTATAGAAGAGATTACTTGACTGCTTCAGATGCTTGGGATATGTTTTAGTGACCAGAAGACTGTTCCTGTTGCGTGCTCTGACCTGTATGGCTGTAACTTTGAGATGTTTTGGTAGAAGTTTCAATAATACTTTCGTTTCATTAAAGGCAAACCTTCATAAAGTGCTTTAAATCTTGGAAAGAGCAGAGCTTTTCCCTGTAGTATTGTAGACTTTATCAGTTATTTGTCCCCATTGGTAGGCTTTACAAACTGCCCAACCCCAGTTTTGTATTTTTGGAATTGTAAAAAGCATTCTTGATTCTTAATTTAATCTTGTCCTGACATCAACGAGACAACCCAGGCTTAAAAGGATACATAACAGCATTCTCTGAAGACCCAAAAAGTGTCAAGTGGATCATCTCTTTCATCCCGAAAATGAGAAAATCACTAGACCTAGAATCATGAAGGAATGAGTCTTTGCTAGTCATTAAGAGATCAGAGGACAGGTAATTAAATTGTGTTTATTTCATAATTATGGTACTCTGAAATAAGTGCAATATTAACCATGCCCTAGTGATGCAAACAAATGCAAGCAAATTTAGCATTACTAATCTCAGTGAATTCAGTGGTGGCATGTGCTTAATATTTGAATGCATTTGGGGCATTTGGACCTTTTGTCAGAATCTCTAAGATCACTAGGGAAGTCTGACCTTGTAATTTCTCTACAGAAAAGTTGAAATTGAAATCTCTGAATATAATATGGGTCTCATAATTAACATTTGCTATTAAGACCTTTAGATGTTGTTGATACCTGTGACCAAAGAGCAAACAATTTTTTATTTGAAGATAACATATTTGTGAGAAAGGTAGCTTTTGTGTTATCTTATTAAGTTGGAGTCTGTTCCACGGCTGAGTGATAGATGAAATATGCATATTTTTTTTATAAATTTGTCAAAGCAATTTAGTTTCTTTCATCTCAGATGTGACCAGAAACAGATGTGTAAAGCCAAATCTTAAATGTTTAATTTATTATAAAATCTTTCCAATTTCACTAAATCAGCTTTACTTTATTGGATATAGTGCAGGTCTCTGAGAATTTTCAATGGTATTAACATATTCATATAGTGTTTTAAAAGAGAACAGGAGGTGGATATCTCTCGTTGCCATTTTAGGAAACATGGAGCACCACCCTGGAGTGGGAAACAGTAGCGTGGAGGAAGTATAGGAAGTTACTCTCTATGCTTTCATGAAATAAACCCAGGGGTGATTTTGTCATTGCTGGATATCTGTAATTAATGAAGACTTCAAAATGATATTGTGAGGTGTATTTAATCTCTCATGTGCAGAAAGTAGAGATTTTGAAATGTTGAAATTTCTCCTATTAGAGGAACGTACATCCTGATGTTGTGTGTGCTATGCATGTGCTGTATGTAGATATGTTGATCTCTGCTGAGCTCCTCGTAAAGAATGGGAATGAATCTTTTCAGAATCAGGGCTGTGTTTGCAAAGGTAATGCAAAGAATAAAATAGCATAAGGGTTAGAGAAATTACAGTGAAATATGGCTACAGTGGCCAGCAGCTGGTCTTTTTATAATCTTAGCAGCAGTGAGGGACTTCTTTGAAATAATCAGCAGTTGGTTGATGGCTAAAGCCTACTTCTTTTGTAAGGTAAATTACTTTTTTCTAGGAAGTATATGATGTCTCTCGATTCTGTTCAGTCATTAGAGGAAACAGTAATACAGCACTGCACTTCATGGTACTTACACATATACACATGTATTCCAACTTTGTGATGTAAATACTCTGTGTTGCAGAAAACCTGGGCTAGTTCATCTTAGGATAAGGTTGAGGGTTTGTAATTTGGAGTCAGTATTTACTAAAAATTAGTCTAAAATTCATTTTAAATAAATGTGTACCTGTGTTTAATATTGTTGGGATGATACAAGTGCAGAGCTAAAACAGAGAAAAACAAATTCATTCTATATCTTTGTAGTGAAGATACAGTGCTTGATGTATTAGTATTAAGATATTTATGTTGTTGTTTTTTTTGAAATGACTTTGTGTATTTCTATTTCTGGCTGTTAAGCTATGTGACACAGAAGGATAAATGAACACAGAAGGATGTGCATGTCATCTGGAGCAATCAATAATTTAATGTGCTTAGCAATATGAGACATTCACTGTTGCTACCTTTTAAAACATTAGGCTGGGATCTTGTTTTTCATGTTTAAATACCAACCAGATAAACAGTAATCTAAGTCTGTTACCACATTAGGATGACTTGGCAGGCTTTGTGAAGTGGTGATGATTGGGTACGCTTCCTCTTGGGAAAATGCCCACAGCTTAGGAATCATAACTGATAGAACTTTGTTATAACTCTTTAAAAACAAACAAACAACAAACTGCTTTGTCAGTAGAACCCCTGCTCAGTGCTCTGTATTTGCCAAGATGGTGATCATGATTATGATTGAACAGGATTTGTTAAGCCAGGGTCTTGCAGTCTCTTCCACTGCAAAGAGCAGAAGGGAGTATTTTTGGCAGTTCCAGTGAAAATGTGTGTGAAGAGCTGTATAGCAGGTAAAGCAATAGCAAAGTACCATTCCCTTCATCTGTAGCTGCAATTAGCATGTGGAGCAGAATTTATTATGTTTGTGAAGGCAAGCAGGGTTGGGTCCATAGGAGAATGGTGTAATCACACGGAATGTTAGCGGTGTCTGCATTGATTTTCCTTCTGTAATTTCTGAAGGATAACCAAAGTTAGCAAAACTGGGATACAGCTAAGGGCAACAAGGCAGATCAGTACCTAGTGCTAGGGGGGTGAGGACATGCAGGAAAAGAAATCATTGTGTTAATATGGATGAATACTTGTGTGGTTTGAAACACATATTTTTGGCCCTTTTTCTTCTTTATGAACTAAAATATACTACTCCCTATTACTCTGTTCAGAAATGGCACATGAATGAGTCCTGCAACAGGTGTCACAGGCCTGCACACCGCAGGTGTATAATAAATGAAATAAGCTTACCTCAAAAAATGTGACTGTGACTTAAATCCTAAAATGAATTCTAAAACTTGACTTTAAGGAACCCAGCTGGAAGGAACCTGTTTTTTTTTTGAGCTGTAATAACAACACTTCACTTGCCATGTGCCTCTCAAAGACTTACATTGTGGTAGGAAATGTTGCAAGAGTTCCCAACTAGAGATTGTAGCGTATTGTAAATAGGTTTATGAGCCCGGGATGCACTTTCCTTATGTAAGTGGAGCATGAATGCCCATATGAAGCTAGGGTACTGTGGCCAGCAACGGAGAAAGAAAATAAATAGTTATATTAAAAAAAAAAAAATGGGGAGAGCTGTACGTCTGCATCAGTGTAGATAGACAAGAACCAATCTGTGGGAAGCTTAAGCTGGAGGCTCTCTGCAGTTGTACAGCAATTCAGCAATAGAATTTGTGCTTTGTCCCTCATCCTTGATGGTCGTTGTCACACAGTCTCATCTGTAGTGTATGCAGCAGGTTCCCATCCATCATTCCTCCCTTAAATAACTGGCTTAAAATTTTAAAGAGATATTTTCATGGGAAGTCATTGAGGAACTAGGAGAGTGTGAAGACGTTATCAATGAGACCAAAGAATTATGTCAAGCAGGAAGTTATGGCAGGTACTTTTCTTTTTCTTACAAGTTTTTCTTAAAAATATTAGATATCTTAGTCAAAACCATCTTTGCTAGATACTAGAAGGCTTGGCAACAATTACAAATTATAAATATGATTAAAGTAGATATTGAAATTCATTCTAACTTTTGTAATACAAAGGTAGCTTTAGAGAGAGCGTGTCTATAGAAAGCCTTGAATTTAATCTCTAGTGTTCTTTGAAGAATTGTGCTTTACATAGAGTAACACTTTCAGGTAGAGTATCTAAACAATCTAATGTGGCATAAAGTTTTACTTGCATTGAATTGTGTGCAGTAGTTTTGTGCAAAAAATGTATTTCAAAAATGTCTGTCATGCCTGTAGTAATGACATGGGCTACAAGCAATGATGGAATATTCCCAGGGTCCTGAAACACCTCATAATTCATCATGTGTTTGATTTAAAGTGTGAGTATTTCCATTGGTTTCCAAGAGATCATTTGCATTCTTAAGTACAAGCTTAAAGAATTTGACCCAAGCTAAAGCTAAAATTAAGAGAAATCAGTCTGTCCTAGTACAGTTTGTTACTCCGTGGACTTGGTCTCTTTTTCCTTTAAATGATGCATTGCAAGCTGTGCATTCAGCTTATTTGCGACAGATTTAAATACTTACAGTAGCTGAATAGAAGATGGTTGTATACATATGGGTTTGATAAATGGGCATGAATAAACAAGTATTCATTCCAAAGTGTCTGTTCTCCATAATATTTTTCTGTGAGACTTAAACCATAATGTGACTTAAGTTTAAACATTCAAGGGATTCCCAGAAAAAACAAACATTATTTCCTCTTCCAAATCTTCTCATCACTGTGTTGTTTTCCAACACAGCAGATGTTTAACAAAATGACCCCAAGTGTTGTTTTTCACTAGTGATACTTTGCAAACAGCAAGGTCCATTTACAGATGTCATAAAACATTTAATTGAGAACAAATAAACAAGAAATGTGTCTAGTGTTTAGCATCCAGCATTTTTGATTAAAATTCAGCCTTTCATGAAGACTCCTGTGAGATATTACATGCTTTTAATGGTCCAAAAGAGAGTTTCAGATAAGAAAAGGCCTGAAAATGGTGTATGCTTGATTTCAGTCTGTTGTTTCATTTCTATGTTAAGCCAGTAGTGCCCACAAAGGGAGTGGTTCTTTGCTTCATATACCCAGGCTGCTGGTTCTTCCCTCCACATTGCCTCTTCCATTGTGCTTGCACAAGTGTTTGTGCACATGTATTGTGAACATGTTGCTAAACTGGCAAAAGAAATGCTTGGTTTTAAGCCTCGTAGGGTTTGCTGTCCCATTTTGCAGCAGCTGTGGCCTTCAACTCCTCACAGAGAAACAAAGCAACATCATGATGCCCTAGTATAGATGTACAGTGTGCTGTGAGCCCCTTGCCAGGAGCTTACTGAGGCGCTTACTCGACTCCAGGCACGTTAGTAGTGCACTGAGTATCCCCTCAGAAGATTGAGATACAATGACTGATGTATCTTGAATTTACACTACAGCATGCTGTGTGCTAATTTTTGTGAGCTGCTGAGGTAGAATAGTTTGAACTTAATTCTCTAATTAGTTTTCTAACATTTAGTTGAGTTTCAGAATAGAGCTATATGAGTTTTTCTAAGGTTTGCACTCATAAAATCTTCATGTCTCAAATAAAAGACAAGCCAGGAGCCTCATTAACGTTATTGCCATGATCACAAGGCAGATTGTCATGTAAAGCTGACATCCAACATCCCGTGCTTAATTTGGTGCCAGCGTTCTTTCCTGAAATACTCAACATGATCAGGGAAGGGCAGGATACGCTAAGAATGCGGGTAGGATTTCCAGTCTGTGGTCTTAAGTAATTTCCCAGATCAATACAGTGATTTTGAAATTTTCTCATAGATGTCAAAGCTTGTCTTAAAAATGCATTTCAGTTGTGACAGTCTAGTCTAAAAATATGTTCAATGACATTTTCCTCAGTGTTTAGTAAAATTCTTTTTTTTTTTCCCAGGTAATAGTGAAGTAATTATTTTTAAAGACACAAGATTTTATGCTACTTTAATACACATAATTTTATCGTGGTTAATGCATATTCTTATGAGACATAGAAACTTCTGTGTGTGGAAGTGAACAAAATACCTGATTTTTAATGTTTTTAGGATCAGGGCTTCAGTTCTGAATATTGTCACCTTTGATTATCCCAGGTGGTAAAAGGATCAGATTATAACCTAGATAGAACAGATTATTGAAAACACATGTAGTTTAGGTTGTGAGAACATCCACTGAGGATGTAGTGAAGAAAGGTCAGTGACACCGTTGCCTGCAGTTCAGAGATCTCTCAGCTTGTACTGACCTGATAGAGTAAGTCTGGCAGCACGGTGACAAAATAAATGCAGCTGTATTGCTTCCAGACATGAGCTGTCTCGTGCAGAGTTAACTCCAGTGTCATTGTACTTCTGGCATGATGAAGCTGCAAACTTAAACCACCAAAGGATGATTGAAGGCCAATTTTTTTTTTTTTTTTTTTTCTGTAGAAGCTTATATGCTTTGTGGAGGTACCTCATCAACAGCAGCAGGATGAAATATAAGTTCTTTGTAACAATTTTGATTTGCCAGATCATCAGTTTTCTAATTAGTTATTGCAAAACTTCAAAATAATTTAAAGTAATAATTTAAAATCACGTAAGTATCATTTGATTGAATTCAGCATTTTAAGTCACTTCATGTTAAGTATCTATTCAGACTAGGGCATGCAGTCACCTGAACTGCAGCATTTGGTTTGCAAAGTGTGTTGATTCACAAGGAGCGTGTTACATTCTCCCTTACAGCCAGTCTGCAAAGCTGGCAGTGCGTGCACACAGGCAGTGTGGATGGGAACCTGCAGTTGGCTCGGGGAGGAAGTGTAGAGATACAGCTTCCAAAAGGTGGTATCGGCTGTAGTCATCACATACTGTTATGCAGAACCATCATCGTTTCTTTCATCTGCACTCTAGATTTTTAAGTCATGACTTCTAAATACCTTTTTTTTGGACAAATACCTGAATTTGATGGTCTTGCTGACAAGAGTTTAGTTTGTTTTAGGCCTCTGTTTTTTGCAGTCGATGCCTGCCAAGGATATGTTGTGTATGCATGGACTAAATTTAGTGCTGTCTTCCTATTACCCCCTAGTAAGAAAACATACTCTGCTTTTGGCAATTGTTATGGCTCTCCTGTGTTTCTATTCTCTTCTCTCCCTTTCTGCTTCCAGATCTGTGAATCCCCTTTGTTGTTTTCCCTTTGTTTCTGTCCTTGCAATAACTCCAGCTCTCAGCCTATACGGCATCAGTGCACAATCCTGTGTGTTAAAAGATAGGTGCTTATGTTAATGGTGTTGATACTCAAACACTGTCATAGACTTCAGTATTACGGCTGCTGACCATGGAAAGAAACATAAAATTCATGTCTTCAAGCCCTTGTATTAGGCTGTGTGTAGGTTTAGTATTTATGTGCAATTCATAGCCTATGCAAGTTGTTCTTTATTGCCATGAAAGCTGAAAATGGTGTGGAAATGGTTAGATACTGGAAAATCAGGATTCTGACACACAAGCCATATTCTTAGGAAGCATTTTCTTCCGAAAGTTAGAGACACTGATTTTGATGAATTGTCAAAGATCAGACAGCTGAGATCATAGTGGAATTATTGTCCTTTAATCAGTGCATGTCTCATTATTTATTTCTGTTAAAGATACTATTTGGTGTGAAGTCCTTTACACCCTCAACCTACTTACCATATCCTGTGAAGGGTACATCCCTTGAGCCTCCTTTCAGACACGAGTCAGAAGAGCTTCATGTCCTGGTAACATTTCTGGTTAAAAAATGAGGAGCATATCATCACACTGTTTTTCAGTTTGCTCTGAATAAATATTCAATATCAGCTCTACTGTAAAGTAATGTGCCTAGTATCACGTTGTCAAATGTGCTGATGTGAACAGTGTTGTAGTGAGGAGCCTGAAATGAGCAGTGTGTCACAATGTGAAAAGATCATGTGGCTGCTCATAGGCATGAGATCACTGCATGACACAGATATATAGTCTACAAGGACATTCTTTCAGGCAGACCATCTGCTGTATTCCCTAAATTGTGCATTCTGGCAATGTCCTGACATTTGGGGAAAAAAGAACCGTCCAAAACAAGACACGATGCATAGTGATGGAAACGATGTTGAATTCAGTAATCAGTTTTTCTGCGTTCAACATTGAGGTGTGTGGATAAGCAGTGTGAGTCATGTCGAGATGCCTGAATTTAAAGAAGGAGATGGTAGGAAAGGGGACTAAGTGAAATGGATGTCCCCACAAGGTATCTAGTTGTTTCATACCAGCCTAATGGAGCTTCTGGCCAAAAGCCAGACCCTTAGCTGGTGGAAATCAGCCTTGCACCATGGAAATCAATGCTACGGTGCAGATGAGCTACCACTGCAAATCTGCACCTAAGTTCTAAAGGGACATTCAGATTTTGTCTTGTTTAATTATAGAGAGAAGAGGTGAGATTATGATTCATACAAAGGTGTTATCTTTGTCCATAATGCAGCTGAATGAATTGTGCATTATTGATGTAACCAGTTTAATAAGGAGAATGGGCTTGTTTATACTATACTTTAGAAACAGTACAAATGAAAGGTATTTTTAAACTGGGCATGCTTCCAATACATTTTATTTAACTGTCTCATCTTTCAAAATCTCCCCATTTTCAATCTAAACCCTACTATTTTTCTGTCTTTAAAAATTTTATTTACAACCTGCCTTAAGTGTGTGTTAAATTGGGCTCTTTATTACTATTTATGTTGATCTTTCAATGTAAACCTTTAGGAAATCCAAGTTGCATTTTTAACCCTTTTTCAAGGCTATCAACATAGAGTTCTCTAGACACTTGTAAATGGAACATTTTTATTAAGTAACTTATAAGAAATGTTGTAGAACCCTCTAGGTCATTTGTTAAAGATTTGCTGTGCTTGTTGGTGATGGGAAAGAATGATACAATGCTGAGAAATGTTGGAGGAGGAAATTAAAAGTTTATTGTTTTATGTGGATCTGTTGGAAATGGGTCATGCTGAGGTCTAAGATGTATTTGAAACGATTTTGTGAAGCACTCTGCCCATGGTGTTTTTTTTAACACAATGAATCCTTCTTTCGGTTTTGCTTCCCCATTAAGGAGTATATTATCTGTAGTAGTGACAGATAAACTATATTAACACAATACTAAGATTGCAGAGATAAAATCTGGTAAATTAAAGAATGCAAAGAATAATGGGTTCCCAGAAGAACATTAATTTGGCAGAGTATTTCACATAATTTGTGCTGTGTGGTATCTTCTTTACAACATGAACGGGAATCTATCCTGTTCTACCTCAGATCTTTGCTTACTTGGGGCTAGATGGATCTATATAGCCCTAACCTCAGTGCTATTGAATCAAGCTGTTTAGGGACTTACTTTTCATATTGTTGTGGGATTGATCCTTCAGGATTCAGTTTGGAGAACTCTGCCAGATACACTGTTAAGAATCAGATTATTAATCTAAAAAAAAGGAACAAATAAAAGAAGTGAACTCTCCTCTATAGAAGTTTTCTGAAGGTGGAACTAGCCTTAGAAAAGATAACAGTCCTAAAGTGTGTATGCTATAGTCTAGTCAAGGAGTGGTGGGGGTTCACGCTAGCTCAGATAACTGGAAGGTAATAGTTGCTGCAGCGGGATACTTGCTGTGGGCTGACCAGATGGCTACCTCCCCCAGTGCTGGGCAATTTGGGGTTGAACCACATGCTGAGCAGACTGTATAGTCCTTGGGTTTAGGTACACAATTGCAATTGGATTTCTGGATTACAGCCTTGGGAATTTAGGATAGTTGGTGCTACCAAGTAAGACACAGACAACCAAGCAGTTCTAATCAAGTCTGGCTCCCATGGTAGTTTACTGAGGACAAGATTCTGTGAAAGGTAAAAACCTGTATGGGATCAATTATTAAACATGAAATTTTTTTAGAAGGGCCTGAGAGAATTAAGTACATAGTTACATGAGTCAATTTTTAAATAATCCCAACTGAAAAAAGCCTAGACAACTATTTTCTTAAACTCCCTTGAAAATTAATTCAACTGCAAAATAGCATGTATTCAGAGAGTTTGTAGTGTCCTTTTGTTTGGCACTTGCTTTACACACAACAAGGTCTTCAAGTTTGTTGTAATCAATACAACTAGTTTTGATAGCTGTAAATAAAACACCTTTACTATAGCATGTGTTTGTACAACTGGAAGCAAGAGACAAATATGCCAGTGAACAAAAAAAATGATGACAAGCCTCCTTCAGACAGGGAGAATGGCATGATAAGGTCAGGATGAAATGTGCAATGACTCATTGCCACACTGATAATGCAAGATTAAAAAGATAATAATACAATTCTTAGACTGAGATCACTAAAGTTAGAGAGTTGGATTTGATATGCTTCATTAAGTGAGGGGAAGACAGCAAGATGCAAGTATAAGTAGTGCAGTTAAAATTTATCAAACACATTAAAAAGTTCCTGCATCTTGCCATCCCAGTGTTGCCAGCTAATTTCTGCTTACAGTTTGCAGAAGCCATTTCAGATACTATATGATTTGTGTCAGATCAGTGAATATCAGTCACTAATGCTCACTGTATTCCTTAAACTAGTTATCGTACCATAGTGGACACCAAAGGAGTAGACAAGTCAATGCAGGTAGCATGGTGCTCTCTTTTCAACTTCAGTCAGCCTCACCTTTGCAAACTCTTGCCATTTGCATCACCAGCTTAATTTTCTAAGAAGATAAATACTATTTTTTTTCTCACCAGACTTGTCATGTATACATTTTGTGAATTTGTGACACATCTTCATCCAGTGTTGGTATGAAAAATATGATGTGGACCTGTTTGAAGGCATGTTACTGGGGAGTCACCTGCAGTGTATGTGGCTTATTTTAGGTTGTGTTCTTCCTCACAATACTAATAAGCAAGTCAGTTACAGATTGGAGGGAGGTCCTATTCTTCTACTTCACAGTTTTTTTGGGGGTTTACAGACCACTTGGACTTGGAGAGACCATATGGTCTGATGAGTTGCCCCACAAATACCAGTAGGTGATGTGAGGATGCCTACTGTAGCATTTTAAAAATCTGTAGCTGGGAGAGATGATTAATTGTAGTTGATCCCCCTTTCTCAGATACATTTTCATGCAAAATTAAAGCAAGCATACATTTCCAGGTTTCTGTAACATCAGAATAATTTCTGGTTTTCATAGTGAAGCTTTACCACTCTTCAGTGGAGGACCAAAGGAGAAATGAGCGTTCTGTGTGAAAGAATTATCTTCTGTGAAACACTTCATTTACTCACTAGATGACTTTCCTGGTTTCATAATAAAATTCCAAAACTTTGGAAAGCCTTTTCTTAAAGTAATTTAATACAGATTGTAAAGGAAGAATAAAGAAAAGGTAAAATATTAAAATAAATATGGTACTGTAAGAACACTATATACATTCAGTTGGATTAGTCCAGTTAATCCATTAGTGATTAGAAAAGATTATACATTTGTTTGGAACCTTTCATGGATTAACCTGTCTGGTTGAGGTTGATCAAATTAGACATTGTTCTTCTAATTGGTCTTTTAGTTACATAACAGATGGGCAATATTCACCTTAATTAGAACATAGACTTTTATTTACTATTTTAAACTATGGCGGCTGAGCTTCCTCTTTAACAGAAAACCATGAAAAGTAAAGAGGGCATGCAATTTTTATGTATTGGTGAACTCTATATACTGTTGTAAGAATTAAAATACTTCTCTGGGAGATGCTTCAGTATTGTTTTCCTTCCTCCTTTATCATTCAGGGGTGCTTAGAATGTACTTTAGTTCCCTAATTTCTCTAGTCTAGTTTTCTAGTGTGAAAAACACACCAGTTAATAAAATATTAATATTTCAGTTTAAAGTGCTTGTATATCTCAGTACTTCATAGCATTTTCTCTAGTCTTTTGGGTAATAAGAGTTATTTGCTTAACCAGTCAAAATATTTGCTTTTTCTCAAACCAAGGTACTTCAAAATATATTTCTATATGATTAAAAATATTAAGCAAATTACAAAGTTTTGTCTCAGTTGCAAACCAGTATGGTGGACACGGGAAGGAGCACTTGATGTGAATGTCCACAGCTAACAATAGCATCAAAGTTACAGTTTTACTTGTTTGTTATTGTCACTCACCGTTAAGTGATTTCATGATGTTAGTCCTTGTCAGGTTATGTTTCAGCAGTCAGGTCCTGATATCAGGCTGGCCTCTGCTTTTCTTAGGGGCTGCAGTTTGGTGCCTTGTTCTTCCTTTCCCTGGATCACTTGGTTTCTGCGTGGGCTTTCTCTGCTGGATTCACGGCTTGGTGCAGCCCTGAGTTTCTCTGATTTCTCACTCTCTTGCCCTACCTGTGATGTGCACGCCCTTGACTTTGTTGCTGATTTTGTCATTGCTCAAGACTTGGGGCATGGCATCCCAGGTAACAAACTCAGTGGCTATAATTCCTGAAAATGTCCTTTGTGTTATGTCAGAGGTTGGAAAAGTTAACTGACCAATCTTCTGAACTTTGTTTCTTTCTTTACAAATGTTTATGACTCTTAACGTGTAAACATTTGATAGCTTGCTTTGATGTATTTTCTGCTTGTAGTTTTGCAAAGATAATTTCACTAATGGGATTTTTATCAAAAATCCAAAATAAGAAAAAAGTCTGCATTTATATGCCTATTCAACAGCAAGTAACTACTAATAGTACCAATAAGCATTGTGTGCATACAGGGCCCAATTTTTATTTTCATGACAACGAATTGACATCCTGGGGCCAATTTCTTAAGTCATTACTTTGTTTTTACTCAATCGTTATTCACAAAAGCTTGACTTAATTTCATTGGGGAATGAATGAGTAGCTATGCATTAAGTAAAAACTGGCTGGGCACTGCTAGGATTAAACCACTGGGATTAGCAGAGGCTTGTAAATGGCAGTTGTGTCTCATTAACTTGGTAATTTTTAAGCTTTTCTTACTTCTGACAGTTCTCTAGTGCAGGTGTAGGTTTTTGAATAGTGAATTGAAGGCTTCTGATAATAGACTTTTTCTTGTGTAAGCTTTTGGACTCCTGAAACTGGTTCATTGATTCTTCCCTCTTGCCCTCTTTCCAGTTTTCAGTGGTTCTATACAAACTGTTGGTGTAGACAGATGTGTCTGGGGAGTTATTTGTGCTGTTGTAAGAGGTGGAGATCACATTGCATTCTTGCAATGTGGTTTCTGTGTGAGAGATTCACCTGCCTTCCTGTGCCTCAGGTTTTCTGCAAGAGGGTAGGGGACAGGATGGGGACAAGAGTTTAATGCAGTGTCTTTGCTGCTGGTGAAATCTGTCTGCTGCATCATTAGGGGGATCCAGAGATCTTGTTTCTGGTCAACACTTACTAGTCTGGGGATTTTGCTGGCTGCCTCCTGGAGCTCCTGTGTTGTGTAGAGTTTGCCTGTGCCTTACCCTTTACCCATGTGAATCTTCCTGTTGATGTAGTCCCTACCTTGGCTCCTGTTCTCCCTGAAACTAGCCTGTTGCGTTTAAATTAATGTAAGCCAGGCTGATCTGACTCAAGCAGGTATATAATTCTTAGATTCAGGAGAGCATTTAAGATTCCTTAATTTGTGGTTTGAATGGTCAGTGCTTTAAACCTCACAGGTGGCACAAAGGAAGCCAACTATTTTCACCAAGCAGTTTCAATTTGTGTATATAAGTATATATATTTTCTGGCATCTGTCAAAGTCTGGCTTGGTGACTTTGAGTCATCATTTAATTGTTTCTTAATTTGTATGGAGAATTTTAAAAATTATTCTGATGTGCAGATAAAGTTTTTGAATGTGGAGTCCAGCTGCAGTCACCTTCAGCCGCGTAGGGCTTACTGTGGCAAGCACCTGTCCTGCACTGGTAGCACAGGACAGCAGGCAAATACCACCATTGTATTTGGAAGGTGTTTGTGCTATTTGGATGGCAGACTTCATGTAGAAGGAAAAGAAATTTCCAGAAATAGGAAAGTGTAGGAGGAATGATAAATTGCATTAAGGTTTTTTTGTCAAAATATTTTTTTCAGTGAACAGTAGCATTTAAATCAAAATGTGAAAGTAGTGTTTTCTGCTTAAGATGTTAATAAACATAAGTGTTTGCAAAGCCAGAATGATTTCTGTTGAAAGCTTGTGAAATGTTTTGAGCTTTAATTTTCATTGAGGAGGCAGAACATGCTAGTGAGAAACTAAAATAAACAAAAGCCAACACTACAACTACTCGGTTTTCTGAAGAGAAAAAAAATTCACTGGGATTTTAAAACTGGCTCAGTTTCACATGCAGGGGGAAGTAGCTGGAGCTTTTGCAGTTCCTGGTTCACTGACTAAGGTAAAGTACAAGATTTGTGTAGTGACTTTTTTCTTTGATTTCAATTTTTCATTCTTTGCTTTCCTTCCTACTTGCATCTCAAGTGCTGAGGAGGAAATTAAATCCTGAAATTGAAGTAATAACTGAACAACACTGCATTTGTACAGGAGAGACTATATGACCATAGGGAAAAGAACCTCAATTGAAATGATGCTGTTTCTAGATTTTTCTGTGATACCTATGATGAATCTTCCATTTTTTTACATTTTGTTTTACTCTTTGTTATTCTTTTGTGGCAGCAGGTTAATTGCTAGCCTGTCAGTAGAATATCTTGCCTGTCAGGAAGCTGGTGGTAGGGGAATAAGGCTGCAGAAAAAAATAAAAGCTGAGTGTACTTTTTCATATCTATACGGTAGCTGATTCCAGTGAAATTACACCCATTTCCAAGCTTTTAAGGAGAAATTGACCTCAAGTTTTATGCCTTAAGTGTATGCTGTAGGAATCCAGATCATGGAAGTACTCGCAAACATGTTCAGTTTTGTGCACATGGGTAGTCCCTCTGGGTTCAGTAAGGCTAACTAGAAATAGATTAAGATTGCTTAATTTCTTAAGAAATTCTTAATGGCTTAATTTCTTAATTGTTTAAGACTGTCTTTTTTATGTTACAGTTTGGGACTCTATAATGTAGGTATTTGTTTACAGTAAGTGAACTTAAGTATATTTGTTTACAGTGAGTGAAATAATTAGTTTTTCATTAACTTTGTGCATAAGATCGACAGTCAACATAGAATATAAGGGATTTTCTCACGTAGTAGGGGGAGACCTCAGTTAAGAAATGAAAAAGATGTGCTTTACCCAGATTTTAATGAAATGGAAGCTCTGTTGACCTCACTACTTATTAAAGGAAATACAGGAAGATGATGGAAATTTGTAGGTGATTCAGGAATAGAATTGTTTGACTATGTAATGTGGAAACACGCTGTAGGCAATAGGTTTTGCATTCTGCCAACATAGATAACAAACACCTCATAAAACGCTAGCTAATTATTCGGTGTGGCCAGATAAGAATTTGATACTTAACCCTCAAAAAACATCTTTCCTTACATGGTATTGGAATCATATTTCAAGTCAATCAACTACAGATGTGGCCACATGAATGGGAATCTTTGGAAAAGCTCTACTTATTGGTATCTGCTCCTTTTGGTATCTTTGTCTGACTCTGGATAATATAAAAGGATCTGTGACCATGTTCCTGTATAAGACTGTGCTCTTTGAAGAGGCAAATAGATTATGATTAGTTGATTATAGATGATGGTTTATTCCATGATGATGCTTGTTTTTCTTTAAGTGTCTTCTATATGGTAGTTCATATTTTGCTGCTGTTTCATTAGTCTTGAAAAAAACCCACTTTTGACATCAGCAACAAAAAATTATCAGCTTTTTTTGATTCTTCACTGTCTCTGATATTTCTGAAAGGTCAAAAATTTCAAGCTCATGTGTTAAAGCTCATTTTGGCAAACTCCCTTTACACTGTTCTGCAGTGTCCTGGTGCTGTTTAGGAGCTCACATGATAGAAAGTCATATTACTCCCAGTGCTACTGCCTTATTTTATGGTAGTGTGGGAGAAGATGAGATTAATTCTGTGCTTTTGAATGAAGATTTCGAAGAATGCCTCAGAAAAAGAAATATTGTTAGAATCTTTAAAGACATTGCAATTTTTTATCTCCAAAACCAGTTTTAATTTCTTATCAGTTCCTGAGAAATGTTGTTTGAACTCTGGGTCTGAACTCAGAGCTAACACTTCTGTGTTTCTGTGTGTGGAAACAAATGTGGTGTTCCTGGAGCCCTGAATATTTTGGGAAATGTAATTTATAATAAATGTCCAGGCCAGTTGCAGAGGTCTAATGCTTCTCAGGAGTTTTAGTCCTTCTACTCAGCAGAGCAGTATGAAGTGCAGTGTTTCCAGCAAGTGTTGGATTATTGCATACAGCATAGCTACACTGCACTCTGCACATGTATGGGAGCGCTGAGTTGCAGTACATGTGTGCTTCTTAGCAACTGAAGGAAAGCTTGCTAGATCTACCAGATGTGTGTGGGTGGCTGGGAGGGGAATCTGGACAAATCTGTAACTCTTAAATTCAGACTTCTAAGAAAGAGGAGGAGGAAATGTCTAGAGGAAGATAGATGAATGATACTCCAGCATCTGATTTCAGTGGTCTTTGAACTGGACACTTCAAGAAAGTTGGAACTTGGTGGTTCTGCTGGTTTTTCATAAATGTGTATTCAGCAGCTGGTAGATTCACAGAAAAGTGAGAATGTTACCCACCAATGTGACAGGAAAGATTTCGACTAATGTTCCAGGAATACCTCCCTGCAAAGTGGTTCCTGACAGAAGGGAGACAAGAAAGGCTAGAAAAGCATACAGAAAGAAAAGCAGCTCTTCTACCACTCTCTTGGACATCCTATTTCCCCTGTTCTTTGTACATGCACAGGCTTAAATGCCCTTGATTTGCCTGAAACCAATTATAATTGGGCAACATTTAAGACTGTGAAAGTACCATGCAGTCTCTATGTTGAAAGTATGGTAAATGTGTAGGCTGATGGCCATATAAAACCGTAATAGTAATGTGTTAGAATGTAAGGTGTTTTTATTGTATAAATTCTATGTAGTATTAATAAATCAATAATTCATTAAAACCTAACTGGAGAAGTTGTTTTTTCCAAGCCACCGAAGGGACTGCACTTTCCAATGATTTTTGTTTTAGATGTCCATTCCAAAATTTCTGATGTATTCTTGAGAAATTTGTCCTAGATGTTCAAGATACACCTACAGAAAATACGGCTGTGACTGTACAGAGTGCCAGTGTTGATCTATGCTTATTGAAGTGATCCTGACCAGTAGCTCTCTTGGCTTTTAAGCTGGGAAACCTCTGCCTCTGCTGTTTCCCCTTCTGGTCTGCCAAGGGCTTATATGGCACTGTTCCATTTGAGCCAGGCTATGTAGGATATTTTTTGTACGTTGGTTCGTGTGATAGTCTTTCAATAGAAGATTCTTCCTTTTAGAGTACAACGTGGGAAGTCACTTAATCACTGTAGAACTTTGTCATGCCTGTGTTTAGCAGGCAGCTATATTGGTTTCTTTGTAAACAGCACCGAGTTGTAGAAATTTTTTTTTCCCAGAGGTAGGTATAAATGGGGGAGTAGGATTTCATAAATTTGCATCTTTCTTTGATAGAACTGTGCTGTCCTTCCCTCCTACAGTATAATATACATGCGGGACTGAAATAGGCAGTACCACTTTGTTTAATATTTTTAGCAAGAACCCATATTTTTGTCTTTGTTCAATAGATTACTGAAGATCTATCAAATATTGTTCAGTAATAGTAAAGAAAAAAAAGTTGATCTAAAATGGAGTTTTACTATTTTCTGGCATCTTGAAGACCTTTGCATGATTTAATTATATTACGTGCTGATCAGTGTATTCCAAATTCCTTTCAAAGGCAAATGCATATTTAAAAGATAGCATGTTAAATTACCTTTATATGTACAAGTTTCATACAAAATGTTTAAACCCCATTTAGTGGATTTCATTCTGTTTGCAGCTGTATAGTTCAGTTGGGTAAGCAGTATGAATTTAGCATTTAATTTTTGTTTTTGTAACTTCTGCGTTATTCAGTAGCTAAACACAAAGAAATGTGAAATGACAGAATTTAGGGATGAATGTTTCAAGAAAAGTGAGAAGGGAATGGTGGTAAGATATTTTTCTTCTGTTAGGAAAATACTTGAGGAGGTCATATAGCTGTAAGAAGAATGGTCTTGAGATAGGGATTTATAGAGCTAAGCAAGCTGTTCCAAAATTTGGATTGCAAGAGATGAAAGACATTCTGTGGTAGAAGGAGATAGGGAGTTAGAGCAGGAAAAAGCACAATGAATGGTCCGGAAGAATGGAAGAGATTAATTCAAGAACGCTGAGGGAGGCAAATCCATGAAGGATACTGAAGATGTGAGAGAGATGATATATGTCAATTTAGTCACAGATTAATGACAAAAGTAATGGACTTATTGATTGAGGGAGACCCCTGAAACCATGCAGTGGAGCATCTCACCGGGGGAGAAATTTTAATACTCTTAGTTGGAGAAGGGTTTTACTCTCTAAGCTGCCCCACTGAAAAGAAATGGGATGATTTTTGTAGCAAGGGAATCAGTCTGTAATTAATTTTTGCTGTGTTTAGTCAGGTTAGTTGAAATGGTAAACAAGTCTCCACATGCTTAAGTACTATGGGCCGAGTTGTATGCCAGCATTTCAGGAAGTAGAAAGTTTTTTGTCATTTAGATGCAAACTTCTAGGATCTCAATGACAGATCTTGCATAAAAATGTTAGTAAGCAGTATTTCCAAAGACGCTACAGTGTTCTGAACCTTTGAAAGTTTTGCTATTGCACTCTTGCACAGATACACGTAGCTGAAACAATCCACTGCTCATCCATGTGATAGAAAGACTTTTTAGATGCCACTGCTATATTTTAGAGGTCCTAATATTACTTGTCTACCATAATTGCTTTAGTTAGCTGAAGATTTGGTCTGGATTATGTAGACTTGAATTGAAATGTGCAAATTGTCTCATACTCACAATAGAGTTTTACAGTTGAAGTTCAACCTAGATTATATAGAGATTGGAAAGCATAATGAGCAATGTGCTTGGCACCCTCTCTTGATTACTAGAACAATGTGAACACTGTTTAAATATATGGCTGTGATTAAGTATAGAAATTAAAATCTTAGTTTAGGCATAGTAGCGACTTAAGCACATCACAATCTGTTACTGCAAACAGGAATAGCACCATGTGAGAAAAGGAGCAGAAAGGCAAGTGAATCCATATGCTTAAACACAAAGTTCAGGAGGTTATTTGAGCAAAAGAAATAGCTGTCAGAAACTGGAAATCCAACACTAGTGAATCCTAGAGACAGAGGCACAGTCTGGAGTGGGCTTTGTGAGGAGGAAACTGAAGAACCTGAAG
The DNA here is from genome assembly GCF_003259725.1 of Athene cunicularia. Taxonomy (NCBI): domain Eukaryota; kingdom Metazoa; phylum Chordata; class Aves; order Strigiformes; family Strigidae; genus Athene; species Athene cunicularia. Next base: position 23,688,430 of record NW_020799110.1, read on the forward strand.
TGGAATTTGAAGAGCAAAGAGTCAAAGACATGAAAACAAACAACAAGAAATTCTTGTGGTATATTAAAGACAGGAAAGACTGTGAGAGAATGGGCAGGTCCCCTGGGCATGTTATTCTGTACCCTGGAGCTGTCAACTGCAGGGCTTCATATAGCTTTGTGTGAAGCATCTGATGATAGCTATTTTGTGCTGTCAGACCTGGGACTGGATCAATCTTTAGCTTTTCATGTATGGCAGTTCCTTTATGATGACTGATTTCTGCCCCAAAAGTCCATGCCATCCCATCCCTGTTTAGTGACAACATCCTGAAATTATTTCTCAGTGCTCCCTGGATATTTCTGTGATATTTTAGCAGCTTTCAGCTAAATCAGATGTCAGATTTTGAGGACCAATGGGTATGCTTTTGCATAACTCAAGGCCCCATTTGTAATATCAGGCCTTTTGTCTCTAGGAAGATGTAGATGGATATTTGTCTTGGCCAGCATGATAGACTGACTGTTGTACTGTATCTGAATAGTGTAATCAGAATTGACAACACTCGGATACTGTGGAAAAATTGATAATGTTCCTGAACCTGCTATATAAGAATCAGCATTACCTAAAGTACACTAAACAACTCCAGATTTCATAAGGTTTATAAATACTGTTTTATTCTGTTCTGTTCAGAATCGGATTAAGGGCTCCTATGAAGTTCTCCTTTGCCACGCTGAGCTCCCTGCATCCATCATCATGTTGAAATTCCCCAGGTAGCAAATCTCCTACACCTGGTCTCTGAAGAGAAGATTGAAAACCAGTCCTCAAGGTCATAGCCTCTAAATTCAGAAACCCCTTGGATGCCACTTTTATTTTAATGGCTTGTCTCTCTTGCTCAGTGTTAGTCTTTGCTAAATTACTGTTTGGTGTGTTCTCTCTAGCTGTGCCTCACTAAATTACAGTGCAGGCTTTTTGAGCATCAGTGAATTTCCATTTCAGGGATGCTTTCACAGTCTCTTGAATTGGGAAGTTCTTGGTTCTTGCAGAGCTTACGTCCATTAGGATGGGGAAGTTTTTCCAACTCTTGCATATCTGTTTCTCTGAACGCTTCCATTTAAAAGCTGTGTGTAGCAGGACATCTGTTTTTAAACTATCTGATAATACAACCTGTTTTTCTGTTGTGTGAGGGTTAAGAAATCAGAAAGGGAGGTGCTTAGGACAGATGCCTCCTGCTCAAGGCAGAGCTTCCCTTCTCTGGCTTCCTGCAGGAGTCATGGCCAGGGCAGTGCTGGGAAAGGAAGGGTAGGAATGGAGCCTGATTTAGATTTTTAAAGTAATTTGCTTTTCTGGCTTGAATAAATTTCCTTAGAGTTCTTCATATTCCTTACTTGCTTCAGTAACATCTACTGTCCTTTAATTTTTGTTCCAGGTGAGGAGTGTCTGTAGGACTAATGCTATCTCAGTGGCATTTTAGTTCTAGTGCTTCTCTTGGGTGGTTGGCAGGATTAGACTACAGTCTCTGCTTCCACCAGTGATGCTTCCTAGAACCAGCAATAGGTGGTGGTGTTAGATGAGATGTGTACTAGGTCTTCCAGTAAAAAGGTATTGAACAGAAATTTATAAGGGAATTTGCAAGTACTTACAAATAATGTCTCTGCACTGAAAGTGATGAAATGTGGCAAACTTGAGTGCAATGATCATGATGTCCTAAAACTGTTATGACTTTCAGGCATCGAGTGAAGTGGCATAGACAGGCCGGGGAATGCTGTTGCATATGGTGAAATGCAGTGCGTAAGCAAAAAAAAGTCTTGGGGCATGATATTTTCACAAGATTGGAAAATTTTTGGTCAAGGCAGAATATTGGTTCAAAGCTGCACCAGGAGAGGTTTAGACTGGACTTCAGTCAGTTAGACATTAGATTAGTTAGTTTAGACATTTCTCTACAGAGAGGGTGGTCAAACACTGGAACAGGCTTCCTAGAGAGGTGGTCGATGCTCCAATCTTGTCAGTGTTCAAGAGGCATTTGGACAAGGCCCTGAATAATGTGCTTTAACTTGGTCAGCCCTGAAGTGGCCAGGCAGTTGGACTGACTAGCTGATCATTGTAGGTCCCTTCCAACTGAAATAGTGTATTGTATTCTCAAGGAGCTGTTTTATAACCTTTCCCAGAATAGATTAATCAAGTCAACATTTTTTTTCCATAATCTTAGAAAGAGTGTCATTATACAAGATTGATCTGAAAGACAAGAGAAAATTCTTGAACAATTTGACATTTGTGGAACGAGAAGGCAGGAGATTTATCAGAGGAATTGAAATGGCCTTATAAAATTCAAATGATTTTGAAAAGTTTAAGGCCTTGTTTCACAAATCTGCTTTCTTGGCAGAAAACTTGTGTGCACTGAAGTTCTGTGGGGGTTTTGTGGCTTAAGAGCTGAACTAACATTAACTAACATTAATTTGTGTATGCCAGTGCTTTTTTGAACTGGGTCTAAAATGCAGCAAATGTGTTTTTCTTCGGGGCTCGCAATTCCTTATGCTTTACCTGTTACCCTCTTATTTTCAGTCTACCAGTAGTTTCCTTATTTGGTTGGATGGTTGTTCCTCTCTTGGTTTCTTTTCTGTGCTTCTGAAGGGATTGATCCCATTACAGGGTTATACAGATAAAGTTTCATGCCAAAGGGCCTTTCTTAAAATAAGCAATCAGTTCTGGGGCAACAGAGAGTAGAACTTAAGCAGTGGGAAGTGTCTATTAAAATTGATTTAAAGATCCAGAAAAGGAAGTGGAGAATTTACTTGATCATGAAAATGGCTGAATCTTGTAATTTCTCCTGAAACAAAACCAACGAAATTGCTGTCAGGATGTTTCACAGTGGTGATTTCCCCTCTCTAACACCCCACCCCCCTCCACCCCCCCCTTTTAAAATGTAATGTTTACTTTTTTTATTTGACTGGGCTGAAAATTAGATACCTAAATGAGTAAGTAACAAAAACAGATTTATTTTTATTGATTCCATATGACCTTGAAATAAGGATAAGCATTTTAAGAAGATAAATTCTTCACAGATTTTGTCTTTTTTTAAAGCAGGTTTGCTTCCCATATGTTAAATGTTTCTAATATAATATGATTTATACAAAGTTATGAAACAACTGAGTGATTAAAAATGGTTGAGTTTGTAGGATAGAAGAGAAAGTGACCATACTGTAGAGCTCTCTGTACTTACTGTTGAGAATTACATTTTTTGTCTTATGAGAGAATAAGAGTAACTGATGGACTTCAGTGTGTTTAAAAACATGCAGTGTTGAAAAGCCAGAACTGTGCTGTAGTAAAATGAATGGCTGCGTATCTGAAATAGTTTCACTATGCTCTTTTTATATCTAAGATGTATAGGAGTGAGGGTTCCTGTTAGAGCTTTGAATTGAAATTTTGGACTTCATGCCTGGATAATTTTCTGGCTGAAGAAAGCAAGATAGCAATAAGATATACTCCATGAGTCTATTTGGAAGTATGGAGGCAGCTGCAGAGGGGTAATAGGTGGCAAAGTAGAGTGTAATTTATAGCTGCAGTTTACAGCTGGTCGCTCTGCAGCAGGGATGCTTGTGTCCCAAATGCATTCCAGTTCTTTTCCAGTTTAGACAGCTCCCGAAACTTCTTTGTAAACTAGAACACTTAAATAATATTAGATAGGTCCTTTATGATGGGCATGCAATGGAAGCCACATATTCTTCTTAGATGTGTCCAGTGCTTCCTGCATCGTATACTGATTTTTAGTATCAACCTCTTTTAACCTGTCAGCCTCTTAATTTATGAATGTTTTCAATGTTCTGATTCATTGTACCATAGTTCTGCAATGCTGCTTGCATTCATGAGACCCACTCTTTCCTAAAAGACACTACTGGCTTAATTGGAGCTTGTTAAGGCTTGCGATACCATTTATGTAGGTCACAGTTTTGGTGCTTTAGTTCTGAATACTTGTTTGCTAAACTCCCTCTAAAGCTACCTGGAAAGGGAAGCTCTAAATTGTGATTAAAGAGAGCATTATATTGCTGTAGTCAATCTCAGTTCACTAATTCATGTTAGAAGTCTGCTGTAGCATAATGGCTAATTTGCTTTCATTATCAGATTGATTTATCTGCAACTCTTATTTTCCATTAAGTTGATGAGTAAAAGATTGCAAAACTTTAACCAGAACTATAAAAGCTGCATGCATATGAGAGGTTTTAACAATTGCGCATTAAAACTTCAGTATGACAGATGTATGTGATAGATACTTCGACCCTCAATACAAAGTCTAATATTTATAGTTGTGTTTCATCACTAGTGACCCATGTGTTTAACCAAAACAAAGTAAGTATACATTGTAATGTACCAAATACCTGTAAGCAACAGAGGAAGCAATACAGCAATAACTTTGATAATAGAGGAGGTAGAAGAAGAAAACCATATTTCATTCCCACAAAAATCTGTTATCTCTGTTTGGGCCTGCACTCAGTGAGATAATTGAGAACATCAGCGATCCTCAGCAGGTAAAGCTTATGGGCCCAGGTTGAAGGTGTAAGTTTCAAGTATGAAAACTGAGAACTGCTCCTTCTTGTGGGAAGACACAGGTGGGAAGCAAAAAAGATCTGTGAGGGTTTAAAGAAGCATTTTCCAGGAGTTCTGACATACTAGGGAAAAAGGGTACCAGACAAATGGACAATATCAGTTGTGTGTACCTTTCTTACATAGGAAGAAACGGGTCATGCAGAAAGGGGGAAACCCTCTGAGTTCAGAGAATGGTCCTTTTAGTGCATGTAAGGCATGTCTGTCACATTCTGTAAGTAAGGGAAGCAACTTACTGAAGTGAGGACTTAACATGGCATCTTGATCTGTTTGGTGAGCTATCTCAAGAAGTCCCTGTTAATGAAATGAACATCACCTCTTTAAGATACCCCATCAATCAAATCAGAAATAAACTTTTTGTAGAAGTCCTTGAAGGTCAGCAAGCCCAGAGGGGAAACAGTTGCTCACTTTTAACAACCTTCCAAGTCCCCAGATATTCAAAGTTCAGGACTATTCATGGCAGTTTCCTAACTGATCTCATGACTCAGGCTGGTCCTTGAGTCATCTCACTTAGATTCAAGCCATAACGCTTTATACAGAGAACCTTGAAATGAACAAAGTCTGAATTCTTCAGGCCTTTGTTTTTAGCCTGTCCTCATTCTCTCTTACAGAATTCCTTTGCTGCTGCTACTCATGTGAAAAAATGATGTGCTGAATAGTGATCCGACCACAATAAATTTAGGGGATGAATAAGCAAGCACAGGGTTGCAACTATGTAACTTCTTGAATTTAAACAAATTCTGTGATCTTGTGAAGCCCAACTCATCTCGGAAGGTGTCTTAATATATGTGGCAATGTTGAAATATGGTGTCATGGTGGTGACTTCATTTTGATCAAGGACTGCACAATTTTCTGCACATAAGTTTCATTGCTTTTGCCTTTGGTCTTCATTGCTGCGACTGGGACTTGTCTGTGAGATCTCTGTAGTCAGTATTATTGGAAAAACCTACTTTCAATGTATTTTCTTTTCAAAGAAGGAATTTCAAGAGAAAAATAGGCTTGTTGATTTATTAGTGCTAACAGGCTTTATGTGCTTTGCCTTAGGAATAACTGGAGCTAGTTCCCCACAAACATCTGGTTAGCTATCAAAGCACCAACATCTGTACTTTTGCCAGCACTGACCCATATGTTGAACAAATGCCAGTCACTTTACTTGAAAGAATTTGGAGGATAAATTGAGAAGCTCTTCATCATAAAGAAAAATGTGTTCTATTTTTATAGGATTATTTTTAGTATTGATCCACCTTTATTTTTTCTATCAAGAGAGGTTTTGTAAATATGGGAAATTTTAAAAAGTAACACCCAGAGTATTTTCCTAAATTTATAATGATTTGAATTCAGTGTCTGTTGAAGTCAGTTATGGAAATCTTTTCCACTTTTTCTTTAGTAGTCTAGTTCTGACTTCAACTGTTCTGACTTTGGCTGTAAAGAATGTCTATGAACAAGGTCAGTTTCTTCAAGCAAACTTATCCCTTCAATTACCTTATGGTGTTATGATATCAGATATGTTTGCAAAATAATCTACAAGAGGAGACAGCCAAAAATAGGTGTTGCAGGAAAGGCTTTTGTTTTCTAAGCATTAGTTGCCTGCATCTTTAACCAATACCTTTGCCTTTAATCTAGATTACTATATGCTTCCAGTGCACTATGGAAGAGCCCAGTGGCTCTCAGCCATACATGAGCCATTTAGTGGCCCGCAGCTGGTCTGCGGAACAATACCAAAGAGTGTTTTCAGCTGGAATTTGAGTGAGGATACTGCATGCTGGCACATCACTAGTTTTGGTGGATAGGAGTTGTCCAAGGGTCTGAAAAACACAAAAGCCACTGAAATGAACTGTTTGCAGGTTACTTGTACGGAAGACTGTCTTTGTGCCAAGACTTAGCTATGGGACTTTTATGTTTTCCTTAGTTTATTTTGCAAAGGCTTCTCTGTGTAGATTAGCCTGGGGAAGAAGGGTGGGTAGAGTTAGTAGGTAGTAGTACTGGGGAACGAAGTTGATGTTACCCAATCCAGAATCAGAAGAAACAGCAGAAGGGTTTTGTAGCCCATGCTTTTGAACTAATTTGAAGTACATAGTGATTGTGAAGACTGCCATTCCCTGTCTGACTGGCCTGGTGAGTTATGATCTGTTTCCCTCTTACAGCTGAGGGCTGGAAGATCAGCGTGTGGGCACATGCAGCGCAGTTCTCAAGCCAGCTGGCAGTTCTGTGTAGAGAGTCTTCACTGTTGAACACACAGGGTTACATTATTGCTGTTCTCTACATAGAGACTGTTTTCTTTGTTTTAAAGTTATTGATAAATACAGATTCAATTTAGATTTTACAAAATGAGGGGGTTTTAAGTCTTGTGACCTTAGCTCTTTAATGGAATTCAGACATAATTTCTTGTATTTCTACATTAGTACCTAAACAAGAAGAAAAAACCCATGAAAAACAAACAACCTATCCCCTAATTTAATCTTTAAGCTAATCCTGTCTCTTGTAGCTATCTTCTCTTAGACTTTTAGAAACAGGTCATAATAGACCACCTAACTAATTCAGCTGGATCTCATGAAATAGTTCATGACCTTCTGAAACAAATGTATTTTTCCTATTGCCAGTTGAACTTCCCAATCAGAGCATTAAGGAAATTCTCTCCAGAGACTCCTGTCTGGTTGCTTTTCTGTTAATGAAAAGATTTCCAGAAGAATGAAAAGACTTTTACATCTTCCTGCTGTATCTTGATTGACTCAGAAGAGAGGTTTTTGCTTCGTTCTTCTTAACTAATGCAACTATTTTGTACTTTCATTTCTTGATAGGATTTAACACACCAGAGAGATACAAATAAAATACCTCAATTTCTCCTGTGACCAAAAGTTACTGACAACTTTGAAGTGTGTCCCTGCCAGGAAACATGAACATGCAGTGCAGCAATGTACCAGAGACAAGTTTTAGAATGTACTCTGGTCATATCTAGATTCTAAAGTTAATGGTTTATATTCTGTATTTCTCCACAGGTAACGTACCAATGCTCAGTGCCTGCTGGGTCATCATCAGTGCCACTAAGTCAAGCAACAGAGAGAAGTCTGTAGTGTTTTTGGCAAGCCTCGCTTGCTTGCTCTCCAAGCCTGATTGTGTCAAATGAGCAGTGCGTTTGAGCTCCAACAGACCACCAGCGTAAATGCCCTCTCTTTCTCTAACGATGGTGTCTCTGCCTCTCTGGTATTAGTACCTGGCCCTGTGCATAGTTGGCATAGCTTTTACTTTCTCTGGTTTTCGTTTGTAGGAAGGCTGCAGAAGCAGTTTTTGGCCTTTTTTCCCCTAATATTTTTTGAATAGTCCCTCTCCTCAAGCAGTATAAATCAGCAATATCTCTACATAACCACGTATTACTTGTACATTAGCTGTGTCCCCACCTAATTTCATTTTGGACTTTCTGGTTTTCATATGGCAATAATCCATGGTTACTGTGACTTCCGTGCTCCTGGATACTTCTATGTATATGTTCTACATGTGTTGTCATTTCAATGTTGCGCTCATCCTTACCTAGGGATAGATTCCAGTTAAGAGGGTTTTTTCACTCCATATAGGCCCATAGCATTCAGAGTGCTATGATAAATGACAAACTACCTCAGGCACTCAAGCCAGCCCATACTGGAGTTCTGAATGTGCAGAGATTCTTCTACAAGACTGTTTTAATTCTGGAAACTACACTATATGCACTAAATATCTCATTCCAAAAGTACTTGTGGTAAAAGTAGTCTGTGAAATCCAAAGAAAAGTGATATCCTTTTACTCTGTCCAGTGGTCTGTGGGAAGAGATTATCTGAAAGCCTTAATCCTAGAGATTGCAGTAAGGGCATTATCTTAATTTACAAACTAGCCCCATGCTAGCATGCATAGTGCAGTGATTCACAGCATTGAAAAACTGCATACACACATGGAAAAGTAATTGCTACTGCACCCCGGACAGAATGATGTAATTGTTTTGCATCATTTCCCAATGACAGTAACATTTTTGTGTGTCAGGTCTGGGCATGCCCTAATGGTACCATGAGCTCCATCTTTCACTGTGTATTTTGCTAACAACCATGTATATAGTTTTGAGAAGTGTACAGTTACAGTTTAATAACCAAACTGTTATGTATTGAAAATTGATAGAAAAATTGTACTAGCCTTTGGTGCTGGAGATTCTGCTTATTCAAAGGAATCGTGGCCATGTATACTGAGTATCTCTTCTGAAGAAACCAAACTGAGGGCCATCCACTTTTTATGGCCCAGTATAAATCCCGTCTAACACCACACAAGTCTTGGATTGTTGGGTCAAGACACCTTTTAGGGCTGACCATTTTTACAGCAATACTCAAAAATGTCAAAAAATAAAAAACCAAACCACCCCACAGCAAGAACATTACTTGAAAAGATATCAGGAATTCACATAATCCCATATAGTGATGATACAGGGGGTTGACTTTTAAGAAAATGTTGCTCAAGATGTTGTTTATTTTTACTGGAAAACTTTATTTTCCTAAGAGAAATGATGACTTTTGACTACACTATGCATCTTTGCAACTGTGCATGGGGTTTTAGCCTAAAAAAATAGAAGTGGATGCTTTTTTTAATGTGGCAAAAACTTTGTTCAGTAGAATAGTTAGACCTGATTTAAGCAATGTTGACAGATTTTGTGGATCTCTCTTGAAAGAAATGTTGATGGTCACAGAGTTGTCATTCAAAGCAAGTGCTTTGTGCTGTAATCCATCTTGGAAATTGTTTGCTACTTGTGGTAGCTGTGGCTTCAGTCATCACTGTCCATGCTAGTGATGGATCAAATAAATCAGATAACATCATTTCTGCTGCTAGTCTGATGGCTGTTAAACCTACTAAGAACTTCAGAGATAGTTATAGTTCTGTGAAGAACCTAGCTACCTACAGATGCATAACTACTTGTGTTTTTCTTCCTTGTAGATAATGAGAACCTATTTTATAAATTAATTGTTCTTGGAAAGCAAATTAAAGGCATATCTAATGTTGTTGAAGCACAGCCATAGCTTGTTCTTCAGTTATTTTAGCCCAAATCCAGTTAAAACTCTGATTTGATATTCTTAAGTAATAAATGACAGGTTTAAACTTGACAGATATGAATTATATGAATCATCTTTTGGAATGCTGCTTTGATGGAAGGAGAATAATACTGATACCCATGGCTTTATAAGAAGTCCAGCCATAGTCCTCAGTCCTTACTGTTCCTCTAGATTATTTTACCACGGTGATGCTAGATGTCTATTAGCCTTCCCCTGCACAAATATTCCTGAAGTACTACTTGCTTTATTTATCTATCAGCAGAAGCCCAGTGGTGTCATAAAAGGTTAATACCACATCTGGTCTCCAGCTTTCTGCTGGTCAACTGATTTAGTTTTACTGGAGACTGCTCACTTTAAAAAGGACAAAATAATTGCACCCTATAATTACAGTGTATAAAATAATGTACAACTGTACTGAAATGTAGTATACAGAAATAAGAGCTAAATTTAATTACTAGCTCATTCATTGTATTCACAAAAAGTTTGAAGGTGAAACAGAGAGCAGCTCAAAATCAAGTTAGCAAACTCTAACTGATTTTGTGATGCATAACAACTTAATTAAACTCTTCCATATAGTGTTTTCTTTAAAAAGGGCAGATACGGTTTGGTACACCATACTGCAGAGCTTTCTCTAGTCTGTCTTTTTATAAATATTTTTGCAGCTAGTTGCTACTTTCTTATACATTGTTGTTTTGTTAATGGTAGAGCCAAGGCCAGTGAGTCTGAAAAATGCAAGCTCTGTGGTTACTACTTCCAGCAATTTGGATATATTCCCCAGCACACAGTCTACAGAAATCATTATTTGATTTCATGGCAAAAATGACTAGAGCAGAACAAACGATTGGTATTTACCACTGAACCGTTGTGTTATTATTAAGGTATCTCTTAGGCTTGTGCGTCTACTGCCTTATTTTCCCTTTTCATCACCAGCTTATGAAGCAGTGAGCCTGTTTTAAACTTGCTGATGTTATTTCTAGTATTGATGCTTTGAATCAAATACTCTCCCAAATGACCCAAAGTTAATGTTCATCAATCTCACCAAAATATGAGCTGCATATATCCTCTCCTTCTCGCTGTACAAGACTGTATAGTAAAGAAACTGTTTAACTTTACAAAAAGGGAGAAGAAAAAGAAGGTGTCCTGTAGGACTGGGTGATTCAGGAAAGGGTGTGGGTTTGCTGGCTGGGACAGCAGTCTGAGGGGGTGGTTGCTTTGTATATAATTGTAGAGCTGTGCCAAGGATGAAAGAATAGGTCTGTGCATATGAAAACAACAAGCAAGACCAAACTTGGCATGTTTTGTGCCAAGATAGAAGTTTTCAGATGGTACTTAACAGTGTTGCTTCCTGTTGCTGTTACTGGAAGTCAGTCTTCCAACAGATAATTTGGAAGTTGGTTTTCCTAAGTGTCTTAGCCTTTGCCCATGTTACCAAATTACAGCAGTAGGTCTGTGGCTCTGAAGCTTGAATTGCACCAGGTTTTCTCATGACCAGTGTGACATGTGGCAAACTGCTGTCCAAACTCCCACCATAGGAGATACTACTAAGGAAAGACCAGGTATTCTTATGCTCTCAAAGTCTTGCTGCTAGAATTTCTTTTCATAAGTTTTCTTAAGTTAAAAACAGTTTTAAATTACACTTGGAACTGAGCAGAGGGTTAAAGGATGATAGTGGTAGCTTGTAAATAATCCTACTTATGGTTAATTTGCTATTTTCCATAGCTGTTAGCTATAGAGGGGGAGGCTCATACTTCTTACTTTTCAACTGGGGCAGTAGTTTTTAGCAACAGGTTCATGACAGAATATTTGTATGTTGTTAGCAACATATACAAACTCATGGAGAGACTTAAGTAAAGGCTGTGCCCCTATGCACAGTAATGGAAATTTGTTTGTGGCTTTTTCTGTCTAATTCATATTTTGAAGGACTGATTACTTCTAAAGACATCTTACCCTCTTCTTGCTGTCAAGGTGAGCAAATTCAGACTTCCCTTTCCTCCCTTTCCAAAACTTTGCTTTTGAATCTGTTTTGCACTCTGCCTTGTTCAAAGCAGCTACAGGAAGTGAGTAGAAAGCAAGAGATGCTTTCACTTGGCCCAGATTCCGAGAGCTTTCAGGTGTTTCTCTGATCCAAAATGTTTTGGAACAAACTTGCGAATGTTTCCCGCAAGTGTTGGTATAGTGTCTACTACGATGTGGTGGACATCATGCTTCTGTGAGACTGCTGATATGTTTATTAACATGTTATTTCTTGTCAGCTTCATCAAGAGCAACCGTGTTTATGTATAGGAGGACTGCCACTCTAAAACCAGTAAAACACATGAAAAAGGTAGGGTATTAATAAAGAGCTTTGGCCCCATGTGCAGCAGAATGATTCAGGATAAATAAGAAGGAAACTTCCAATGCTTGACATTTTTTGCCAGTAGCAAAATGTCACAAAATGAAAATGAAGCAGAAAGTTAGAAGTTGTTTTCAAAAGCAGCTTAACGAATGAATGGATTTCAGGCGCTATGTTTGCAAACATGACAAAAAAAAATTTTACGTCTTTGCTTTTAAAATAATCTTAAGATCTAAAATACCCGCCACCTGTTCATCTTGTTTGATGATGCTTTTTGAGCACTCTTTGTTCTTGGTCTTTTAAATATGTTCAGAGATCACTATATATCCAAAAAGTAGAACTCTGAATTTTATCTTTTGTATGTCATGTAGATGTGTATCTGGGTGTGATTTTCTGCTGTGTACATTGTTCTCTGTGCATCAGATTGCAAATAGCATGTACTTAAACTCCACTGCTAAAATATTAATATGTTGCCTTTATTTTGGCAAGCCATAAAGATGCAGAAGATTTAATGGACGTGAAAGCATTAAAAGGAAGCTATTGTTCAACAAACTTTAGCTTTCATTTATCCTGTTACTCTAATAAATGCAAGATGTTGAAGGGAAAGGAGTGGTCCTAAGAGACCAAACAAATAATGAAGCTACTTAAATTTGTCATTTTTCTTTCATGGTTGCACTCAAATCTAAAATGTACACAGATGTTATTTCTGTATAGATAGTTTCAATGTTTGCTTCTCCTTTTTGAGCACTGTCAAATCTTTTCCGTAATGTTTATAATATGACTTCCTTTTTTTTTTTTTTTATAAGTTTGCTGATTTTTAAACTTTTAAGTTCATCAGATATTCCATTATTGCAGAGTGTAAGGAATTATTAGTGTAGTGGAGAGCTGTTGCATCAGCAGGGCAGTTTTACCTTGTCAGTCTGTGGGTAAGGCGCCAGCTTTGAGTCACACAGAAGCATAACAGCAATGACAGTAACTTCCCTTTCACATATGTGTGTTGTGATTTGCACTCAGTTTTATGAGTTTGATTTTTTGAAGATGTGGGAGTTCAAACAGTGCACCCACTCTATCTGAGCCTCAGCTACAGCACAACAGCAATGGTCTTCTGTGCACAGAGGTGTCTGGTGCTTCAGTTGATGGTGGTTCCCATGCTATCAGTCCTGTGTTGGACCTGTGGAAATAAAAGTACGTGGATTTGGACTGATTCATAATGCAGCAGGTTGGAAGTTGCTTGGCCTCTCCTAATGCTCCCCATCTGACCCCTCTAGTAGTTTACCGTGTAAGGATCTCAATAGCTCGTGAAAGTTTGTATAAGAGAGGGAAGCAAATGAACTTTCTCTATGCATGGCTATCATAGGTCGATTCAGATTTTCTTGGAAAACTCCCGTCTGTGTCTGTTCCTTGAGACCACATCTGCTGACCATCATGCACTGTAAGAAATCTAGGATTTATGAGATGAAGGCAACACTGAATGCAAGCTCTCATGCTACCACATGTGTGATGACTTGCTATGTGCTTCGGTGAATCGTTCTGTTGAGGTCTTCCCTTGGAGGCTATGTAGTCATGTGTCTGGGAGCCTGAAAAAAAATCAACAATTCCTTGGAACACACCCAGAAAGATTTTTGTGGCAAAAAGAGCAGCAAATTGATGTGTGGTAGTTTTGCATCTTTGATTCTTGTCCTAAGGATAAGGCTGCAGGAAAAGAGGAGGTGGCTTGGACATGACTTGCGGAGCTATTGCACCTGACTGAACTAAAATAGAGATGACAGCAACTGAACAACACAAGAAGCTGTTCCTGCTGAAGTGAGTTAGCAGGAATTGAATGCAGTCATTGAATACGGTGTTTACATGATACGAGGACTTATAGATATTTTTCCTTTTTCTGTACTGTTACTTAAAATCTACTTGTTCTTTCCCCAAACAGGCCTCCACGTGGTGAAAAAAGAGGAAATGTTTGGAAAAATGTGTTGCGCAGACTGATACATGCCTCCTAAATCTGTTTCTCTCTGTAGCATTATCCTTTAGCAGAAACACTTGAATTCTGCAGCTTCTGTCATACAATGGGCTTAAATCAGGATTAAATCCTGCTGAAGAAGTCAGTGGTGCAAAAGCTGGTGCGAGATAAGTCAGGAATCCTTTGCGATTGTTATTGCATTAGATATATGAACCATAGTTTGCTGTCTGGCTTAAGAGAAGTCAAACATCCTCTGTGTCAGAATGGATGTATTTCCTTCCATCAGAAGGAAGCTATTGCTCAAAACCAAGCTGTGCCATGCTCACAGTAAATAGGCATGGATACTGCAGTAGTGTTAGTAGCAGTGTTCTTCCATCTGTGTGTTAGACTGAGCAGAATAGAATTTCCAGTGTATGTGAATGCTAGGCTGGAAGCCCAGCATGCAGCCTGGTTAGCTGCTTGGCCTGGCAGGCTCTGTGCTGCCAGTGGAGCAGCAAAACCAGCATGGCATCTGTCATAACAGGGCTTGTCTTCAGAAGCTAATTTTGAAACACCAGCAGTTCAGATGTGAAGTTCCCAGAGGTGGCTGTATTTGATCAGTACTTGACTGTCACAGACCCATCAGTGGTGGCGTGAAGTGTTTTGTGAACGTATGATAAACAGTTTGAACAAAATTCTCCCCATGGAAAGTGATGTTGCCTCCTTTAATTAAGTAGTTTCCAGTGCATTAGTTTAAAATCCAAAGCTGGCTGGTGTTTTGCTCTCCCTGTAGTCTTAAATCAAAATCTTATTTATTTATTTGATTATAAAACGAAGACAAAAAAATAGAGGATATCTCCATCAAATTCTGGATGATTTTGGTTATGGCTTGTTTCTGTTCAGAATCAATGTATTTGCAATTTATAGTACATTGTATGCTGCTGGTGGCAGGGTTGAAGCCAAAGACTCTGAAAGATGATGAAAAATTAATCACTTGTTTTAAAACAAGATGCTAAGGTTGCCAGCTCTGTACGACCAGAATGCGAGCTGGAATCATTCGACTCCATGAAGACCTGTTATTTCTAATTAAAGATCTAAGAACATCCAGCTGATCCAGTAATCTGATTGTCTCAAACATCTCTTAATGCCTTAACAATGAAAAAAGACCTACATATTTCCTTCTCAAACATCATTGCTAGAGTGCCTGCAAGCATGAGTCATTTTTTGTGTCTGACCAGTGGTGATAAGGAAGCAAATGATACCTTATGGGTGTCTGCAGCACATCTACAATCAGCAGAAATATTTTTTGTACCTTATTTTTGATGTTAGAGCTCTTTTTTCAAGAGGAATGAAGCTATATACCATCATAATTTTTCTCTTATACAATGAAAAATAAATACTATGAATATTTTGATTTCATACTTGTCTCAGAATAATACAGATTTTTTTTAATTGAATGTGGAATTTTCACACTTAAGAGGTTTGAAAATAAAATGCTACATGGTTTCTAGTCTACAACCTAATATCCCAGATAGCAGCTGAAATCTGTTTTCCTGAGTTGTACATTGTCGCTGACGATTTTGCTCTCATCTTTCATTGGGGCTGTTGTTTCTCAGGACAATAAGGGTACTTGCACATTCAGAAATGCATTTCATTTAGTTTTCATGTAAGGAGGATGATGTCTGTAGTTCTGCCTTTATGGATGTGGAAGGTAAAGCAACAGGATAAGACTGTTGGCATTGTAGGAGACAGTCCCTGCTCCCATATTCTAATGATAGCTGAATATCTGTAAGAGAGCATGTCTAGTTGAAGGAGGAGACTTAAAACACTCCTTTAATGTTTTGAATATTTCCATGGCCTTTTTAGTATGATAAACAAAAATGGCAGTTATTTTGCTCTAGAAATAAAAATAAAAATTCTGTTTGATGTGACCAAAAAAAAGTTTTTATAGTGTGTAGTAGCACACCACTAACTGCATTACAGTTTAGGTTGTGTCAATATTTCCATCATACATCAAATTTTCAGGATTTTTGTCAGCTATATAAGTCTGCTTCAGTCTGAAACTTGGCAAGGTGTTTCCCTGCCTGAGAATGAACTTTATTCCTTTTCAACTGAAGTGTATCTGAATTCTTCATTTCTAGGATTTTATAAGTGCTTCCAGAGTATTCGTTGCTGTAATACCAGTGAGAGTGCTGAAGTGATTTTCTAGCAGGACATAGCATGTGTGTGTAAAATACTGATGATTTCATGTACAATGAGATATATTGTATTATGTGTCTGGATAAATCACACTTTGTGGTGAAGGGATTGTAATGCTTATCATAACAAGCAAGTTAGTTGCCCAGGGAGATGTAACAGAGGAAGGCACTGAGCAGGCTTTTCTACAAAACTTTGCCAGTGTATGCTAATCTTGACTTACATTTGTATTGTTTCCGCTCCTTTGCTGAGCTGATCTTTGAGCGACTTCAGTTTGTGTTACATTGTGGTGAATTGCATAGTGATGTTCAGATGAATGTAGAGTAGGATTAGACTGAAACCCCATTATCTGGCCAGTCCTCAGGAGATGTAAAGTGATAGGTCTCCTGCCTTGACTGGAACTACTCGCCATCCAGAGGAGTGCAAGAACGATTTATGTCAGAGGCTTTTTGTTGTATAGCTTCCAAAGAAAGCAGTGGGAATGGTGTGGATTACTGTCTTCTGTGTCATTAAAAACAATCTTGAGAACTGATCCCTTCCTTGCCCCTGTCTATGAATTCTAGCACCCAGTGTTTCAGGTATATAATATTTGCCTTCTGCAATTTGAAATGTGTTAACCATGGCACTCCTTAAATTTATTTTTTTTTTTCTAAGCCACTCGAAAATGGTATAGTTAAAGGAGATACTGTTTTCCTGACCTTATTTCATTCTGGTTTTGGTTCATAGCAGGCTTGATGTCCAGGCCTAGTCAATGGTAACAGGGAGAGAATTCTATTCACACAGCATCTTTCCTACAATCATTGAGTTGTACTTCACAAGAAGTGCCTCTCCGCCCCCCACTTGCAGCACTTCGTAACAAAAGCTTCAATTCCTGTTTGTATTCAGTTATCTCACAAGCTTTCATTGAGCTACAGGGATGTTTTGGAAATGTATTTGGTTGAACTGCCTGAATGCAGTATCAGTTACAAAAGCAGTCTTAGACCCTGCCTGTGCTCACTTTGTTGACCTCTAGAGCTCGAGTCAGGGTCTAGCTAGTGAGCATACAGTCACCTTTTTTTAAAGAAAAAATATATGTATTATGTGTTGCCTTTTCTATGCACCTGTAATATTTAGGTGTCTTTTAAATTATATTACTGATGGAAGCTGTGAAGTATTAGTGTATTCATACTGCAAATTCCATGTAATTAGTGATGTTCCTGTTCAGGACAATATTAGTCCTGTGACTAAGATGTCAGGTGCTGGCTATTAACCTCTAGTTCTTTCTCTCCCCTGCCCCCTCTTTTAGAGGCCTTTGAGTCTTTGCTTCGCTTTGCTGAAAACCGCACGAGTTCCCTGTTTGAGACAGCTTACAGACCTATGGCAAAAGAAGCAGCAGAGCCTGTTAAAGAACTTTTTACAGACATCTCTCTCTACATTCTGGGCGCAGAGACTACAGTGGAAAGTGCAGTATTACGGTTCTTTGACAGTCTCTTTCCTCTGGTGTATAGTCGGCTAATAAACCCAGGAATTACAGATTTATCAGAGGACTATACAGAGTGTCTACGGCTTACAAGGCAAGACATAAATCCTTTTGGACGCTATTCTAAAAACATGGTTACAGAGCTGTCAAAATCTCTTTGGGCAAGTAGGATGCTCAGCCAGGCCCTCAGTCTGGGCATTGAAGTGATAAATACTACTGAACATGCAGCTCTGACGAAGGAATGTAGCAAAGCTCTAGTGAAGATGCAGTACTGCCCGCATTGCCAGGGCCTGACGCTAATCAGACCCTGTGTCGGATATTGTCTAAATGTAATGAGGGGCTGTTTGGCCAGTGTGTCAGAACTGGATGCACAATGGAGGGAGTATATCTCCACGCTGGAATATCTGACTAATGAAATGGCTGCTTCACATGATCTGGAAATTGCACTGACGGGAATCCGGAACTCCATCAACGAAGCCATCCTGCATGCACAGTTGAACGGACCACAGCTCTCTGCTACAGTAAGTGCTCTCTAATTATTCACTGCTTCCATTTATCAGTTTTGGTATGTGATGAATAAACATTTAAATAAGTTGGTGTTGCCTTTGCATCAGTTTTCAGTCTTCAACTGGATCTTTGTTTAACAGTCTGTGGAAATGTTACAGATAATTATGATGGGTCTCAGTAGAGTCTGCTTTGAAATGGAAAAGTTGGGGCCAAACTTAAGAAGCAACCCTGTAAAGGAGATAGCTCTGGCTTGTCTGCAGAATTTTCTAAACAAAAAATTGGGGTATATTATACTTGATACAATAACATATTTTCATGCTCTAAAACATCTGCTCCTGTAACTCTAGGAGCAGTGTTTCCCTGGCATGTGAGTATTTGCAGTGTGTGGAGACACTCCACAGGAATTGGTATAAGGGGTTAGAAAAGTGGGTTTCTAAATAAAGGCAAATGAATTAACTTCCATAATTTTACAGTCCCTTTATTTTTGTGTTGACTGAGACATCAGGAAGGCAGTATGGGTCTATAATGTGTACACCTGTCATACAAGAGCTGGAAAAAGATAATGAAAAAAACCAAAATTATTTGACAGCATTTATATAAGTAAAGGATAAAAATACACTTAAAATGGATCTGGTTTTGTAAGTGGTAGGTTAAGGAAGAAAGAACTAGATGGTAGAACTACGTCATAAATAATAGAGGCATATGACTGGCGGGTGTTCTCTCAAAGTGTTGAAGACTAGACCAGAAATTATTAAAATGAGTAATGATGCAGCTGACTACATCTGTATGAAGTTCAACATGACTGTTAATGGAAAAAAAATGTAGCAGTGTGGCCTTGAGCAGGGTAAAGACTAATCTAAAAAATGTGTATAGTTCTGCCTATCTTGAAAGTAAAGATATTATTGCAGAGAACAAATGAGAAGGAAATGCACAGATCTAAAACCTTAATTCCTGTGCTGAACTCTAGTTACCATATTATGCAAGAGAATAAAACACTTCAAAGAGTCTATGGAAAGAATCTATGGCAGAAGCTATTCTAAACTGAGGAAGCATTTTACTGGGAGAAAAATTCCTATATGTTTGTAACCTTCCAAGATACCTAGTATCATAGCTCTCTTCAATTTAAAACACCTGACAGACTTACAGTCAGTATAATATGTGGCTCATAAAAAAAAACCAACCACTTTTAGTAATCTGATAAAATTTTCATTTGATATTTTTCATTATCTCAGTTCACATTGCCCCAGGTTCTTCTTGCTTTTTCTTAAATGACACTTGTCTGCTAGTTTGTCTGACATCCAAGAATAAACATGGAAAATTAAGAAAATACTTGTCCAGGTTCTTGCATAGTGCACAGTAGACATTGGAGCCTGTGTGCCTTGTAGAACAGCAGGTCTTCATCGTGATAATATCTAGTTGGTAGTGTCATAATTTATCCCATAAAGCAGTATTAAACCTAGAAAAAAATGATCAGTATTCTTGCATCTGCGCTGATTTTCACTCAGAAGTTATTTTTATGTGACTCTATAAGGGAAATGAAAATCAAAGTACACTATTATTATATTAATTTTATCTGACTGTAGATAGATACCTCTTAAATTATCACACAGCTTTGTTACTGATTACAAAGAAATAATTAGGAATAAAGTTAAGCTTTCTGACTACTAGCAGCAAAAATGGTCTGACAGGTATTTCCTGCAGTATATGCAGCATGTTACAAAACACTAAAACATAATTCTGAATTGCATTTGTAAGCCTCATAATTAATATGCACTTGCTTATCTTACTGATTGGGATAAAATTCATAATCCAGGTGAATATCAGATAATTAATTACAGATTAACTCAATCAGTGTATTGCTTTTATCTGATTTGGAAATAGAATTTGCTCTGAAATGGCTTTCGGGATGAGGATTTTCTTTAAGGATTATTCAAGTAAGTTTATTTGGGTCTTTCTCAGTTCCCTAGCACTGACTTTAAACATTTTCCACCTTCCATTCAGAATTGATTCAGAAAGTGCTATTGTGTTTAAAACTACATTAATTCTTTTTTCCCCAGTTATCTTTGTTCCTCTCACTAGCGAAATCTCTGGGCACAGAAGATTGTGTGTTGTTTTAGGGACTGCTCTCTAGGATAGCAAAGGATGTTTTCTGATTGAAAATAAAAACTATATGCCAGGGTGTGTTATCCTCAGTCTTCTACCTTTTTCAGTTGTCAGCAGGGTAAGATTATATTTTGAAGACAGAGCATGTTCCATTATTTGAGCAAGCATTAGTCTGATACTGATTTAAAACTTTACTGATTAGCTACAGAAGATAATAATTATTTAGAAAATTGAGCCTAATTAAGCTGTAATTCATTCCCTGAAGAAACGGAAAGGAGTTCAATCCTCAGCTTCAGGATTTCCAGCTGTGAGATGGCTTCTTGGAGTCTGGGGTCTGATTCTCAATTACACTGGGGTCCTTTTGGGCTGTGCTGATGAGATTTTGTACCCAGTGTATTTACTATTTGTTTTACTTACAGGAAAAAATTTTCAGAAAATAAGATACCTTCTCTTTTCCCTTCATAAAAATGTAGAGAGCTTTTTCTATTCACATGGTATGCTCTTCAGCTTCTGCAAAACTGGAAATGTTGAACTTCTGTACAGTTTCCATTACAAATGCTGTAATTGATTTCATTCAATTATAAATAATCTATGGAAAACTCATTCAGGAAAGCAGAGCACTCAGTAATTTTCATTTATCCTGAGGCAGCCTTAATTAATGCACCTGCCCCTTTAGGAAACATGTTACATTTTTTAATAGACAATATGGCTAAAAATTAGCGTAGTTCTTCAGCTTGCTGCCTGCCTGGATGATAATGAATAATGGAAGGTTAGATTATGTTTTCTTTAAAACGGGGGGAAGGGGTGAAATAAACCAATAAAGCACTTATGGTACTTTGCTCAAATGAGGTGCAGTCAGTTATTATAAATTCTAAAAAAAAAATAATCCTATTTGTATGAAGAGTGCATAACTTCCAAGAGACTGGCCTCTGCTGATCTCGTCCATTATAGCCAGAGAATTGCCTGATTTGCTGGGATTGCATATGTGAAAGGTCACCTTTAAGATACTAGTAATCTCTCCTCGGATTCCTCCAGAATGTGCCATACCATTTGTTCAAGGATACTGGCCTGCATCCAGCTTACTTAACCTAATGTGGGCCAGCCGTGGTCTGCAGCATCAGCAATCATCACCATTACTTTCTGGTTTGTCTGCAGGAATCTAATTGTCTTTCATATTGGTAGGAGCTCTGACTGCTTGTTTGGTGCCAGCTGCAGAGACAAAGTTTGTTCACCCTTCTTGTTTCTTCTTTTTGTGTCTTTGTGTTTTAAAGACAGTCTTATTTTTCATGTATTCAGCTTATTCTATTGCTGTACTACAAACCCTGTATTTGTGCATCATTCCTGATTTTTTTAAATTTGATTTTAATTTTTTGCTCAAAGTGAAATACCCTCAACTAAAATGCAGCTGGGAGCAAAGGCAGTTTTGAAATGCATGTGGCCACTGGCACTTTGGGCAAATGTATCACCAGGTAGTGTAACAAACGCTGTCTGTGCCTGTACTCCCCGAAGTCAAGTCCCAGTAAGGTGGTGTCCCCATTGTAGGGCTGGTGAGGGCTTGGCTTGAAGCCGCCTCGAGCCTGCCAAGGGTCCTGCATGGGAACAGGTATTGGAAACAGAATAAAATACGAGCTAGGGAAGATCTTTGTTGAATCAGAAATGGTTGGAATCTGGGTGGCCTCACTAACTATAAATCTGGACCACTACTGATACAGAACACATCCCAGTGCTGCAGTTTTGGCTGCAGGTGTGCTCTGCAACTTCTGCAAAAGTGGAAAAGCTCAGGGGAGCTTGGTCATCTGGCTTGCAGAGTAGCACCGTTCTTCCTGGTCTGGATCTGAAAGGCACTGATGACCTGCAGGAGCACAAGAGTCAATGTCCTAGACTTCCTCTAGGCTTTGCCAATTCGTGGTTACACAGAGATTCATCTCCTCTGTTTGTGAAACAGAAGATACTGCTTCCCTGACTCAGAGGAGTGTTCTGAGCTCTACTAGCAAAGAGATGGTTCTTTCATTTACTAGATTATCTAAGTGTGCAGGATGCATTACCTCATGTTGGTAAGCTTTGTGATCCTGGGTCCCCTCTGGGCTTCTGGAAACCATAGAATCACATGAATCACAGAATGGTTTGGGTTGGAAGAGACCTTAAAGATCACATAGTCCCAACCCCCCTGCCATGGACACGGACACCTTCCACTAGCCCAGGTTGCCCAAAGCCCCGTCCAGCCTGGCCTTGAACACTGCCAGGGAGGGGGCAGCCACAGCTGCTCTGGGCAACCTGTGCCAGGGCATCACCACCCTCACAGGGAAGAATTTCTTCCTTAGATATAAGCTAAATCCATCGTCTTTTGGTTTAAGACCATTACCCCTCATGCTATCCCTACACTCCCTGATCAAGAGTCCCTCCCCACTTTTCCTGTAGCCCCTTTAAGTACTGGAAAGACACTCGAAGTTCTCCCCGGAGTCTTCTCTTCTCCAGCTGAACACCCCCAACTCTCTCAGCCTGTCCTCACAGGGGACAGTTCGTGGCCTCCTCTGAACTTGCTCCAAGAGGTCCAAATGGTGATTTGTTACTCATTCCACAACTGTGTGCAGTGCTGTATGGGTGGCTGGCAGGGATTGTGTGTATCAGTTGCAGTCATTGGGTCACGCTTTAGCAGCAAGCTGCATGAAGCTGCCAACCCTGATATTTGGTGCTTTTCTCTGAGTCTTAATTCAAATGGCGGTGAGACTACATTGAAATACCTCTTGATTAGAAAAATTCTGTACTGCTTAAGTTACTGTCTAGTAGGTCTCCATTTGTCAAGGGCAAAGATTTTCAAAGAAACATTTTATGGTCTGAATTCCACTTCAGCTCAATAGAACTTGAACACATAATTACTCATTATTCTTTTAAGCGCTTTTCCCAGGTATTGCTACAACTTCTGCTCTGCATGTGGCTTCTTGTGAAACCTGCCTGCCTGCCCACATGGTGAAAAATGCAAAGTGATGTGTGTTAGCAGAAATATTTGGAATGTGGGAAGGCACATATTCCTCATGTGTTCTTGTTGCACGAAGTTGATAAGCATAAAGTACTTGTTACTTGTTATAGTGGCTGAACAAGTATTAAATGAAGAGAATGTAAAAAGCCACAAACCTAGTATTTTTAGAATGGCCAACTATTATACAAGATAAAAGTCCAACATATTGTGTTTCTTGATTATAGGAGTAATAAAAGCAAAAGCTAATAAAAGGCTTGATAGAGAGGGATTATAAAACCTAGATATGATCAGAGATTAAGCATTAGGAGAAAGCAGAAAGATCCGTGCCTTGAGCCAGTTAATTTCTTGGAGACAAGCTTACCAATTAATGTGATAAAAGTGATGTAAAAAGTGATAGAATAAACTTTGGGAAGAGGAGCAGATAGAGGAAGGAGAAACACAGGTGATATTTCAGATGCATGATGCTAGGAATTTCAGGAGTGTCGGGAAGAACAGAATTAGTGATTGTGGGAGAAAAAAAATCTGATCAAAATCCCAGAGAAATCAATGACAGTCTTTCCATAAATTGTGAAAACATCAAGGAGAAGCATAGGTAATATTGAGAAGAGATTTACTAAATACTGATTGTGTTTTAAAGGGGATTGACTGAAGGTTGTAATGAAAGAGTTTAGCTGATGCCTATTTTTGGCAGATGATTGGTGTTTCTTAAAAATTTTGTGTTGCTCAGAAGAAACGCAGGGAGGCATGAGAAGGTGAAATCTTGTAGCAGGAACTGTTGTTCTTGATGATGAAGAAAAGCTAGACAAAGGAGTTAGGCTTTCCATGCCTGTCCAACCCCTTCTGCTGTGGTCATTTGAAGTTGTCATTGGGAGTTGGGGAGACAAATTACATAGAATTAACAGCAAATTAGAATTTAAAGCAATTAAAAAAAAATCAACAGAAAATACTTGTAGGGAGATGGTTGTTCTTGGTGGCTGGTTCATCGATCTCCTCCCAGTGGTGGTTTTAAAGATTTTATTCCTGTTGCAAAGCAGGTAGTCATGAAATGCATGCCCGTCACACTCCATTCTTTTAAAGTTGCTTCTCTGAAGCCATTTTAAAATGCATTTCTCATTGTTTCTATTACATCATCATTAATGTTTTGATTCTGAAATTGCTCTTGTTGACCACTACATGGTACTCTGCTTTGGAGGTGAATTCAGGGAAGGCCTATAGGCATATAGTTACTGAGGCATTTAACCTCTAGGTGGGGAAGATGCAAAATGCTGGTAGAGTTGGAGAGAGCTGGGAGGCAACAGTCTAAGAAGTCAGAAGCACTGAAAGGATGTCTGGTATTTGGTTCTTACAATATTCTTATGAAATAGCTGGTATTCTGGTGTCATATCTTAAAAAATAAATGGAGGGAACTTCTGTGATTCGTTCAGTAATATTCAACAAGTTCAGTGATAGAGATGGAACTAGAACTCTTTTTTTTTCTCAGTTCTTAGTATGGTACTCCAACAGCAACTCACTTTTAAGAGATACCTGAGGATAGACTTCTAGTGTCCTTTACAGGCATATATGATGAAGCTCTGCACATATCCTTAGCCAACTGGGAGTTGCAAAAATCTGTTTAATGTTGCATTTAACTAGAACAAATAATCCCTGCTAAGAAGCAGCATGTAATACCTTTGGTACTGAACAAGCAAACTATATAGATATTTGCTAGGTTCAATTTAAGGATGGAAAGGGGCATCTGCCTGTGGAAGAACATACTTGGTGTATTCTGAAATGCCTGCATTACTGTGGTGAGCTTGAGCCAGAACTTACAGGGGAATGGCCTTTGGAAAAAAAAAAATAAAAAAAAATCTTGACATAAATTTTCTGGTAAAAATTCAGCAGTGTATGGAAGGCTTACAGAAAATAATTTAGGTGGTGTGAAATTATTGGGGAGAAGAAAAAAAAATACTGAGAAATAAAAGACCTGAGACCCATTAAAATGATCCCCTTTAAGGAAATAAAAGCTTAGAGAAAAGAATGCCAAACTTAGAGCAGCAGGAGATTGTTGCACGGTAACCTTACAAATTTGAAA
This sequence comes from Athene cunicularia, assembly GCF_003259725.1. NCBI lineage: Eukaryota > Metazoa > Chordata > Aves > Strigiformes > Strigidae > Athene > Athene cunicularia. Next base: position 23,713,640 of record NW_020799110.1, read on the forward strand.
AGGAAACGGCAGTACTATGAACAAAATAACTTTGTGCTGAGTGAGTTCACAGCAACAAAGAGTTTCTGCCAGCCAGTAATGAACTACTTGATTAAAGACATTGAACAGTATCATAAAACACTCCTGGAGACTTTGGAGAACACTCAGAGCTGAACTCGGGTGCTTCCTTCCTGCAAATTTTCCAGTTCAGATGATCAACACCAGCTGTCAATAAGTGTAAGAACCGTAAGGTTAAAGCAGTATATTCAATTCCTTGTGGTTAGATTACTGAAAATAACTGTAAAAAAGTACAGGGAAAGTGATGTGCAATGTTTGCACTAGAAATGTTATTTTAAATAACATTTTGCTTTTTTCTAAGCAATTATCAGGAAACCTCCTCTGAAAGAAGAAAATGGAGGAAATGCCTAACTATGATGAGGTATCTGTAAATGATCTTGAAGGAGCCAGCATGGTTGCCCCATTGAAGCTGTCTGGTTTAGTAGTGCTTCTTGCAGATGTGATCTTGAATGACACAATCACTTACGTTGAAGACATGACCTTGTGTATATTGTTCTCGTGAACCAGTTACATGAATGTACGTCAGGTTCAAATCCTTTGTGAATCCAGGGACAGAAGAAGACCTTTTAGAAACCTGGTGAATGGCACTGAAGGCACACCTTGTAATGACCCGTTTCTATGCGAAAGCTAAAAGGATGGTTTTCACAGTGGCATAAAACATATAAAAATGTCTACATTAAAATTTTTATTTTTCTTGGGATTTGTTCTTATTAAGATACTGCTCTCACCTTACAGTCAGTCATGAATTTTTTAAAAATGAGCAGTGATACTATATATCTGGAATCAACTGAATTTCATGGAGTATAAGCATCTAATTCTTGTAATCAGCTTTTTAAGTCTTGCCACGTGCTATTTGCTTGATTTAAAAGCATTTTGACACTTGAGTACTGTAGAAGTATTTCTGGAAATAATCATCTAAATTGTTTAATGCATATGCCTCATTCCCATCTGTTACAAAAGTCCTCTGGAGAATTAGAGCTCATGTAGTCTTGAATAGCTCTTTAAGGGGATGCAAGGAGCTTTCTGGCCTATGTTGGTTAATGACAGTTCTCTTCCATGCAGATGTTTGATACCAAAGAGTAGCCTGATTTCCTGGAGTTAAGGATCATCTCATCTGTAATGATGGAACTGCTTGAAATTTAGTATTTACGTCAATATGAAGTGCATTAAAATTAAATACATATAATGCCAAAAATCTAAATTATTATCAATCAAAGTAGGAATAAAAACCACCATATAATTACAATTGTGTTAGTTCTGAGAGATATTTACTGGCTATTATTCAGCTGTCATGTTATTTGACTAAACACATAGCTAAGAATTTGGTTTTACATAAATTGTATAGCCTTAAATCTGCTTATGCAGAAGTGATCATTCATTTGGATGTCTCTTCATACCCAAAGGCATTCCTTGGCAAGTCCCATCTTAACATCCCAACTGACTGCTGACTTGCTGATAGTGCTTAACCACACTATTAACAAGTCATTAATCTGTAGTAAGATAAAAAGCTCTTTTCTGCCTGGCGGAGCAGTATTCAAGTTCTACTTTCCATTCCCTAAATCTTGCATTTTGTATAAACATGTAACCTGAAAGTTTTATGTTCAACATTCATATCAATGGAATTGATGGATGTAGATTTTTACCAGCTTTTATCTGAGACCAGCTCTGACTGTGATTAACCATTTATGGTTAATTACTGTGATTAGGGATTTAGGAATGATGGTGATTTGAGGCTGCTGCCTTCTGATCAATGCCTCTCTCATTGAGACAGATCACACCACCATTCTTTTTTTTTCCCCATTTACAATCAAGATACGCTTGTTTGGCCTAGTCTTATTTCCATGTGTTTGTGAAAAACGTGTCAGATATTTGTGGTCCTGGAAACCATGTTAAGCTAGTACATAGGTGAGTGTTCTCGGGAGATTTTGCATGCACATTGGCTCAAAACAGATGAAGTTCTGCATGATTCTTGTTTCTTTTGAATTGCACAGGCATATGCTAATGTATGGTGTACAGCCAGTAATTTGTCCAAATGTAGAGCGTGAGGATAGCAGGTTAAATGAAAGCCAAGAAATAGTAACCTGCTTTTCAGAGCAAGAGGCCTAAAGAGCATAGTAAAAAAATTATTTGTTATTCCCTTTGCGTTTATGGCTACCATCTTTATTTAGGGAAAATAATTTAAAAGGCAATAGATTTCTGAGAAGTACATTTTATTACTTCATTGTTGTTTTCTTCTTTATCTTTAACAAAAACTATGATGCACCATCGGTATTAATTCTAAATACATGCTTAAAAGTGTATGGTTGATAAAGCAAGGGTCCTTGGTCTTTGCAGGAGCGTTAAGCCTGCCCCTCTGTGATGTTAAGTGCTATAAAGACTAACACAAGGGTTCGCAAGCACTTGGGAACACGTTAACATACACAACCCACTGCTTTTCTTCGCTCCTTCAAACGAAGCTGAATCTTTTTTAGGGTGTAGATAATCAATTCGGTTCTAAAAGGCTAGTTCATGAAGCATCTATTTTTATTTAGTAAGAATTAGCTTATTCTAGTATTGATTTGAGTTTAGCTTTTCTCAAAGGTCTGTGTATCTGCATGATATAACAATTGTTTTCTCAAAACCAGCTGCTTTGCTTTTGTTTGTTTGTTATACTGAGTCTGAGTTTTTTCAGCACCTTTTGGTTCCTAGAAAATTGGTTGCTGTGAACTCTATAGCCAAGTGTAATTTTATTAACATAATCATGAAAAGCAAAACCCAGAGTCATAACCTGTGTAAAATATATGTTCAGAATGATGCTCATTTTCACCCTGAAATTGCAAATGCTGAAGAGTGTAACCTAAGTCATCATATCTGTCCTGTTTGACTTTCACTTGACGCTGTGTGGAGGGTGGGTCTGATGAGCTACAGAATAGAAGTCCTATCAAAGCCATAATCATAAACCTGCCAAGACAGCCCAGTCGTAATTTCCCAGAGACACTGAGCACTCTCTATCTTACTTGGAATATGATTCTGGTGTCAGCGCTTCACCATTATTGCAGTTGAAAGATGAAGGACGTAAATATGGTAAGAGTCCAGGATTTTGCTTGGAGCACAATACTGAGCAAGACAATCAGTGGTTGGGATAATATTTATGGAAATGATGATACTCAAGATGAAAGGTGGTGTGTTTAGTGTTTCAACAAGGGTTGTGTACACTTTATTAATTGTTTCTACTTCTTTCTTTTGTGTTCTATTCTGTGTACCTGTTGTAAGCCTCCCTAGATTATGTAAGTCATCTACAGAAATTGAGTGCTATTTTCTATTACAAAATCAATTTAAACTACAAAAAAGAAATTAGATGTGCAGGGTCTTTTTTATGAACCTGACTTTTTGTATTGTGGTTTATTAAACATGATGGATTTTGTAGCTGTGGTGCTTTAGAATTTTGGCACTTCTGTTTGTTGTGGTTAATTTTTGGTCTTATAAATTAACAAGGCATCAAACAATGAAGTTAGAGTGTTGCTGGGTTGGGGTCCAGTCCCTGGTAAAAAATGCAGCCCTAGCATATTGGCAGCTAGACTGCTTGTTATTCATTGTAAGGCGTCTAGCTATGGGAGTGTTAGATGTTTGACAGCATTGAATAGATTCCAGTCAGCCACACAAACTACCTCCAGTGAAGTGGAAAGGACCATAAAATTGTTTTAGCAACAGCTAATTCTCTTGAGTCTTTCAAGGCTTTTTTTTCTCTTTTTTTTCTTTAACTGTTTGGTTGCCAATAGAGGATTTGCCAATTTAAACAGTAAATGTTCCCAGTTTGATTACATTTTTAAAGATTAGTTATAAAAGCTTTTCACTGATTTTGCATTTAGCATAGTTTAGATTTTGAAAAAAAACCCAACAGCCGAAGTGTATATTTAACAATTCAATTTTTCTTTGAATGTAAAAACTGAACTATAAAGAAACTTATAGCACTGTTTTTTTAAAAGTGATTTTTCAGTAAATAACTTCCAGTCTTATTTTTATCAGCAAGGCATTTGGGTACTACGTCACAGGGTACAAGTCTGTTAACTTGTAGGTATTTCGCTTCATGTCCCTGCTCATCTTTTACCTGTTGAAATGCCACACAGGCTTAGTGCTGCAGGGTTCTTTTACAAGCAGCTTTGGGACTAACTTGTCTTTTCAGTCTCTAGCTAAAGATGTCTGTTAATTCTTCCATCTTTCCTTACTTTGAGTAAATTTTTTTTTCTCATTAATAGCTTAGACTGTGGATTCAGTGTGTGAAAGAACATAAAAACGTGTCCTCACCTGTCAAATGCCTCATAATATAAGAGCTTATAATGTGCCATAGTTCAGTCTTTTAAAAAAAGCCATGAATACAAAGTGTTTAAACAGACTGGGAGACACAGTGACAGTAGCTTTGGAGGAAACCTGAAAAATTGTGGCTTTTGGGTATACAGGGGAAGATGGAGAATGAGAAGATCCTCAGCTGTAACAGCTTCATTGAAGGGACTTAAAGAACCAGGAACCTGGGTAAAAGAGGTTCAGTTCTGCAATTTGCCTGGGTGCAAGGCTTTGTACTGCTGACAGTTGATGGGCAAATGAGTGAAAAGCAAGTTGGTTCTCTTGTCACCTTTGGCCACAAAAGAGGCTGCTTCTTGTGAAGAACTGTCTTGTACACTGGGGAAGATGACATATCATCCACCTTTTCCTTTACTTTCCTGTTTGTATCTTTTTCCCAAGAATTATTTAATGTTAGGTTAACATTAATTGAAATAATTGAGATAATATTGTCATTACTGGTATTTGCAGTAAAAATGCCAGCTGTGCTAGGAAGGCCTCAGAGAGCCAGCAGCATCAGCACATGGGGCTAGACTGGATCAGGGCTAAAATAGCCAGCTCTTGTGAAGAAACCTAGAGCACAGCTTGGAAATGGGATCCCCATGACTCATGGTTTTGTCTTCCATAGTAGATGAGGTGAAAACTTAATGTGTTTCTTAGACTTTTGTTAATTGTAATGAAGCTTTACTTACTTTTTATTCTTCTAGTCCATCTACACAAACAAAATCTGTACTTCACAGACTTTTTCTTTAGGCTTCCTAGGTCTATATGAACCAGAGAAGTGAACACAGTCTCTGTAAAGAGAAATGGAATGACAAATCCTAGTTATTGAAGTTGTTGTACATGTATTTAGACAAGACCTTCCTTTTCATTTAGATACTTCAGTCCTAGGGAGAAAGATGTGGGTTTTCCAGAGGCTGCACCCCTCATATGCAGCCGCCAAGTGCTTTCTGCAGCCATAGGACCAAGCAGAGCAAGTAAGCATCTTCCCCTGAGTAATCTCTTTCCTCTGAAGGAGACTCTGTGCATCTTTCTCTTTAAATGCCATTTTGCTCTGAGCAAATTTTGTTGTCTGTGATTTCAAACAATGTCTTGTTTACCTCAAGTGTTGGCTTATGTATGTCACTAACTGGAGATATCATAAAATACATTATTTTTCAAGTTGCGATAGGGCCTGAGCATTTCGACAGTTGTCATTCATCTCAGCTACTAGCAGTCACTGAGACAACTTCCAAAGCCTATTTTTTACAGTGGTAAGAGCCTCTGTTCTCCTTACCTGAAGCATACATTGGTGGCTCCAATTTCTGTTTCTTTGCAAACCTGCTCTGTTCTACACCATCCCCTGTAGTCATTTTCTGGGAGACCCAAAGAGTTTTAATAATCTCTAATCAGATTTTGTGTTGCTATTATTGCAGACTTATGGCTCATGTGCTTGTAAGCCATGACGACACGTGAATCCTCATTTTCCCAGAGGTGAGCCTAGTTGCTGATGAGATGCCCTAGAGGGCAGTTACTACTGGAATTATTAATAAGGAGTGTAGGATAGGGGAAAGAGAAGAAAATATAGTAATTCTTAAAATGTATTTATCAAGTATTCAAGTCTCTGCTTTGTTCTGTATAGTCATAGTGGAGTTAAGGCTGCAATTTGAAAGATGAGCACAGGGTCCTTGTGTCTTGGACAGGCAGGAGACAGTAGGAAAGTAGGAAGATAGATTTCTGTCTGTCGTTTTACCCTTACTGAAAGGTGCTTGTTTGCTCATGGGGTGCCACGGTCGAAGTATTCAAAGATGTACACATACTTGTTTTGGAAGGTCCATTGGTTCTTTTTGGGGGAGACGCATGTGCTTTCTGTCTTTGGCTTTCTTTCTGATTAAGTCAATACTTTTTGTTAAAAACTTCGCTTAAGATGGCTTGTTTTGAATCACTGCTGTTACTTCAGTATATGGAGTTTAGTTGTGGTTCTCATTTTATTCCAAATATACTTGCTATATCGCTATAATTACTTGTTTTTTTTTTTTTCCCCTAATAATCAAATGTGACACTGCTGCCTTCTGTGGAGGTAAAAGGTAATAATATCTTTGTACTTCTGTATGAACCCTTGCTGTCACACTTTTATATGACACTAGACCAGGAACTTGAAGAGCTTGATAGATTTTTACATTTCTATTTTTCTGTACTCAAAGTTGGAACTCAACTGCTAGCAACATCATCAAGAACAAACATTTCCAAGCAAGTAACAGCAAATCAAAACAGAGAAGGATGTTTGTGGTCTATTGACCTTGGCTGCCTGCCCACCAAGGTGTTCTCCATCCCCCTCCTTAACGAGACAGGGAGGAAATAAGGTGGAAAAGCTCATGAGATAAAGACAGGGAGATCCTGTATCCATTACTGTCACAGGCAAAACGGATTTGACTTGGGGAAAACTAAATTATTGCCAATCAAAATAGAGTTGGATGGTGACAAAACAGACAAAAACTAAAAGGCTTCCCCCCTGGGCCAACTTCACTTCTTCATCTTTGACTCCTCTACCATGGGCTGGCTTGAGGGGCTCAGCTCCCTTGGCTGCCCCGGGGCCACTGGAACTGCCTGTGTCCAGCATGGGGTAGCCCTGGCCTCACCTCACAGAGACCCCACAGCCCCACTGCCAGCACCTGGGCACCAGCATCTGAAATGGGCATGAAGAGATTTTTTTTTTTTTTTTTTTTTTTTTTGTGAATGGAAGATCCAAGTAAGCAGTTAAAAAGGTAAACTTTCAAAAATATTGTGTCTGAGTGAAGCCCTGATTTGTGACAGGAATTCATCATTTATATTTCTGAATTGATGGGCATTGACAAAAGGGTAAAGGGGTATAAAGAACTGAAATTTGAGGTAATGGAGAAAAATACTATACTATTCCCAATTTAAAGTCATGACTGTAAAGAAATCTTTAAAGGAAAATAAAATAAAAGACCTGGTGGTCAGGGGAAAACATCTCTTGGATCTAATGACATTTTTTAATAAAATAAACTTATCACAATTAGAATGGGATGAGTGGTGGTTCAAAGAGTTTAATTTGTGCAGAAAGGAGAAAAAAGGGAGAGAAACAAGCTAACAAAGTAGGAAGAGATATAGAAGAATGTGAATTGGAAGGGAGGCGAAGCAATGAGAAAATTATGTAAGAAATTGAGACAAAGTAAACAGAAAAGAACTAAAGAAACAACTATAGGGGAGAAAAAAGCCATTTGAAGAACCAAAGAACTAGAATGTGTTTTAAGACAGAATAAATGTTGGTAAGTTCTTACTGACTGTAGGCTGGTCTCAGCAGATGGAATGGGCTGGCTGGTCTTACAAGCCACTAGGCAATACAAGCTGGTTTCCCATTAACTATTTTAAGAAAAATAGATTTGATACAATGGGGGTGTCACGAGTCAGGTCCAGAAGTAGCATCACCATGTTTACAGGTCTTCTCAACCAGGTTTAGCAACTTGAATAGTGTCATAAACACAGCTGTGCTGTATCTGGATGAAAGCATTTAAGTCTGTATGGTGCTGTACATGGCCATGTGAATTTGCCAAAGCAGAGAAAGTCCTTTGCTGTGGTTGCACTTGAGTTAGTGAAAACTTCCTTAGTGCTGTGTGGCTGCAGTGCTATGGTTTTTCCAGAAAGGCTGAAGACGTTCCACATGATGGGTTTCCCTTGGTGCCCTGTGAGGAAGGGTGTCACATCAGCTAACTGTCAGGGTGGACAGAATCCTCTGGACAAATCTATTCAGTGATTATATTCCTGGTTTTTGTCTCCTGTTTTTGTTAATTTGGGGTAGTGGTGTTGATTTATCAACATTGCTATTGTCTCTCTTCCCCCCAGACTGCCCTGTTTGGATAATTCTACCATTTCAAGCTGGTTTTAATATTTCACCTATGCTAGAGGAGACTCGGATGGACTAACCTGGCTGTGAGTTCTCCTGAGCAGTTAGCCTAACCTTAGGTGTGCAGTTACCTGCTGCTGACAGCTAGGGAAGGACCTGAGGGTGTGAATGACGGCACATCCTTTCACACCTATGGTGGCAGCAGACCTTCAGGGCTTTTTGTTCAGTTTCTCTTGTCCTACTTGGCTCTGCCCTGCCTCTTCTTACTTTATTTGGTTCATAGTGTTTTACAAAAAAGCATTTTACAAAAAAGCCCTTTTTTTTTTTTTTTTTGCAAGATATGTGATACATTACTCTATAAGCTTTAATCATTAGGTATATATAATCTATACTTCTCCTATTGTCCAGGATATACCTGCAGTTCTGACGCTTCATCTGTGATGGAATTAAGAAGTCAGCTTTTCGCAGGATCAGGTCATGAAGCTGCTCCATTAATAGATTTCAGTGTGAGCTTAATTCTTCATGATGATTATTTGAACCGACGTTTATCGTGCTCTGAAAATAAAAAAGAATCACTTGTTCATCGTAGTTAAGTATAAAAATATATAATCAGTCCATGTCTCCATTTTGAGACTACATTTAGTGCCCCAGCATTTGACTCATAAGAAATGTAATGCATTTTAAAAGCTTTTTCATATTCCTCCCCACTGCATATGAATCCAGGAAATTTTTTAATCACTGGTCTACAGTATAATTATGCTTTTTTTTTTACATCAGACTTCAAAGAAGTTGTATTGAAAACAGAAGTCAGCAGCTGATTTTTTCAGAGCAGGTGAAGCCTATGTCTCTTTCTGTTCATCTTTGAAATTTTAATCTTCTAGTACAGAAATTCATGACAGCACTGTGAAGTGCTCAAAGAATGTGTACCTGCTGTGGGCCAGCTCCTAGCAAGTCTGAGTCTTCTGAGCTTAGGCACTGCATTGCCAATTCATGCCAGCTGAGGGCTTGGTCTGTGCAGTTCATCTTCCTGTGCTTTCAGACCCCTAACCTATTATAACCAAATTGCAAGTGCCTGGATGAAGCATGAAGAAATAATATACAGTGAGGTTTGCCTGGGAAAGAATCTGCTGACTTCCCAGTCCTTCTGATCCACTGTAGAAATGAGACTTGTGCGTTACAAATCACTGTGTCAGTGCTGGCTAAACGTTTGGATGTATATGCCAAACCTAACTCACTTATGTTCAGAAATAAACATGTGTCCTGATCTGGATTTTTTCCCTTGCAGCTTTTTGCAGAAATGAAAGCAAGCTGCTTTCTGCTCAGAGTTGTCTTAGTAGATTTGTACTGTTGAAAGGTTTCAGTGCATGGAAATTGGCAATAGACTTAGGGGAGGCTGTCACATTTGAGATTCTAAATTAATATTTATCTTGTATATAAAATACTCTCCAGTTCAGTGTCTTCAGTGGGATCTGTGATGGACCATCAGGACTGAGAATGGCAGACCTATTTTTTCAGTATGAAAACTGTGATAGACATTTTTGTTTTGCTTCCTAGTTCTCATATGCTTTGCCCTCATGCAGTTCATGATGGGTTGAAAGCTGGATGTTTTCCACAGCTAGTACAGAATATATAGACTGGAATCACATGGCACTAGAGCTGGAAGAGATCCCAAAAGCCTATCTAGTTTAGCAGAAGGATCACCTATATTCCTACTTGGTTTATGATACTTAATCTAGTGAAGTAGTATAGTACTTCTGGAGAGCTGGTGCCAGATAAGCAGGAAACAGTTAATTTCTTTTGTATTCCTGTCTACTTTTGTTATATCCACCCCTTACAGTCCATCTAACTATGCCAATCTGACTTAAAATAAAGGTAGAGCCAGTAACATCATTCTACTTTTTACAGTTATATAAAGCCCTCTCACACTTCTGGTCAGGCAGTTGACTTCATCTCTAAATAATACTTCATTCTTAACTCTAGTTTATCAATTCTATGGTACTTCTCTGAATTTTTCGAACTGCATGATTTATTAACTGCTTAATACTAGGGTGCAATTGCAATTGTTGGTTTAGAACAGGCTCAATACTGAAGCTGCAGAACCAAAGCAAAAGTCAGAAGGACTAAGGGAAAGTAGTAAGTTGAGTAAGAAGAGTGAGGATCTGTTATTATTAAATTTCAGCTTCTTAAGGAAAATTGAAAAATTCAGTCTAAAAAGAAATCAGTCTTTAACTGAAAAATATGAAAGTTTTTGTTTGAAGTCTTGAGAGAATGAGACCAGTCTTTAGCATCATAGTGATATGACGGGAAGTCTGAGGAGGTGGTGGTGAAGGAGACTGTGTTCTGCTATTGAAGAACTGGAAAGCTACTCTAGAAAAATATAAGGGAGGAAAGAAAGTTTGTGTTGCTGGCAAGAGGGGTTTGGTATTTTTTCTCTCGGCAGTACTTCCTGCTTTCAGTCTGCTTTTCTAAATGATTATCCTAGATCTACAGTGAAGTTGGTTCTAAAAGATAATAGCATTAATCAGTAACAAGTGGTAGTTTATGCTACTGTGAAGTTGCATAGTTATGAACGATTACTAGATACTTCTTAAAAAGTCAGAAATTAAGCCATCAAATATTGGACAGGTCCCACCTTGACTGACTTTCTGATTTTTCATGTAGTACTTTTTGAGAAAAATAATGACAGTTGATTTTTTTTTTTTTTGTTTTACCACAAACACCTTAAAATTGCAATCTATTCAAGTAGATTGATTGTTATTTATTCTCCTTGCTTTATCAGTAGGTTTCATTGCATCCTTAGAGTTATGTGGACATATTGAAAAGTATTATATTAAAGAGCTTCTCCCGTCTTTTGAGATTATGGAAAAAAAAGCAGGACTCTTGAATAATTTAACTTCTTTTATTTGTTGCGTGTATATACTTTTCAGTAGATTCAGGTGTGGATGACTTGTAAGTTATAGTCACAGGCAAAAGACAGACTTGGTAGGGGAAGTAAAAGAACATCAAATTTAATTCAAACACTCCCAACAACACTTAACAGGCAGAGTAGGATTGTGAGAAGCATTACCACATCTTAAGAACACCTTCCTTCTTCCTGGGCTCAGTTTTGTTCCTGATTTCTCTACCTCGTCCCTCCAGCAGCACAGGGGGCAGGGAATTGGGGTGTGTGGTCAGTCCTGGCACCATTTCTTCCTTGGGAAGGGGAGGAACATCTTGCATTTTTCCTCTGCTCCAGCATGGTTTCCCTCTCACAGAAGACAGTCCTCCATGAACTTTCTCCAACGTGAGTCCTTCCCACAGGATACGTTCTTCCCGAGATGCTCCAGTGTGGATCCCTCTTGTGTTGCAGTCCTTCCAGTGCCGAACTACAACAGCAGGGACTTGTTTGCAGAGAGTCCCGGCCTCCTTTGGGTGCAGCCCCTGCTCCAGTGTGGGGTCCTTCAAGGGCTGCTGGTTGGCATCTGGCCCATGGGGGCAGGGCACAGCCTGGCCTCTCACCACGGGCTGCAGGGGGTCTCTGCTCTGGCACACCTTCCCCCTCCCTTCCTCCTCCTTTCTTCCTGTGATCTCAGTGTTTGCAGAGCTGTCTCCTTCACAATTCCCTTTCTTAAGTACGATATCGCGGAGGGGCAGCCACCATCACTAATGGGCTTGGCCTTGGCCAGAGGTGGGTCTGACTTGGAGCTGGGGGAGCTTTGAGAAGCTTCTCACAGGGGCCACCACTGTAGTCCCCTCTCCTGCTACCAGAAACCCATCACTCAAACCCAGCACATTCACTATGAATGGTCAAACTTCAGCAGAGGGAATTAAGGCAAAGTAGTGTAGTAAAACAACAGTTTTACAGCGACAATGAATGAAGAACTGTGTAGATTGTCTGTCTTGAGAGGATAAACATCTAGTGAGATGTGAGGGAATACAAGTGTGAAAATCCTTTAATATCACAGTCACTCCTCCCATGAGATGCCTGGGAGGGGATGATAAAAAATTGTGATCCAAGGAAGAAAACCAGCCAACCAGCCCAAAATTTTTATTTTGTTTTTGTGTTTTTTGTCATGGCTGGTTTACTTTGTGCACTAATGGGAGAATAAGACTATAAATATTACCTTGTCTTTGTAATGTCTGAGTGGTTCAACTCAGAGAAGGTTTTCTCTGTGTACACTATCTGTAAAGTGTTTCATGAAAGGCTAGGGAGAGAACAAGGTCTGTGCCTCACTGGTTTGCTGCCAAAGACTTCATGACCACTTTTGCTTCACAGCATCTGAATTTTCTTGAGTCAGGTCTTAAGACAGTAAATTATTTTAGATTATTGCTCAGTATTTTTCATATATCTCTTAATTTCTGAGGAAAAATAGGGAAACAAAGATTTTAAAATTTGCTGAGATTTCTTAGTCTTCGAAGCTGTGCAGCCTTGCAGGGTGTGTGGGATAGTTCCTCTCTCCCACACCTGCCCTTGTGGGTTGTCCGGGTGTGGCTGCAGCAGCCAGCATATCTCCTCCTCAGCTGTGGTGTTCCACTCAACCACTGCTACCAGCTGGGAAAGGAGGGAAGGTGGTGTAAAGGCTTTCCCACAAAGTTCCTGAACTAAACAATTTCTTCCTTTGCTTTTCAAAGCTGCTAGTCTTTGGGTATAAAAGTTCAGGGTAATTTTAGGGCCATAATCTCTATTTTTTGAGTCAGTTGGAGAGTGTCTTTGTTTAGGCATTTTTTTAAGTACTTCCTTGTTTTCCTTTTTCTTTCGTCTTACAGAGTTTTAGATTTTTAAAAGATACAGAGAAAATTTATATGCTGAAAGGATAAACTATCCAACACTATGTTACTTGGTATATTTTAATTTACTTTTTCATCTACATATAATCTGTTCTTTCACAGATGGAATGGGAGAACCTTGCTTTCACTTCTCCTGGTGGTGCTTTGCTTGTCCCTTACAGAGTTGGGACCAATAAAGTGAGCATACTTTATAGATTCTTTACAGTATAAAGTGCCTTCAACATACATGGCAATCAGTCCAGTGTACTTTAGGTTGCTCCCCACCCCTCACTGAGCTGAAAAATAAACAAAACTCAGGGAAGAGAGGTTTGCATGGCAGAAAGATTGAGCTGACGTTATGGATATAAAAACACAGGGCTCAATTCTGCAAGAGCCTGAGGATTCTGGCCTCAGTCCCATAAAGCACTTAAGTACAGGCTTAATTTTAAAGCAGGTAGTAGGATGACTGACACCTAGAAAGTCTGAACCCATAATCCTTTGATGCTACATGTGGAGGAGGACTTGGGTTGCTTGTGCCGTGGTGCCACAGCCAGGGCTGGGTCCTCCAGCGCCCAGGTCCCTGGAGTCACCCCGGGGTTCGGGGAGCAGCAGACCCCTGTGGCCGCCCGGGCACAGCTTGTGCTACCACAGCTTGCGCGGGGGCTGCAGGCCTGCAAAGCACGGCAATCTGCCCTTGCCATGGCGGGAGGAAAGAAAATGTGTGGAAATGCTCCCTTACACCAGACAAGAAGTTTCCTCCACCCAGCAAATTCCCGGCTGTCCTGTGAAGGCTTTTGTGCTCAGTCTGTCCTCTTTTTCCTGAGCTAAGCTCTTGCGTCTAACCTCTCTGCACATGAGTTGTTCTGTCTGGGAGGAACAGACGTGTTGTATCAAAGGGGCTCCTCTGTGAGGGGAGAGGGAGTGAGTAGAGGGTTGATCTGTCAATCAGCTGTCAGGCATCCTGGCATTTTCATGATGAATTAGGCTCTGTAGATGCTTTGTGGCTTGGCTAACAAAGAGACTGATTTTTTTTTTTTTTTTCTTTACCAAATTCCCCAGTGCAATTCCTACAGTACATGATTTTACCAAGACTTTTTTTTTATTAATACTTTTGGAAATGTATTACAGAACATTGGATAAAAAAGAGAATCCATACACAAATTTGAAGATTAATTTTATAGCAAGTTCCAATTTTTTTTTTTTTTGTTTAAAGTTTCGATGAAGCTGCATTCTGGATACATCACCAGTGTCTGCTTAATAAGGTTTTCTGATTTTATTTGCTTACTTGCTTGTGTGCTTTTCCTGCAGAGACCAGGGGTTATTTATATTTTGCATTGCAGGGTACTTGCATGGTTTGGGTTTTTTTTGGCTTTATATGCATTTATGAAGTTTAGTGAACAAATCCTATTTTTTTTTTGTGTGTGGTATAAGTTACAGATACTTATTCCCCAAGAAATAGTCCTTTTCTATAAATTGAAATGAGTACTGTAGTCATCAATCTTTCTTCGATCTTCTTCGAATGTTTACATATATCACTGGTGCTGATTGTTAATATATCCTTTTTTTTCTTCCTAACACTGATTTACTCTCCAAATCATGCTATTCTGTTGGTATTTCTAATAATGGAAATCAATCTTATGGTCTGTAATTTTGGACCCTAGTATAATTTAGTGTTATAGTATCTTAGATGATGATCCTTTTATTTTTACATTGCTTTATGACTGGTATTCACAAAGTAGAGGTGATAAAGTTACGGCTATGTATTTCTGTCTTCTGCAAAAAGTCCTGAATGGCTTTCTGTAAAATGATGAAACTTTCCGATTTTGAACCAGCTTAAAAGTATATTATCTAAAAGACACCAAGGCTTCAAAAGTACAAAAGTATACATTTTGGAGGTGGCTACTGATAGCAAAAAGTTGCAAAGAAAATAACTGGAACAAAAGGTTAGTTCTGATTCGATAGACATGGCTAGCATTGCAAGCAGACTTACCTCCCACACCGCATAGCAATGAGAAGGGAGCTTGGTGAGAAAGTTCAAACTACAGAAGATTATCCTTTCACAAATAAATTCTTTTAACAGGCCCCTGTTGAAAATGGTAAGATTATACCTCTGAGGAGAACTACCTCTCTGAAGAAGTTCTTATGCCACTTACAGTTTTTGGAAACTCTTAAATCTTCTTGAGGAAAAGCAATAAACTTTTCATCCTTTTAAATAAGATACGCATTTTCTGTCAAGAACAGGTCCATTAATTGTGAATTACTTAGGAAGCTAATATGCTTTAGAGTAAAAAAGTACCAAAATTTGCAAAGCAAAATATGCTTTTAGTCCTTTTTATTGCCATGGTTTTTGAGTGACTGAAAGTTTCTTCATCTTCCAAGTCATATTATCTAACACATTCTCATATATCCATCTCATTTACTTGTGAGTGTGCAGTTTGTGTTCTTCTCACATGATACATTTAGTTACAGTGCAATCCACATTCAAATTTATGGACTGGGAATATCCAAATGCAAATTGTTACATTTCTTAGTCCAGTGTAAATACAAAAAGCCTCTAAACATACTGAATGCAAGAGTTGAGATGTAAAAAAAGTTGTTTAAATAAAATTATTATTTTTTAGTTCTGTCATTTTGATTTGTTTCAAACACATCTTCTAAAGAAAGTGGTAGGTCTTAAGTGTGGCAGTGATGATATGCTCAAAATGTACATATCATACTTAAGTAGTGAATTAGAAATTGATGTAATATTATTTACAACTATTAAACTTAAATTAGGTCCCAGTTCTGCTCCAAATAATCAAGAACTAAGTCTCGTGAACTCCAATGATAGGATCTATGTTGAACATGTTTTCTGGGATATTTTGATGATGTGACATCAAACATCCATATTTTTACATATAATTGATTAGTTTGATGTTTATGTGACTTCTAAATTCTCTCTGGCAAAATAGGTGTTACATCCATATACGTGAGAAGAGGCGATTGAACTATTCTGAATGAGAAGATATTTTAAGAGATGATAAGTCCCTCTTACATATAAAAAGCAAAATATTCATGTTAATTATCTGCAATTTTTCACCTTTCTTTTGTCAAGAACAACATGAAATATTAATAATAAATCATGTTGAAATGGCTGCTATCATGCTCTTGCACATTCTCTTACTGGAAACTGGCTTGCTCATGGCTTTAATAAAATTTGCAGTCTCTCAGTTCCAAGATCAGATTCCTGACAATCTTGACATTATTTAGAATTTATTTAGTAAATATATCCTGATAATGAAATGGGAGTAAAATGCTCATAATAATCTGTTGAAAAACTTGGAAAAAACAACAAAGAAGGTAGGATTTGCTGTGACACTTCAGCTACGCTATATAATTTCCATGTGGTTCCAAGGGGTGTTGGAGGGAAAGGTGTCTTACCTTAATCAGGAGTGAACTCAAATACTTGCTACATTGAGCTTGTGCTGTATATGGTAGCTTTAATATTTAGTTGGCAAAGGTGGAAGACATAGATGGCAGGGATGGAGAGAATGTCAACTATTGTCGTAGTTGTAGTTAACCTCTCAAAATGGGGAGAGTGGATTTATCCATATTTGGAAAGTATTTGTTTCAGCGCCCATTTTCCTGTTAATGACAAATATTTTTTGAATTCTTCATTTTGAAGCAATAATAATAAAGGGAAAAATTTAATGTTGAAGTGGAGTGCTAAGGAAGATCAGTAATAAACTCAAGGTTGATATAGCCCAAATTACATGCATGCTACTTATTGCCAGTGCGTATTCCATTTTGTGACTTTTGTTTTGAAAACTGGTTGTCTTCCTGCTGCTTCTTGCCCCTCTGCCCCCTTAATTTATCTGATCTCTATTTGAAAGGTTAATTTTGAACAATGCTTTTTTTTTCTTTTGCCTTGGGTTGTTTAAAAAGTGATGTTTGGAGAATGTTTCTCTAATGATGCAAGTTTCACTTCTTTTCATACAGAATAATTAACAGTAGCAAGTTCTGAAGCCTGCTGCTCTTGTTGAAAACTTGTTTGCTGCCGGGATTGGTGCTATGGGAGTCAAGGTCTGAAGAGAACATTTTCCATTCATACAAGTCAAAATGTCAACAGCCACATGGGTGTGAATAAAAAGACTATTTGTGAAGACTAAGGATTGATTGTTATTCTAATTTTTGAGCTGTTATGTTTTCTGACAGTATTCCAACTCTATTTCCAAGTTAAAAAAAATAAATCCTTACAGATAGTATTGCATGTTCAATCTGATTCTTCAAAATTACCTGTTATCCTGTTTACCTTTCAAATGAATTTCAAGTAAACTTCATTTCTGGAATTGCATTCCTGTGAAGAGTAACAAGTGAGTAACAGTGGAGCCCAACAAATGTCTTTGCAACTGCAAATATATATATAAAGTGCAGGGGGAAACCATGCACTATCCTATAAGAAATGTACAGAAACATGTGCCTTCGGGAGGGTTGAATCCACTGGTCCTGAGTACTGGCCATCTGCCAAAAAAGCCTTTATCTCGTCAAGGAGGCAGAGACCTCCTACCAGAGAAACTCAGTCTCATTGGAATGGGATCATTTTGGGGGCTTGTGGACTGATGTGTGATTGTAGTATAATTTCACACAGGTATTCAGCGTTGTCCCCTGTGCTAGTATTTAATGCAAAATGCTTCATCTCTGCAGCAAATAAATATTCTACTCATACAGGAATAGGATTGGCAGATGGCCTTCTGCATGTCATGTAACCCATCCCTTGCCCGAGGAAAGAATAATTATCTCTAAGCCATTCATAACATGTTCTTTAAACATTTCTTAAAGATCTCTAATGATGGACATTCTGTAATGTCCCCAGACAGTCTTTTCAAGTTTTTCTGTTATTACTGTAAGAAAATTTATCTAGTTTTCTAACTTAAATCTCCCTTGTAACTTGTTATTACTTGTAAGGATCTCTCCCGTAAGGATATAGAGACTAGATTATTCTTAGATGCAGCACATTTTTACATGTTATTAAGATTATATCATCTTTGTTTCTCGCTGACTGGTGCCAGTTTCTCAGCCTTTATTTGTTAAATTCTTTAGATTTCTGACCTTTTTCATTGCTTTCCTTTAGACTCTCTTCAGCTATATGTTTGTTTCGTCAAATAGCCTGATACTTTCAGATATGTGCCTTGTGGCAGGCAGTTTGAGGTCAGTGGGTCCCTTCAACTAGTCAGGGTGTCTAGAGGGAAGAAGGGGCAGTGAAATTAATACTTCACGGATCAGGAAGGAGAAAATCTGAAACTCTGGAGTTGTATCAATCCCAACTCATCTTGTGGCCAAGCTAGGTGAAGACACTGGGATTTTGAGGAGGCAGACAGCTGTTGGAGCTGGAGTATTCACTCTTGAGGATTATGAGCAAATAAAGCTCCATGTCCTGTATTATGTGCTATACCTGTCTTGGACAGCTTTATGCTTAACTTAGTTATATGAAACTCTTGGGAATTATGCCTTGCAGAAAACAATGAAAGTTTATCTTTGTACTGGGAGGCATTATCAATAGTGTAGCATGTGGACTGGGTTGATTTTTTTTTTTTTTTTTTTTTTTTTTTCCCCCAGAATGCATAAAACTATTCCATGGAAACCTTTTTTTTTTTTCTCTCTACATTTCATTACATTTCAGATTTATGGGTAGCTTTTTAAAAACAGTTATCTTCTGGTGTTTAGGTAGAGTTAATATTGCCTTATTTTGACAATGGTTATGGGCCTTTAGTTTTTAGGTTAATGAAAGCATCTGTCTTTTTGCTGCAAAGAGGTTTCTGAGACATGCAGATGCTACAAGGAGATTAAAGCAAGAAACAGTTTCACAGGAATTACTTTTTTAGGACTGTTTTTTAGGACCTAGGATATTTCTTTTAAGACCTCCAGGTTTTAGAGCTAAGTAGATGCGGGACAGACAACTACTTTTAGACATGCACTGTGAAATTAATTACTTAGCTTTTTGCTGTCATCTTACTAAGTACAAAGGGAACTATACATATACGTGGTTTATAGTCTTTTGAGATCAACAAAATCATCGCAAGTATGAAAGCTTTTTAAATTCAAAGTACTGCAGAATGTTCTATGTTTTGTATCCCTCTTGAATTTCCACAGAATCTTGTAGAATTGAGAGCAGGAGATCAGATTCCCAAATAAATGGTATTTCAAAGTTCATTTGATTAGGGCATTTCCACTGTGACATGGATATCTTTTATTTGGTAATTCAATCACAAGTGGAAGCATATTCTATACATCTTGTTAACTTTGCCCTCTGGCTTGCCATGATGGCATAGTCTTTTTCATATGTATCAGCAAACCAAGTAATTTCTTCTCCTGTATTGTTCCCCTGTTTCTTAAGCAGTCTAAGTCTTTTTTTTTTTTTTTAATGGAATAAGTAGTTTCATGTAGGAAAATTCCAGTTAGGAATCAGTCTTGTTAAAATTAACTCTTTGGAAAATTAATTAGCAGTCTTTCTTTTTTCCATGTGATTAGGCTTCAAATGTTGTCAGCAGAGCAGTGGGATGAACTTCATGAACCTAAATGATGATTGCATGTCTCTCAGGCCCCATTGCACATAGAATTGCAGCTACCACAGTGAATAAATTTATTTGGTGGTATAATTCTTCACTGATGAAAACAGCAGTGGTTCTCAGTTGTTAGACAAACTTCTATAAAATTAGATTGGCTTAACAGAATGCCGACAGTAGCTACTCTACTTTATACTCGAGTTAAATATACAGAATGCCAGTGAAGTTTTAAAATCTAAAAGAAAATAGCCCAAACCAGCATATGTTCAGATGAAGAATTTGGTCATGCATGTTTTCCAGCAGCTGTTTTTATTTTAGGTTTAATTTAAAATACATTCAGCTTAATTCCATGTTCAGAATCATCAAAGCCTACCCAAATTCCTCAGATTTTGTTTCACAGAGATCATTATCAAGTTCTGAGCAATTGTATGTTTATTACTTTCATATTTTGCATTTCTGGGGTTTCGTATACTACCCAAGGGCATGGTCTAACTCAAAGAATAACAGGAATTGGAATGTTTTTCATTTACCTTTTTTCATTATTACAGGCATACTTCTATTAAGACCTGTTTTAGAAACTAGTCAGTTTTACTTTTTAACCTCCCATGTGTTTTATTAGGTTGCTGAGGTTTAATTTTTTTTTTTTTTAAATGGATATGAAAAGAAGGGATTCTGGTCCTGATTCCCATTCATTCTGTGGCCTTTCTAGAAAGTTTTGTCATACTAAGTTGTATACATAGGTCTTTTCAGTGGCTAATCAAAGCAGCAGAAAGGCCACAGCATAAATGAGAGGAGCCCTTTGTGTCTGTTTTTTCCTGGGAGATTGTTATACCCTGCAAACTGCTGTCCTCTCCTCGTGCTTTACCCACTTCAGCAAGCACTTAAGCCACACTGTGTTTCTCAAGTATCCTTGTGTAGTTCTGAGTAGTGTAGTGTAGTTCAGTGTAGCAATGCCCATATACACAACTTTAGGTAAAGGTAGTAAAAAATTTATGCTACGTAGCGCTGTCCTCCCATCCCAAATTAGATTTCTTACATTAAGGAATCTCAACCCAAGACTTCTAGGATTTAGGCTTCAGGATTCACTTAAACATCTATATCCAGGAAAAAGATTTGTCTCCGTGATTGTTCAATCCTCTTTGTCTGATTATGGCAACAAGTTTTGTCATGTCAGTTCTTAGCTATGAGAAAAAAAATTGGATGTAAGTCTTTTTGCTTAGGTAAACAAATAGCAAGCTTCTATCATCACATTTTGCTTAATGATGTTGATTGCTAATGCTGTTTTGATAAACTGTGGCTGAAGAACTTTGAGCTGGTCACTATACTTTTTATTACCTTTATCCTGTATGGATATTGAATAATAAATATTATAATGTTTATGGGACACTCAGGATGCTTTCAGTGTATTTTAATATTCAGTTCCAATTAGCTCAAAACCAGGCCAAACTGGGCTCCAATAAACTCATGAGCTGACATCAGTGAAACTGTTGGTGTTGAGTGTGAAATTCTGCACACATTTTGGAGTAGAAAGAAACTGTGCACAAGGCAATAAGGAAATAAATGGTGCAGTTTAAGAAATGAGAAATAAATGTTTTGTAATTAATATTTTACTCACTATTATTTGTTGCTGAGAGGTTACAAGGTTTTACATGTAAGCTACTTGCCTATATCTAGTTATGTTGACTTGAGAGAGTCTGAAATCGAACATGAAATTGTAACTATGGTAGATTCTTTGTGTGGTAATGAAATGATCTCAGGTACCTATATATTCCCCAGGTTGCTTTCTGCAACAAGATGATGACTCTTAGCCTCACTGGTCTGCAAGGTTCTTCCTTCAAGAACTTGCTCCTAAACAAGACTTCAGGTTCTATCCCAGTAGGGGCTGAAAATTGAGCTTTTGGCTCATTTATTAGCTAAATTTGGGAGAACATACCCCAGAATTTGCAAGATCAAAACTATGCTGGATGCCTTTTAGGTCAGTATTATAGTGATCTTACTTAAATAAGAAGGTCAAAGGAAAAAAACTGAGCCATGGGCATCAAGATATGAGAATGAAATAGCTGTGCTCTCTTCTGTTTTGCATTAAGCCCCTGCAAATGACCATTTAGTTGCATATGCCACTGAAGATGCTGTGAAGAAGGCAAGTTAGGTCTTCTCAAAGCTGCCAGTTAGCAGGCAAGTTACTTAGGAAGTTGGAACTGCTCTTAGAGTTGTGTGAGCTGAGTGCTGCTTTGAAGGTTGTGAGGGACATGATCTGTTGGGGCAGGAACACAGACAGAACCACCTGGCAAGGGGTCAGGCACTGGAATGGGGCTGCTGCTCAGAGGGTGTCCCAGCACAGCATTCTGCTGGGAAGGGAAGCTGGTTTTGCAGCACAATACCTGTGGTACCTGTTTTGTAGCAGGGTCCAATGCTGCAGGCATAGGTGGATGCAGGCAGTGGCAGCAGTGTGCTGTATGTGTGAGATGCAGGTGCTGTGCTGTGGGAGGGTGAGGACAGGGCAATCCAGCAGGCCCCATGCTCAGAACATGCAACCTGATCAGGTCTGCCCTTAGCACAGATGTGAGCCTGGTGACATCTGATAGAAAGTGCCAGTTCACCAGCCCAGGCTGCAGAGCAGGGAACAAAGATTGGGATTCAAACTAAGCAACCTAAACAGTAAATCACTTTTTCTTTTTTCTTTGTTTTACAGTGTTGTGTGCCTTCTTTTTGAGGGCAGTGTCTCTTGGCACATTCATTGAAAGGACCAGTGGCTTAATTCAGCTTTGATTTGAGCCAGTAGTGCTTTCTTGTGGATGAAGAAAAAGGGAAATTATACTCTTCTCCAGTGCACTGAAGAAATGCATGTTATTAATTAAAAACTCGGGTATATGTTTTGAAAAGTGGATGGGCACAGACCATATAGCTCAAATCAACTGCTTCCAGTTCCTATTTTAGGCAAGTAAAACAATTATTGAACAAAACAAGTTTGTGTATTCAGGGCAGTTTAATTACAGCCTCTAAACAATAAGTTGGGTTGCATTGAGGATTGCCAACTCCTGTTGCTATGCTGGGCTGCTGGGTGGTCTTGGACATTAACTGGGTGCATCATGCCTGGATTGTCTGCACATTTGAGTCTGCAGAGGCAGCTTGGAATCCACTAGGGTGTTTGTTAGACCACGCTCTTGTGAGATTTGTAGCCCAATTCTGCAAATCTGCAAGTTTTAAGTAAGCAAGTATCTAATCCTGCAGGCACTTTGCCAGAGCTTTTGAACTCAGAATGTGATTTAATTGTCAGAGAACTAAATTGGTTGTCAGGAGTTGGTCAGTTCCAAGCCTATCCTACGTGTTTTTCTCAGATTTGTTAATCTCTCTGCTTTAGCTTCATTGTCTGAAAAATGGGGATAAAAATAAAAAGAGGTACCACCTACTTTGAGGTGAGGGCTGTAAGATGGGAAAGTTGTAGTGCTGACAAATGCCGGTCAAGACTGTAGCTAGAAGTGAGCAGAGTACTTCCCAGAAGCATAATAGTCTCACCGAGCACATAATTGTTCTACGAATGCTATGCTATACTATCAGTATGTAAGCAGGTAGGCAAGTTTTGATGGGGAGATTTTACTGTGCTTTTTAATAGTGTGTTTTGTTTATTTTTTTTTTTAAATTGTTGTTCATGAGCTATCTGAATTTAGCTGAGTTTTTTGCCTCCTAAAATTCAAATTTCTTTTTTCTTTTCTTTTGAAGTGCTTAGAATGTGTGCTGAGTGATAGCAATTTGACTATACCTAATTCCTCTCAGTCCTGGTACTTCTCTTGCCTCTGCTTCTTGTCTGGTCTTCTGGCATTATATAGAGGCTTAAACACTTGGTCTCCCTGTGTGCCTTTTAGAGGTAGCAAACAAAAGTGCTGAATCTTAATCTTGTATTGCTCATTTCAGTAGGTGTAAGATGAGTCTTTAGTGAAGTACTGGAACACTGGAGGAAATGTAGAGACTAGTATACACTTAGATACCTGTTGTTTTCTCCTGCTTTGGGTGCTTGCTTGGGTTGGGTCTTTTTCTGAGATTTCTTGTGCTGCCATTAAAGAACTGTATTGTCCAGCAGGGGCATCCAAACTTTAAATTTCCTACTCCTAAGTGTGTTCTGGGTAGGAGGAGGGTGCTTTTTACCCTTAGGTGGTTTACCAGAAGTCACAAATGAAATAGAAAAGTGAATTCTCAGAATCACAGATTGGTTGGAGTTGGGAGAGATCTTGGGACGTCATCTAGTCCAACCGCCCTGCCCAGACAGGGTCACCTAGTGTCCAGAAATGGGTGCAGTATTCTACGTGTGGCCTTGCCAGTGATGAAGAGAAGGAAGATCACCACTTGTCCTAATAGAGTCCAGGAGGCTGTTAGCCTTCACCCCTAAGGCATGTTGCTGGCTCAATTAAAATTATCTGATACCTGATCCTGTGCCCTTTTGGGACATCTTTTCTATGCAAATTTAGATTCTGTGCTGAGAATCCTTTACTGTCAGCTTTCTGCATACACTCAGTGGCCTTTAAAGCTCCACCCGTGTTCACTGTGTTGCTTTTTATGGGGTATGATGCATAATGTACTGCTTTACTGCATGGTTGATAAAGCACGACTAATTCTTGACAGCATTGCTAACAGTAATTCAGCATGTTGTCAGAGCTGGTAACTCATATCCAGTCAGTTACCAGCAAAAGGTGATCAGTTTTTGTCAAATGGATGCAGTCGCAGTTTATTGAAGTGACTGTGTAACTCCCTGTTGACTATGCCTGATGTCCCTGACTGAGTTTGTCAATCTTGAACTGCGTAAGACTTAACATTGTAAAAGGAGATGTAGTTTGGTTTGTGATGTGTTTTTGAAAGTCAAAATACTAAGTTTTCACTACCCTTCAGCTCAGAAACAACCTGTCCAATTTCCTTCATATTTTCTACGATTATTTCTCTGAGATTTTATACAAAGTCTGAGAAATTTCAAACCTAAAGAAAGGCTATTTTTTGTTTGATCTTGTTGCAGAACTTAATCAGAAATGGGTTAGACAAGTACATGAATGGATCTCAGAAATTTCAGTGTACCATCAGTGAGGAAATAGTCTCTAGACTATGAAATAACAGCAAGATTCTTGGCTAGATGTAACAGTTGAAAGTGGATCCTTCTGGTGCTTTTGTTTTAACAAAGAATGGATCAAAAATGAAGTTTGGAATGAAAAAGGCCTGACAACTGTAAATGAAGAGTCATGGTCTTGCGTATGTTATAAGCATCTTTATTCCTTCTTTTCAGCTTTGTTTTCATAGTGTTCCTCTTCCTTAACACCTAACTGTCATAATGGCACCATTCCAGCACTCTGAGCACAGTCAGAATTAATTCTGCAGAGAACAGACAGTTTAAGATGGTGCTTTCTTGAGACTGTTTCCTTTATTTATCAGTTGGCCGTTGACTCTTAAGCTGAAAACAGGATGCATATACTAGTAAACAAATTGTGCTTAATGTCTTGCTAGAAGGGTCTCCATCTTGATGAAATTCAGAGGTACAATATTGAAGGTCTGGTCTGCAGTTTGGACTTAATCTTGCAGATTTGGGATCTTCATTTAATTTCAACTGTGGAAATGCTCAACCAGTAAAATGGCATTAATGGTTTAATAGTCCTAAGTAGATCCATGCTAATCACTGTAGTAAATCCTGTCACCAAGCATACAGGGTTGGAGTCTGCCTGCCACACATTTAGAAACCAAAGACATGTTGATGCCAAGTGAGGTCAGTCCAATAGATGGGACAATTCAGGCCTCCAGTTAGCTTTGCACTCTGTGCAGGGTCCCAGTCCTCTTTGAAGGTAGTAAAACTTGTTATAATATCTGCCTGATACATAAGGTTAAGGGAAAACCCAGCTATTTTGGTACTCTCTATAAGCAACACAGCACTACTGCATTAGAAGTGATTTCCTTAGGAGGCAGAAGTCTTAGAATTTGCTTGTAAGTGCAATGTACTTGTCTCAACATGAAAAGTGTCTTCTAAATATTATAAACAAGGGTGGGTGCAGCTGCCCCTGATAATTGTGCTACATACTATTGCTACAGGTACTTAAGTCTCTGGTGTCATCTGAAATTACTTATTTGGGTTCAGAAAAAAAAGGCACAAGAAAACATGTTGATTTTGACAGCAACTGTCAGCAAATCATAATTGAAATGATGTATCTCGTGAAAAAAGAAGATTTGAATGTGTTCACCAGTCTTTTCTAATTATTATATTCCTGTTATATACAAAATGGAAGGTGATTCTGACCTTCTTTGGAGGTCTTGACACTGTTATTGACATGTTTATTTAGTGATTGCATAAACTTATGGCAATATTTCAGCTAATACAACAATGTAAAAGTATAATGTCCTTCTGACTTCGTATGCATTTTGATTAGGTCAACTTCATAGTGTCTTTTGGAAAAGAAAGTTCAGTAATTTCACCTATCCAACTAAATGCTTGTAGTAATGATGAATGGGAAAAAAAACAGAAGGATTTAAAAATTTTTCTGAAAATTGATGTTTTTGTGTTCTTGATTACCAGTTTTGGCAAATGTTTTCAGGATAGGTATATCAGTGCTCCTAAATATATAGGATATGCATGAGTCTTCTTGTATCTTAAAATCTGGATCACATTTGCAGCACTGGCAATTGCAAATTAGCATCAGGGATGCCCTCTTCCCTGTAATATGCTCAGATGTCAGTTTAAAGTATCAGAAGCAGTCTTTCACAAAGAGATTTCCTGTAAACCCTTTCACTTAGGGAATGTTTCCTCCATTTATTTTCCTGAAACTTGGTTCTTAGGATGTATCTACGTGCAGAGAAAGGGTAGATCTTGACCAGGAGCTGTCAAGCTTATGAGCCTGAGGTCTCATCTGTGTGGACATTCTGCCTGTCCCTTCATCACCCTGGGACTTGTCCCCAGCTCATGCAACCCTGTAGCACAAACAGTTATGTATTTTATTTGCATAATCAGAGATCTAATTAATATAATATTTTACAGACACCGAATCATGTAATTCATGGAGGGAGCAAAAATGAGTCATGTTCTGTGTTACTGTTCATCACCTTCTTTGGGATATACTGCATAATGCCAGCCACATGAAAACTACTAAGAAACAATTCTGTTTTATAGAAAGACTGGAAACAAACCACTTCTGTGGAAAGCTATATTTAGAACGAATATACCAAAAGACCTGCTAGGATGATTGGTTTGATTGTCTGGGCTCGTGCCTAAGTAACTGAGTGGTGGTGCCGATCTATGAGAGCACGTTAAACTTGAAAATGAAGCTGAATTGCATGCTCGGAGAATTATGTGACTGAGTTATCCATGGATCAGATCTGCTCAGTCCCTAGTAGTTAATTACAAATGTTTATTTGTTCATATGTGAAGAATGAGTGTTTGCAGTCAACTTGGTCCACTATTCAAAATCATTCCTGCTATTCTGTTGCAATTATGATTGCAGTAACTGTGTATAGAGGAACATAAGATTCCAGCTGGGTCAGACTAATGGTCTGTTCCACCCAGTCATCTCTGGCAATCCTGAAAGGAGATGCCAGTTAGGGAGAAACACTCCCTCCTTCAGTAGCCTCCCCTTTATGTTGATTCATTATGTCACTGGCCATCTTGTGAATTCAGCTGCCGGGCAACTGAAACTTGCTAAAAATAGTGGGACTGACCATGTTCAGGTGGTGATCAAACTAGCTGCATTTAGTGAAAAGGGTCCCAATCTTGTCTCAGATAGCTCTCAGGCATCATCAAGAAGGTATTTATAGTTCCTTATGTGACTGCCTTCTAATCTGATTTAAAGCAAATTGAAGATTGGTGCACTTGTTTTTTTTTGACTAAAGATATCTAGGGAGTTACCTGAGTCTAAGGAAAGATGTTAGTTTATAGAATTGCCCTTGCGAAATGGTGACCTGCCTGAATCATGGGTACGATCCCTTCTGCTTGTCAGTCCCCTGCTGCTAGAGGTTGCCAGCCCTTATCGCATTAAGTGATGGAGCTATCTCTAACCAGGTCAGCTCAAAATGGGGACCTTGTTAGTGCAGCTGAACCCTGATACTGATGCTTGGTTGCTTTGACTGCGAAGGGCTAAGGAATATCATCACTGGGTCCTGCCAGCAGAGGTGGGGTGGTGCTTGCCCTTGCTGCTGGTGGGGGACTGCAGCAGGTGTGGTGGTGATACCGCCTTTCCACTGGGAACCAGTCTGTGCTAGGGACTTCTGTCTGCAGGGATAACTGCTGCGGTTTGGTGGTTAGTCTGTACAACACTTGTGTAGTAGGGAAGCCCTAAAAGGATATGAGTGTGTTTTCCTTTTTTTAAAAATATATATGTAAAAATACAAGTATGTATGTTTGTAAGATGTATGATCTTTCTCTGCTACTTTTTGTACTTGGTTATTGAATCTTTGAAGAACAAACTGAAGGGGTTTTCTTCATGCATTTTAAACTTCCAGTGATAAAAGAAATTCCAATAATATTTTGATAATTGATTTTGCTTAATAATGGGAATAAATAATAAACACAGAACATGCAATACCATTCTGATACACTGTAATTAAATTGAAAAGTAGTAAAAGAGAAATTCAAATAGAAACTTTCAATTTATTTTCTTCTTATCTTTGAAGTTACCTAATTATTCTAAGAACTTTTAAAGTGACTCACTTGGATTGATTCCCAATGGAATCTTCCTTCCATACTGGGTTATTGTAATTAATTGTAAAATTTAATTGAACCTCTTTAGGTTGTCAATATCTAAAGACAAATGTCATAACTAACACAAGCCAGGAAAGATTAGTCCTGAATCTTAGGGGTATTGTAGGGGAGGAGGGGAGCTGTTATTACCTCTCAGGTGCTGTTTGTATTTTGTTTTGGCTTCATAAATGATTACCACTTCTTGTTTCAGCAGCGTAAATATATATACAATTTGAACAAAAATGCTTAAAAACCCCCTGGAAAAATAGACAAAGTTATTGACTTATGTGTACTTAAAGATCATACACATGGAGATAAACTGTGGATAGTTTGATATCCTGACCAGTGTATGCAATTTAAAAAGCCAGTGAGAGCAGAAAAGAACATAATTGTGTTTATGGTGAAAATTTGTTATATATAAGATATATATAGAATTCTTGAAATATCTGATGTAGTGTAAGGTATTTCCTTATTTTACATTTTCCAGAAATCCTCAACTAAACTTGTATGTATGCATTCAGATGCAGGCTTCATGGCATGCCCAGTTACTTGGCTCACTACAAGATTTTCTAACCCCTCTTTCTTAATTGTGTTGTAGAATAAGACCCCAGATTCTAGTAACTCATCATTTGCATTTTTAGTTTGGGAGAAGGCTCTGTAGAATTTGATTCATTTGGGTAGCTAATGCAGAATTTGACCGTTGTGCACACCCAGTGTTGGTGCCTGAAAGGATGTCTCTTCTGCTACAGACAGAACCTACAAAAGACAACAATGTTGATTCACACAAGCACAAAACCTCCTAACACAGCACTTTTCTCTTTTCAAGAACCAATTTCAGGGCTGTTTGCAGAATACTACTGCTACTCCACTTCTGCTGAACACTCATCTTTCTCAATATATCTAGTAGCCTGGAAACTTGACCTCCTTAGTTATAAAGGAAGAAAGATGAATTGTGGAACAGATGAACAGAATCTTCTAGTAACACTTTTATAAGGGTGTTCAGGAGTACTCCTTGGACTTGTAATACCTCTGGTTGGACCTTAAGAAATATGGAAGAGGAAGGTGATTGAAACTGTGTAAATTATTCTCCTATAAAATCAATACACTTGAAACATCCGTTTTTGACTTGAAGCTTGACATTCTACGCAATATTGAAAATCCCTATGATTGATTAATTCTACTTCTCCCCATATGCTCCTCTCTCTATATATACACGTAAAATGTAAAATGCATTTTTGAGTTTGGAATGGGGTGCTTGGAACTGCATACCTGCTACTAGTCCAACTCCCTAAGTGGTTGAATCTACCATGCAGTTAGGGTGGTTCTCTCAGATCTTTTTGGCTACTGCTCATTAAAGAAGAGGCAATAACCAGGCATTTCCTTAAGAAAAGCATTACAATTTGTGAACTTTTTTAAGGATACATGTTCTCCAGTCAAAAGGCCTAGCAATTACTTCAGCTTTGCAATTTGCATCTGCCTGGTCTGTACTAGCGTGGCAGCTTCGTTCCTGTTCTGGGCAAATGTTGCTGTAGCAACTCTGTTGGAAGTTCTGGCTGAAGTATAACTGATCTCTGGTTTTCTTTAATCCTTCTGACCTTCAAATGGCTGCCTAAATTTTATAGCCCACATTTTTAGCCAGGGAATTCATTAGAGATTTCTGAATTTACTGGTTTCAAGTTCCAGATTTTGAGACTCTAAATAACATTTACACATTTTCTTTCCTTTTTTTATGGGGGATATAGTCCCCAGAGAAAAAGCATGAGGATCTTAAACTATAACTTGTTGTCAAACAACTGCAGGCTTACATCCAATTTTTTTTATAGTTACTGTTTCCAAACCTTTCTGAGACAGCAGAAGCTATCAGCGTTTCAACCTGTGACAGACTTTCTCTTGCAGTTAAGGAGAAGCAAGAAGATACTCTCAGTTTGATTGCTCAAGTGCCTCATCCTTGTACACTTGTACAGGGGGCAGAGTTTCCTTGGATTCGGGTGCAGAACAGTAGCACACCAAAGCACGTAAAATCATTGAAATAGATGGGATTAAATTGGGGAACTGAAAATAACTTCAGCATCAATTCATCTACGTCAATTGCGTTAAATAGCGTTCCATTATTTTTGCATTCTTGCTAAGACAAGACTACTTTCCTGTTGATTGTTTTTGTTTGAGGAAGCTCGTGAGATATGCCTAAGAGTAGCAGAAGCCCATCCATCTTTTTTCAGGATACGCCTATAGTTTCTTGTTGTTTCCTCAGAATGTGAGCTCTTCCTTTTACAGGACTGTTGTTTATTTCTGATGTGTTTGTATCTTGATTCCAAAACTGAACCTAGAAATATTACTGTAAATCAAATAACTTGATTAAAGCCAGGTATTTCCAGATGCAAAAAAAAAGCCTCATTTCTTAATGGATTTAAATTCTGTGGATGAATTATTTGATGTCTAAGTAAGTGTCAGCTCCGACAGAAGGTTTTTTCTGCCCCTGAGGAATTCATAAAGCTGCTCTCCTTGGAGGAATTTCTAGTACCTAGTAATGGTCAACTTCTCTAATGGCCAGTGTTCGGAAGACTTATAGAAAATTAATTTACATTAAACACTCCAATAGATTCAAGACGAGAGAGAGGAGAATGCTTCCCTCCCAAGCGAAGTACAATGTATTCCTGTAAGAAATTAAACTAATAATGCCATAGTTTGTTTACGTATTGTGGAACTTTACTACTGGCAAAATGCTGCATTTATCATAGGTAACATATTCTGCAAGAGAGAGATTATTTAAAAGAAGGAAAAATCAAAGGTTATTTGCTCTCTTCTCCTAATCTTCTTTCTTATTGTCTCCTCATTGAGTGCAAGATTTTGTTCAGTGAGCTATAGACAGTGTCAATGAGCAGTAAGCCCTGGCTTACGTTTTATTAAATGTGTTCCCACTCATCTTTTGAGCATTGGAAATGAGCATTTTACAACAATACTATAGCAATATGTGCAAAGGGGAAGATTCTGTATATACATAATTAACTTTGGTTGATGGCTTGGTCAACAAAAAATTTCTTGAGAAGCAGAGAGAGGGGGTAGTAAAACTGCCACCTTAGACTTCTGGAGGGCTAACTTTGACCTGTTCAAAAGACTGATTAACAAAATCCCTTGGGAGGCTCCCTTGAAGAATATGTGAGTCCAGGAAGGCTGGACATACTTCAAGAATGAAGGAGCAGGCTGTTCCTGTGTGCCAGAAAACAAGCAGGCGGGGAAGGAGACCAGCCTGGCTAAACAGGGACCTTTGGCTGGATCTGAAGAAAAAAAGGAGAATCGATTGCCTTTGGAGGAGGGGGCAGGTCTCTCATGAAGACTATAAAGATATAGTGAAGTTATGCAGGGAGAACATTAGGAGAGCCAAATCACAGCTAGAGCTCAACTTGGCCACAGCTGTTAAGGATAACAAACAACGTTTCTATAAATTTGTTAACAGCAAAAAGGAAGATTAGGGAAAATCTCCCTCCTTTACTGGATGCAGAGGGAAACATTGTAACTAAGGATGAGGAAAAGGTTGAGGTACTCAATTCCTACTTTGCCTCAGTCTTTAGCAGTGGAACTGGCTGTTCCCTGGACACCCAGCCTCAGGAGCTGGGAGATGGGAGGGGAAGCAGACTGAGGTCAGCACAGTTGAAGAGGATGTGGACAGAGACCTGCTGCACCACTTGGATGCACAAAGTCTGTGGGACTAGATGGGTTACACCCAAGGGTGCTGAAACTTTTGGCAGATGTGCCATGCCATTTTCCATGGTTTACCTGAAATCATGGCTAACTGGGGAGGTCCCATTGGACTGGAGGGTGGAAAATGTGACACCCATCTACAAGAAAGGCAGAAAGGAGGATCCGGGAAACTATAGACCTGTCAGTCTGACCTCGGTGCCAGGGAAGGTCATGGAGCAGATCATCTCAAGTGCCATTAAAAGTCATGTAGTGGACAACCAGGGGATCAGGCCCAGTCAGCATGGGTTTATGAAAGGGCTCCCGCCTGACAAACCTGATGTCCTTCTATGACAGGGCGACCTGCTTATTGAATGAGGGAAAGGCTGTGGATGTTGTTTACCTTGATTTCAGTAAGGCCTTTGACACCATTTCCCACAGCATTCTCCTGGCGAAACTGGCTGCTTGTGGCTTGGCTGGGCACATGCTTTGCTGGGTAAAACTTTGCTGGATGGCCAGGCCCAGAGAGTTGTGGTAAATGGAGTTAAATTCAGCTGGCGGCCGGTCACGAGTGGTGTCCCCCAGGGCTTGGTGTTGGGGCCACTCCTGTTTAACATCTTTATTGATGATCTGGACGAGGGGATCGAGTGCACCCTCAGTCAGTTTGCAGATGACACCCAGTTGGGTGGGAGTGTTGATGTGCTCGAGGGTAGGGAGGCTCTGCAGAGAGACCTGGACAGGCTGGAGCCATGGGCTGGACAGGCTGGAGCCATGAGCAGCGCTACAGGCTTGGGGAGGAGTGGCTGGAGAGCTGCCAGTCAGAGAGGGACCTGGGGGGGTTGATTGACAGCCGGCTGAACAGGGACCAAGAAGGCCAATGGCATCCTGGCTTGTGTCAGCAATAGCGTGGCCAGCAGGGACAGGGAAGGGATCTTACCCCTGTACTGGGCACTGGTGAGGCCGCCCCTCGATTCCTGTGTTCAGTTTTGGGCCCCTCACTACAAAAAGGACATTGAATGCCTCGAGCGTGTCCAGAGAAGGGCAACGGAGCTGGTGCAGGGTCTGGAGCACAGGTCGTACGGGGAGCAGCTGACGGAACTGGGGGTGTTTAGTCTGGAGAAGAGGAGGCTGAGGGGAGACCTCATCGCCCTCTACAGCTCCCTGAAAGGAGGGTGCAGAGAGATGGGGATGAGCCTCTTTAACCAAGTAACAAGCGACAGGACAAGAGGGAATGGCCTCAAGTTGCACCAGGGAAAGTTCAGGCTAGATATTAGGAAGCATTTCTTTACAGAATGGGTTGTTGGGCGTTGGAATGGGCTGCCCAGGGGGGTGGTGGAGTCCCTGGAGGTGTTTAAGAGTAAGGTCAACAGCACTGAGGGATCTGGTGTAGTTGGGAACTGTTAATGTTGGGCTAATGGTTGGACTAGATGATCTTCAAGGTCTTTTCCAACCTAGATGATTCTGTGTAAATAGCAAACAAAATGTCTTTTGGTGTCTTGTGCCATTGATAATCAAGTGATAAGTGTATGTCTGACCCAAAGGAACCAAGTTCTCATGGTGAACATGCAAGTCTGAAAATTCAAACCTCATTTCCTGCTAACTCAGTGTTTCTTGCTTCCCTCACTTCAGACTTGGCAGCTGGAACCAGCAGACTCTAATTCTGATTTGAAATGTGTTTGTGACATGTATTGCCGGGTATGGCTGTGCTGGCGCCTGCACAGCCATCATGAATCTGGACTGAGGGGTGTAATTTGTCAGGGGTGTTCACCCAGATGATGTTTTTTTGCAGAGCTGAATTGGGTTACAGATCAGAGGGGTTGGAAGTCTGCTGGAAAATGTGTCAGCATTTTAATAATAACTCAAAGCCCAATCACTAGAAGAATCTTGTGTTTTAAAATACTAAGCTTCCTGTCACAAAATCAAAGAACATTACTGCTCTGAACTAGTGAAAAGGTCTCCCGCTTTAGAGAGTTAAGATTCTCTTGGTATTCAGAAGGGCATGACATTTTCCCCTTGTTTGATTATATTAGGTATATTAAATATGACCTCAGTGTTTAAGGTTGCTCAGGCTGCAAGAGTTCAAAAGATTTTGGATGAGATTTTTTCAATTTATTTTGTTAAGCCTGTGCAATAATTGTAAATGGTCATTCTTTTAAAGAACAAATAGTAAGAGGTCAAATAATCCATATATATATAACTCTGTATTTCATTACAAAGGAAAGTTCACAGGAGAAGAATTGTAGCTGTGGTTGTTAGAAAGATAGATATTTAAGAAGAATCACTGGTGTATAAGTAAAAAAGCTTTAATCCAAATAAAAGTGTACAGAATTGTGAAAAATTATTGATAATTCAGAAGGTAATGAGGTATGAGGAATACTAGTTTTCAGCTATAGGTGTTCGTTGTTAGAAGGCAGACTTGATTAAATATCATCAAAGAGACGAGAGGAATAACCTTTGAGGTGTTATGGTTAATGAGGGATGATTTTCTATCAGTATGTAATTTTAAGATTGGCAGACTTTTTTTTAAGTTTAAAAATCAAATAACTAAATGACCTTAATCAAACCTATATGTTGATTCCTGATTATCCTGAGTATTAAAAATTGAATTTAGGAAAAGAGCCATGGATTTTCTGTTTCTACTAATTTTTGTTGTATTTTATCGTAGGTCTCTCCAGTTCTTTGCAGCTAATGTTTTGCAGTCTCACCTTTCACAATATTTGATATTAGTCTATACTTTCAGTTTTAAGAGGTAACTTGGAAGCAGTAAGTCACACGTACAAGGAAATAAATCTTTAAAAATCCCTGTCACCTTTTTTGGTAGCACTATTTTTCCTTTGGGTTGTGAGGCTTGATTCATGAGCTCAGAGTTAAACTGACAGTGCAGTTGTTTGGTGCCCTTGTGGTGGGAGGGAAACCCTCCGTGTTCCCTACCGTTGTTGACAGACAGGTAATTTGTAGCAGTAGATTCCAGATGTTGCAGTTCCAGAAAGCGCTGTATTTTCTTTAATGGCATACCCCATACTTTTTGATTTATACAGAATTAACTCATTTTTCATAAATGTCCTAGCTGGAAGTTTAAGATGGTTTTCTGTACATGAGGTGTTCTCATTCTTGCCATCAAGTTCATGACTGTTAAAATTAGCTAGTAAAATTCAGCCTCTTCTCTTATTTTGCAGGAAAATACATGTTTCAGTGAGATGTCAAAATTAGTCCACATGAAAAATTAAAAAAAAAAAAAAGTTTCTTTTTAACTCATTCAAAATCTGAAACGAATATGTGAAACAAGGATAACTCAAGAGCCATGGGAGACAATCATTTGGGGTGAGAGTCTGGTCTTTGCATCTGAACGTGTAGGGTACACCTACAGGCCAGGGTTTTGAAACCAGCTGTACCAGCACACGGGAGCAGTGGTGGGGTGAACTCCTCCATCCTTGCTGCCCCGAAGAGTTTGGGAATGAAGAAAATCTGGTGATCCATGCTAAGTTTGAAGCAACTTCATGGTGGGAGGGGTGGGAAGAAGAGAGGGCTGCTGAGCTGCCAGCCTGGCCCTGCTGGGAGTGCCCTGCAGCACCGGGGGGAGCAGCCTGGGGAGCTGGGGCTGGGCTGAGGGCAGCCAGGGCACCGACTGCACACAGAGCCAGCTGTGGTCTGCCCTGGCCCCCGGGTGACACTGCAGATGTACATCGCTTTGTGCCTCTGACCAGTTCCCCATCGGTTTTTGTTCCTTTGAGTGTCGGATGTTGTTTGGCAGGGACTGCCTCACATATGTTTTTTTTCTTTCCAGTAAAACACAATCTCAACTGAGACATTGAAGAGCTACTGATATTACAAATAACACAGCATTATTGTAGCTTTCATTTTGTTAATTTCACTTCAGATTGAAACGTCTGTGCAGTAGTTTAAATTATGGAGCATTGCTGGTGTTTCTTAGTATATTAATGAGAAAAATAGCACTAAAAGGCCTGCACGACAAAAAAGTGTGAATGTGATTTGCCTTTTCATTTAACGAATTGCTTGCTTTTTAATGGATTAGAACTGGTAAAATTTTCCACTGAGAAAAGTTTTTCCTTAAAATACTGTGGTTTTATTTGGTATGCAGGAAACTTACTACTGGTTAAAAAGAAAACCCTAAAGTTAAGGTTTGGCACAGAAAATACTGAAACTTCTGCAATTTAGAGTAATTTTATTTCTATGGTATCAAAAATATAAATCAAAACAAAATGAGGATTTTCTTTTGGATGCTTAAACTATTGATTCGCAACAAAAATGATGACTCTAAATCTCTTTGAAACTTCTCATAGGAAAAACAAAAAGGAGTTCTTCATTGCTTATGTATATGAGAACCACATTGCTTTTCCAAACCACTCTGGTGTTAGTTAGTTAAACTAAAATCCACAGTGACTAGATTTGAGATGTATGTAATATGAAGACATGAACTTTAGTGACATGATGTAATCTAAGATGGATTTTGCAGAAACCTGTGCTGGGAATTTGGGTCTGTGTGCTGTAGGAGACCTGGGAAACCTGAGGCACAGGAGAGAGAGCATCCTGTGCAGGAATGTGGTCCAGCTGTGTTACACCTCCTGTTCAGCTCCAAAGGGTTCAAAAGGCATTTTTGGTTTATATTTTCATTTGCATAGAGTGTTGGGGTTTTTTCTTTTCAGAAGTTTAGAAGGGACTGAAATAGATGCTTTTATTTCACAAAGCTGTATTTTAAAACAACGGTGTGCTAGTCCCTGGTGAGACCAAAACAGTATACACAGTGCGTGGTGTTGAGTGAGGCAGCTGGCTCCCGCTCTGACTGCTGGAGATATGTCAGGATTAATCCAGTATGTTCTCATTCAGTTGCTACACTTTTAGGTTCTTCACAGCATATTATAGAGGACTAGGCTGTAACTCATACAACTGAAGTTGATGTTAAGTGTCATGCCTACACAGCTTCCAACTTTTCATGTTTGATTGGCTTATTTTTTCAGAGGAAAATGTTGTAGCTTTACATAGCAGTAGTTTTCCTGGAGGAAATGGGCTAAGGTAGAGCATATTGTCCTGTACTTAGGCTGATGTATACAGTGTGGTGAAAAGGGGCAGGGAAAATTATTTGAAGTCTTCTGTGGTCTGAAATATTCATTTGACAGGCACCTGTGACTCAGAGTTTTAAAGATGCAGTAAAATGCACAGGCCATCAAGAATCCATCTCAGCCTGATTATAATGGAAAACTGAAGAAGGGACACCAAATTCAGTGCTCTGTGGGATGACGGTTTCTGTGTGATTAAGGTCTCTGATAATATTATGCCCACAGTAGGATTTCCTTTGTCTTCTTTTCATGTTTGCTTGAGGATTTAAATGTAGGTGAAAACATTACAGATTACTTATTTGTGGATTAGAAAAAGGAGAGGATTGTTTTACTATTGCCACCTAAAGATGTTACAGCAAATAAATGTGGCAGGATACAGGAGCAGCGTCATATCCACAGTGCAAAAGGATAAACACAAGCTTGCTTTCTCCTGGTCTTGTATCAAATCCCCTATGAGAGGCTTCAGGAAAGGCAATAAGGGCAAATGACTGAGCAGTGTTAGTGTTCCAGACCTAGGATCCAGGACACTCCTGACTCCCAGGGCTGAAAAAATCTTTTTTCATTCTGTTTTGTCCAAGAAGAGACTGTACTGACAGTGATTTGTTGATGCTGACTCCTTTTGCTCATTTCCTTGTTTTAAGGGAACATTGTCTAGTTAAAGGGGCTGGAAGTCTCAATCATCTTCTGGTTCCAAGCCCCTTCAAACACTGCTCTCTATATACAGGGCAGGGGCAGATGTTCCACCAAAATCTGTGTACCTTCAAAATGCAGGTATGTTTCTAAATAAAAGTTTGGTTTGGCAATCAGTCACTACTTCAGCCTGTTTCTAGGTGTGCTATATTCCAGGTATCCAGTCACAAATCTGCTGTTGGCTTTCTGGCAGCAGTGCTCTTTGCACTGCCTCATAATTTGGTCATTCTCATGCAGGGGACTAGGTTCCAAGTCCTGGAAAGAAAAATCCTTTCTTTTTCTCACCCAGACACCTTCTCTTGCAGTAAACACCGACCACAAGGAACAGGCAGACCTTTGGGCAATCATAAATCAGTTTCTCCATTCAAACCTGGTTTTCCTTTCCCTTCCTTTCATGCAGGTTGATAAAGTGTGTGGACAGCCCAAACAACAAGAAGGGAACCTGTCAACAGACAATATAGTGCCAGTGAAGGAAGCGACTGAAACTCAGACATTCGTGATGGCTCATGCTAGCCTGAACAATAAAAGAAGGTAACCCTAAGCAACAGTTGCTTTGAAATAAACTCTCTGCCTTGCAGTTCGTCTTATTGGTTCCTTGCACCATGGTGTTTAAGCCAGATCCACAGTTCTGTCACCTTGTCTGTGTGCTCTCCAGCCATTGCCGTCACTGATAGTTACACAGATGTCTTTGTGGTATTATATTGCAGGTCTCTCCAAGAAAAGCTTTTTACAGGCCAGACTTGATGTCATTATTTAGCACCAAGGTGTTCATTCTTTCCAGAAACTTTCAGTGAAAATGATGAAAGCTTTTCCTTAACAAAGTCTGAGTAATTTCCACAGTTAAGTCTAAATTGCTTAAAATACAACTGCCCGGGTCTTTAAGGACTTGAGCTTATCCAGGGGCAGAGGTGGGAAGGAGGAAGGGTTGAAAAGGAAAGATTCATTGCCCTGACATGAAGTCAGTCCCTCATTTTGCAGGGCTGGGGACGAGTAATAAGATCCCTTGTGATCTCCTGGATTTATTACATAACAGAGCAAGAGCAGAAACATTTATGTTTAGGCTGCTTGTGTCCGTGTTGGCTTCTGTTCTTCAGCTGCATGCCAGTTGAGACACTAGACAGTTGAATTACTGCCACTGGCCCTGGTGTGAGTATCCCTGCTCCCAGATCTCCTAGTCTTTCTTTCACATTCCCTTGCATAGCTCCTGGTTTGGTTTTCTGTTAATTTTAAGAGGGGAGGGAAGGATGTCTTTGCAATCCTGCTCATGATACATGAGTAGATGTCAGAGCTAACCGACCATAAAATCACAATGACATATTTCTGGATAACGTGTTGTTCTCTGTAACACCAGTATTAATCTGGAACAGCTTCAGCAAAGTGAGTGGAATGGTGCTGGGCTTGCACCTCTGAGAACAGTCTCTTGTCTGCCCAGGTAGTCCATGGGTATCCCTGTATGTCAGACAGGTGGATGACAGACAGCAATATTAAAATTTCCATAGCTTGGGTTCTGGAGTTTGAGTTGGGAAGATGAGATTTTTATCCATTTCTATTTTAATTCTCATCTAAGCTTGCATGAATGAAACAACCACTGCTTTAAAAGATGAAGGTAATAGCAGCAAGCTGTTTTTTGAATGACAGTGATATTTTTGTCCCTTTATAATTTAAAACCAAAACACAACATTTTGTGCTAGTGCTTGGAGGTAATCAATTTTTACCACTCAAATCAGAGAAAGGAGCATTAAGGAAATTAAATTAATCAATTCAGCAGTAATAATCCAAAGAACAGTTGTAGTACAATTAAGAAAGTAAGTTTTAAAAACACAGAGCCCTAGGTTGTTTTCTGTATAATTTACTGACTTCCCTGGGACTTACACACTGGCAAGCAAAAAGGCAGAATTACCAACCTATTAACAGGTAACCTTTAAAACAGATGCCAGTTGGTGTCTTTAATGTCACAACAGCAGTTCTTTCTCACCTGAGAATCAGCTCCCTCCCCTTCCCAACCATTTAGAATTATTTGGATATTGACCTTTCAAAATTTAAGGCCTGTAGATAGAAAATAAAATATACTAGAACTAGTATACTGTAAATCAGACAGTTTTCCAAAATTGGTCTGTGCACTGAAAATTAATTTATCAAAAAAATCTAAACAAAGGCCATCATAAAGCATTACTGAAATACAGTGTTGATAAGTATTGTAGAGAGCCTATGCACCAAAAATGAATGATGGAGCCATGCCATAATTAGTAAGAAGTGGAGAATATTTTTAAATTTTCCACAACTTTCTATAAAACACATGGCATGAGGCTTGTACTTTGCTTCTTGGAAACAATTTTAAAAAGTAAATACAGTGAAATACACAGTGATTGGCTACATCACTGTGTTGTTCATCATCTATCAGTTAATCACATATGATATCAATAAAAAGCAATTTTAGGTAATAAAATTTTATAATGGATGGGCAAAATCATTCCTGCAGTGGGTTGTGTAAAATGCACTTAGAGTGACAGATAACTGCTACAGGGGATCTAGATTATGAGAGTAATTACGTGATTCTTTTTTGGTGCTATTGCTTCTGGCGATTTAAAAAATGAAGAGCAATAATGTCAGTTGTCTGTCAGTTTAGGTACAAGGTCACACAGGGAAATTAACCTGAGTGAATCTCTCTGTTCTGTGTAGTAAACAACCCTCCGAGTATGGAACATGACTCCTGCCTTTTAGAATACAGAAAGAAAAAGAGGAGTGAGCTATTGCTCCCCAAGTAAACCGGAAAGCTATGGCTCATTCCCTTAACAAGTCAGAATATTCCCCAGCTCAAAGAGAAGAACCAGTCCGATTAGCACGTCTGTAGGAGAAACTATGATAAAGTGGCCTCTCATCTCTTCTGTAGTACCTACTTAGAGATGCACTTAAAAACATAGTGCCAAACAGCTTATACCTACATATGTATGTTTGCTTAAAAGGTATTACATCTTTTCAAGGCCAGTTACAAAACCAAACTCCTTTTCCAGAGTGTGAGAAACTCTGGTTTGAGCTGTTCAGTAGAGCCAAGGCTGCTCGTGCAGTTGAAGTGGGACTATTAAAGTGATGTCTCTTGGCCGGACTAGTCTGTCTTCTGGGCATGTGTTTTTTGAATCGGGCTGGTGGCAGTCCTTCTCAACCTCCACTGTTCTGCATAATGTGGTCCTGCACGGTCCATGAATTCACATAGCAACTGGATCCTCTTTTGAGTAGTTGAACCCTTTTCTGCTCCTCTTACTCTCAAGGGTTTCTGGAAGATTTCCCATCTGTCTTTATTTTCCCCTGCATTCCTTTCCTGTGTATTTTTGTTATGTAACACCCAGTGTCAGGGACAATAGTGTAAGAAGCTGAAACTTGCATAAATGTTTTATAATCTTTTAGGAAACCTTTTGCTCTGATTAAGCTGAAAAGTATAGATTTTGATTAGTAATTTTTTTGTCTTTTCTTGCATTACACAAATGTATTCAGGGATTAACTGAAACTGGCAGGATTGCTGCTGTAGTCATTTTTTAATGTGGAGGTTACTATAACATGTAGTAGAGATGACAAGAAAATTGAAACCATATGATGGAACAGGGAATGTACATGGCATGTACAGAATTTCAGTCATTAAGTGGGAAAGTTACTGCTGAGTTCAGCACAAAGTACTATTCTGGTCAGGGTCCGAACCCCTACCAAAGTTCAATACCTGCCTTTTAGCATGTCTGCTGCATGTAATATTTCAAACCACTAAACATAGACTGGTTATAGATCTGTATATAAAAATGCTATGTTTAACAAAGAACTATAACATGATACTAGGTCCCTAATTGGAGGAGGCAGACTTTGAAATTATATTTTTGTTGTGATTTCTTTGTTATACTGTGGATTTACGGACCTTTTATACATCTTAAAAGAAACAATTTTGAAATTTTTGGCAATGTTTGAAGTCAGTGGCATCAATTTTGTTTAAAATTAACTATCTATTGGGCCAGGCATCACATGATATTAAAATTTGAGTATTAAACTGCTAGTACAAAACAGGTTAGTAATACCAGATCCAAATTTATTTACTGTGGAAATGAATCAAACATTTCTGACTGCCTGGCCAAGGCAGAAGTTTCAGCAGGTCCAGATTTTTCCTTGTTACAGATTCTCATTTCCTTTTTTTGATTGGCTGTGTTGGAATCGCTGCTTCAGTGATGACAGGTGGCACTCACCTGATGATCAGTGCAGGCCTATCCTCTCCTCTGGCCACCCCTGCTGTTAGCTCCCGGAAAGTATGATGACAAAGCCACCATCATCTGGGTGGTGTTGAAGGTGGTGTTTACTTTCTCCAATTAAGTGTTAACTGGATTGACAAGTATCCCTCAACCTGTTTGCAGGCAGGCACTACCAGAGTTATTTCCACAATTTTTCCTCTAATCCTTAGACCCTGTTTCTCCTGTCTTGCGAAGTTGGATTTTTTTTTTTTTCCAGTGGTGTGATTTGACCAGAACTGTACAGCAAAAAAACATCTGTATTCACATTATTTATTAAGAGACAGCAAATTGCTAATTGTACCAGAAAATGAATGCTACTTGTTTGTATCCCCCTTCCCATGGTGCTCATTCTAAACCGTTTGGCATTGTCTTCTTGTATAGCCTGATATATTTACAGCTCTTCCATTTGGTATCAGTTACAGTTAATTTAAGTACCACTGAATTTATTTTCAGCTTTTTGCTGTGTGCTGCATTTGTAATTGAGCTCTTATTTGAAAATGATTGGGACAAACAATCTCAGTTGTATTTTTTTTCAGTATTGCATTGACATATTTAATTGCATCTATACTTTGGAAAAATCTCATGACAATTTCCTCCTTATTTGTTTTCTTAGATTATCCTATGCATGTGCTTGATGACCTTTTTTCAAATAATTTTTACTTTTCTCTTTTGTTTCTCATCTCTTTTCCTCATTTGCCTCAATTCCTGCTTCTCTCCTCCTCCCCAACCTCTCCTGATTGATGCTTATTCTCCCCGGCCTATTCAAGTTCTCTGCCTCTGAAAGCTTCAAAGAATGACAAATCAAGAAGTTTGAAAAAAATCTCTCGGTAAGAATGAAAACAAAGTGACATACTTTGTTGTCTGTACACTTAGCTCATCTCCGTTGTAAGGTGCTGTTTCAGCTGCATCCTAGGAACAGGCATACTGTTGATAACTGCTTTTCTACTGTGGGGCACTGGGAAACTGTTCATTTTCTACCTAGTGTGTTTAGTTTTCTATTGATGAAAGTAAATATTTTCACTTGTTAAGATTAAGAGTTGGACACAGAATTCTGCCTTTGCCAAGATGCTACTTTGAAATATCAGAGCCCCACTCTGATGAAAATGGAAAGGAGTTTAAGCTTCTAGTGGTGAGCTGAGTAAGACAAGCTTTATACTCTTAAGAGTGCTCTTTTCCTCCTTCAAAGATAACTTAATTTTAGAATCCATAAAATCTTTAGCATCTGTGTCACCTTTCATAATTTATACTCTTTGGCTGTTCTATCAGGTAAGTGGCCTTCTGTCTAGGCCTAGCTTTAGTGTATAAATACTTAGAGCTCTTATTCTTAAGTTTATAGTCAAGAGGTAGAAATACTGATTCCCTTGTCGCAAGCCCCAAAATTTGTGCTTTTTTTCTTTGGTTAAAATGACAGCTTTCCTGCATTGTTAGGGTAAGTTAGTTTCCTAGGACCATGTGATGACTAATATTTCTAGAGCAGCATTTCATCACACGTAAGATAAATGGGATGATTAAATGTTTTTGAGAAAGTGTAAAAAATTAAATGTTTTTGAGAAAGTGTAAATCATCTGTGGGGAGAGATGACCACTGCCTAAACCTTGTAGGCGTAGATATCTAGCAGTGGACTTTGATATTGTTTCAAGTACCTGTTTCTCCCGAAAGAAATCCCAGCTGGTTTTGTGCCAAGCTCCATCCAGCTGTGTCCTCAGACAGCTCTTCAGTGCAACGTCCCCTTACAGCCTGCCAGGCAGAGAGATTATAAACCAGGATGTGTCCTTTGCCCTTCCCAGGGGGCCTGCTGAGGACTCCCGAGACAAGCAGATAGCTCCATGATAACTCTATCTCAGGTTTTGTGTCCTGCGTCTCGCTCTCAGTATCTTTAACATCTTACACCAAACAGGAGCTTCTAAAGCTGTGGAGATAGGGTAATTTCGCACTTTGAAATACTCTCAATTGTGTGCTGAATTAACACTTGTTTTGTTACAGTTCATTTTTATGGCTACCTCAGCCAGATATAGTATAGGTATAATCAGAGTATAAGGGGCAGCTGTTTGCCCACAAGGCATTTTTCCGTACACACATGGTCAGAAATGAGCTGTTTGTACTGGCCCAGAGTTTTGGTTATTCACCAAAGCAGCAGACACAACCTCCTTGGGAGGTGCCAGATGTGAAGAGAGAGAAACCTCTTTCTAATAAGAATATGACATAGGTAGTGGTGATGGGGAGGAATTGACTCCACCACACCTCAAGGAGATGACCTTCTGTACTGTTGATGCATGTGTGGGGTACTTAAAGCATATTGCAGGTTTTGTGATGGGATGTTAGCTTTAGGAAGCCTTTCTTGCCCAGGTGGTTGTTGACGGTGTTCTTAATTCACCTCACAGATGTGCAGGAAATGGAGAAATACTCACTTCCAGTAACAGTGATAAAGCCCACTCCTTTAATAATAATATTTTCTCATAATTTTTTAATCTGTTTATACAGAGATCGTAGTTGTAGACTTTTTTTCAAATTTTATGTGAGCTGTGTTAAGA
This sequence comes from Athene cunicularia, assembly GCF_003259725.1. Taxonomy (NCBI): domain Eukaryota; kingdom Metazoa; phylum Chordata; class Aves; order Strigiformes; family Strigidae; genus Athene; species Athene cunicularia. The sequence continues at coordinate 23,758,074 of NW_020799110.1, forward strand.
TAATTTGCTAAAACTACCCTTTGTATTTAATTATATGTATTAACACTGAAGTAAAACTGAGTGATACCATAGGAGTAGAAATACACTGGAAATAGAAATTCATCAATTTGGATGACTTAATTTCTGTAAGGGTTCTGAACTGTTGGTCTTGTGGAGGGTTAAGTTGATAGGGGGCTTAAACCATAGGTGTAAAAACCATAGGTGTACTGTTCTGTTGTTAAATGTGTTCTTCCTACGTTACAGAGAGTTCATCAATTACATGAAGCGATCCCGAACCTTTTATGCCTCTATAGCAGAAAGGCTGTGCGATGGAGACCTGGTGATGAGAGACAGCTCAACCTGCTGGAATGGAGAGGATGTTGTAGAAAGGTAAAATTACAAGTAAAAGTTTTCCCAAACAGTGATAAAGGTGACTCTGTGTCCTTCTGATGGTTCAGAAACATTGAGACACTGTTGTCATTATTTCTCCTTCATAGTGAACTTGATGCTTAACTGAGCAAGAGTTTTGCTAACATAAAAGGTTGTTAAGGCTGAGTTTAAGGTATCTCTATTAAATATAGTGAAATACTTCCTTGAAGGGCTGCTTTGTAGATCACTTTCACTATAGAAAGACAGCTCTTTGCAGAGAGATTTACCCTCTAAAGCTCAGTTAGCAAGCAGTACCTCCATGACTGACTGGAGGTCCCTTCCAGTCTGCTGTTTACAGGCTCACTTGTGCAGAGCTCAGTGTCGTGTTTGGCCATAATTAGAAAATAAGTAGCTCTTCCTGCAAAGGTGTCAGAAAAATACAGTGTCTAGACCATTATGTTTTTAAAGAATTTCTCTGCCATTTCTTTTCAGAGTTTCTGACATAGCACTTTGGATAACAACTGTGTTTGGAATTGCCCAGAACCCTTACCAGAGCATGTTCTTCAGGAATTCTTATAAAGTAACAATTAATAAATGCAGTGTTCCGTATTGGTAGAGTAGCTAGAAGCCCTCTAGGGTGAAAAGATCTTTTTAGTTTGGAAGCTAATTTTTTTCCCCTCTGTATTTTATCACAGTCTTTTCCCTCACCCTTTAGAATCCAAACTGGAAAATACACTTGCACTCTCCATGAGCTAAACTCCTTGCTATCATTTCTCTTATTCTGTATAACATGAGTCAACATTGCCCTGAGGAGAAAAAGAAGTATTCAGAATACAACTGAATCTGTTACTATCACTGTCAAAGTGTACATCAGTTTTTCACAGTGAGAGCTGTTTGGAAGTGTGCCAGTGCATGTTTTCCAAAAATGTCTTTTTGTCGAAACAGAGATGTGCCACGGGATTGTGTTGGCTTTCATGATGTTGCTTTTTGAAGTGTATTTTGTGGTTTGTAGAAGTTTTAAAAGATAAAGTTCTAGCGTTCTTTTTCCTTGGTCGAAAACAATTTTCATGATTTAAAATTGTTTTGTCGGAATTTATGGAATAACTCCACTGTGGAACAGAGAAATGTTACAGGCTGTCCTGTCAAACGGAGTTCTGACTCCCACACAGTTCTGCTTGGAAGTTTAATACTTCAGTGTATATTGGCACTACAGATTAATTGTAGAAGCATACCTTTTGAAGATTTTGGCAACAATGAAGTATTCTAAATATTAATGTATAGTAATTGTAATACTGATTGAAGTTTTTACTGTAAAAGTAATGGAGAGGACGTGGGGAGGATTTAGTGTTTCTAATTGGTATTTCTGTTTCACAGTCCCTTCTGCTTGTAACATGTTGCTGGATACACAGTTAATTTTAAAACAAACACCTTTCTGGCCAGAAAAAAAACCCCAAAAAACACCCACAAACAAGAAAAGCAAAACCAAGAAAAATATTTTCTATATCTACTCTCTAAACAAAAAAATAAATAAAAATTTAGGTTTAAGTTTAATCTCATTTTGTTTTCTTAAAAAAAACCCCAAACCAACAACTGCTTAAATTACTGATATACATGTTTTAGAAAGACATGAAAGGGAAAGCTGCTGTTTTTTCCTTTTGCCAAAGCTGGGGACATGCAGAAAAGTTTCAGATTTGAAAAGGGTAGGAAACTGGGAAGAGACTAACAAGACCCTTCACATTTTGAATTACAAAGCAAAAACAAAGGAGAAAAACCAGCCTCTACACCTCAACAAATTACATCAACCAACCAACCCCCACCCCGCAACCCAATATATATTTGTAGTTAACATATGAAGAGGAAAAATTAGAAAATAAAAGTTTAAATTAACATGTTTAATCAGACAGTGATATATATATTTCTCAGTTCTATTGCAGTATTGATTGCCTTAAAAGGAGGAGACTTTCCAGGCAGCCTGCACTGCCAGCAGTGCTACACAGCAGCAGAAACATGGCGCCTGCTTGCTGAGAAATTTTACTCCTTTCATCAGCTGTTTTATAGGCTGGACTTGTCACCAGTTCTCCCCACCTGAGAAATAAACCTGTCCTGGTGATGCCTGAAGATGCATTTCTCTTTGCCCTTTCTCCTTTCCCAGGAGATCAGAGGGTTAAATATCAGCAGTAGTAAACAACGCTGAACTCAAAATAGAGCCTTATTCTTAACTCTGTATCAGAAAATTGATCCCCCCAATTAATCTGGGGCTGTCTTGTGAACCTGAGTTTAAGGTTACTCAGGCTGCGGAACTGGTAAAAGCTGCAGTTCCTGTTTCCTCAATGCTTCTTGCATTTCATAATGCTGTTTGAAAGCTGGGTGATATTTATACTGCATGCTAATTGGCATTCAAGCTCTTTAGGAAAAACAAACTCAACCTTTAAAAACAATTTGACACACAAATACAGCCTGAAATAATATGAAATTATTACTCGCAAAGGGGATTGTGCATTCAATTAGTAGAGAGGGCACTTGAGGTCTGTCAGAGGATCTGATAAACAGGATTCTCATTGTACATTTTTATTTTGCACTTGCAAGCTAAAAAAAGCTTGAGCTGCCAGTAAATAAACTGTAAAAAAAGCCAGGTTGTTTCCACCAGTTTGAGAATATGCTTCTGGCCTGCTTTTCAGATGAACAGTAAAACATGGCTTTGCTAGCAGTCCACTAGTGTCAGTTCAGGGCATTTGAAGACATTAGAAATACTTGTGCCAGGAGGTAATCTCTTCCTCTTAATTACTCTTTTGAGCAACTTGTTCCTGGAACAAGACTTTGTATAACAAAGAGTCTATGAGGCTAATAATAAATGGTCTGAGTATACAAAGAATGCTCAGAGAAGATGAGGCTAGGGCAGAAAAACTGCAAAAATATTTTGCAAAAAAGTGAAGCAAGCTTGGAGAAATTTCTATGCTGGAACCTTTCTTTTCTGGCAGTGTGTCAGATGATTATCTCAATACCATGTCAGTAGAAGAGACTGAAGGGGAAGTTGACAATGTGAACGATTATGCACTGCCGGGACCAGACACCATTCACCTAAGAACTCTTAGGAGGACTGAAGGGTTGCTTCAGTTGGATTACTCATTGTGATACTGTGTTTTCTTTAAGACTGCTCCAATAATAGATAGAAAGATGTGAAATTTGAAGACGTTGTATTTTTATCAAAATAAGTATTTTGGAAAGGTGTGGCTGGTAAACTTGGTATGTTGCAGTAAATCAGTAGGAAATATAAGCAGATGAACATGACATTTAGGGAAAGGAATCAACATGCTGAGAGTTTGTAGGAGATAACAAGCATGTAGGCAGGGTAGATTGCTATAATCTGCTTGGATTTCTGATATATGATAAGATCCTTCACACAAGGCTGGTAGAGATTAAAGTGAGGGTAGATAATAGATGGTTCTAATAGAAAGAGATCACCAGTGGCAGTGCATGGGGATTTGTGCTGGAACCTGTGCTGTTCATCTGTCATAAAAGACCTGTGAAGGGGTCCTGATGACACTAAGTTACTCTGGATAGAAAAGACTCAGGTCAGCTGTGGTTAATTGTGGGAAGAACTTGTGACATAGAATGACTAGGCAGTAAAATGGCATATGAAATTGAACATGGGCAAATGTGAAGTGATTCACATAAAAGAACAATCCAAATGTTACAGAATGGTGTGCACTGAGGTGGCTTTCACTGCTCCAGGCATGTGGCATCTGCAGCTGTGCTTTCCTCCAGGCTGAGAAAGATAAAGCACAACCACAAATGTGCACGGGGAGCAACAAGGAAGAGGACTGAGGACATGAAATGGATCATGTGTGTGAAACAGCAGACACTGGAGACCGACACAGAAAAGATAGAAGGGGAATATGATAGTGGCCTATAAAATTATGTGTCATGGAGATGTTGAATAGGCATTTGTTGTTCACTGTCTCTTTGATTGCAAGAACAAGGGGAATCTTCTTAAATTAATAAGTGACAGCTTAAAAACAGAAGTAGATATTCCTTTGATAAACTTTTAGTTAAGCTGTGAAACTTCTTCCTTCAGGATGTTTGGATGTTTAAAAGAATGGACGGATTCATGAACAAATTCTCATATCAAAGGCAAGTCGTAAAGGCAAGCTCATAGCAAAGGCAAGTCGTAAAATGACTGAGCAGATACAAGGCAACCAGGTGCCACATCCAGATCTCTTTGAGAGCTGAGGCAAAGGGTTGGACAGAAGATCTCCTCTGGTCACCCCTAGGCAGATGCTCCTATGGACTTCTGTAGGGGCTAAATTGCAGGAAACTTCCTCCTCTCCTCAAGAATATCTCTTCAGCAAAGTTAAATGCCTGCATTGAATCACTTTCTCCATTCTCCCTGGCTGTGATAGCTAAACAGGATTTGCTCTCTCAGGTCTCAGCCTCATAAATAGCAGACTAATACAATACAGTGCCCAAGGATTCTCCCAAAAGTTCATTTTGAGTTTTTCTGTTGATGTCAGATTTACATCTTTGCACAAAACATGAATTCTCCTTTAGAACTCCTCTTTATGAAGTTTGGCTTATTGTGTGGTCTTAGCTGCAGCAGAGTTGCCTAATCAGAGACAGCTCTTTCTGCTGCTAGAGAAGGAAAAAGGAGATGCTGTCTCACTAGTGGGCTTTTGGGGTGTGCCTGTGCACAACAGATGAGTAATCCTGATTTGAAAATAGCACTTTAATGGAACAATGGGTTGCGAGTACTACATGAAAGTTAGATACTTGTTCAGTCTTTCCATCTCTGCCTGCCTACTTATCTCTTGCAGTTTCTATTTCAAGAGAGATGAAACAATCGTAAATAATAAATAGACAAGAGTAATCTGTGTATAGAAGAATTAAAGCATTGTGAGTGTAGCTGGCATTGGTTATAGCCAGCTCTAGGCACTGCGTACACTCTCCCACTCTTTTGCCATGGCTGTGCAGTTCTCGGAAAGAGGATGACTGCAATCTGAAAACTATCAGCTGTGCACACTGCTCAGGCTTGGAGGCTGGGGAATGAAAGCTGATCAGAGGCATGTTCAGCAACCTCAGCACTTGCCTTTCAGATGTCGGTGACAGGCTCCTCCTTTGCATATCCGGGCTTAATCTGAAAGCAAAGGTGATGTTGCAGCGTTGCTCTGCATCCCCCGAGCTCTGCTGGAAGGTGCATTCTCAGGGCAGCCCCCACAGACCTGTTCCTCAGTTATTATCGCATAAGTGAACATGTGTCTTTATCATGTCCATTTCAAAGATACTCCTGTCCCATGAGCATCATGTCAGGATCTCAGGATCTTTGTAGGTTGAGAGGTCTGCTCGTGACTCTGTTAGAGTGCAGCTGGCTGGCTGTGGGGACTGTTTAGACACTAAAACCTCTTATGGAAGTGGTTTTATTTTATGGGTTGAAAATTAGAGGCTGACAGATGCTCATAAGAACTGTAAGATCACTGCTACCTTTTCAAATCTTTTTCCTTTTAAGGAATGAGCAATCAGTTACTTCGATACTCTCTAAAATGCACACCATCTTTACTGTGATGTTCTGGTATGCAAAAACCAGCTCGAGTCTTAAAGTAGGAAAATGTGAGCCGGTAATAAAGAAGAAAATGAAGTTGACTTTGAAATGAAAATGAAATTACTTTGTTGTTAGCAGTGGTGGATACTTGGGATCTCTGCAATAAAGCCCCTTTTACTCAGGTGCTGAAATATGCTTTTAGGCTGTGTCTCCAGTGTACAACAGGCATGGATCTTCAGAGAAAGGGATGGTGCTGATAACCCAATGCCCACACTATCTGGAGGTTTTACCTCAGACTAGCCCTGGAGCCCTGTGGACTGAACGCCACTACCATCCTTAAAGTGCGTCCTTACTTTCATTGAAAAATAATCTGAGCCAGCTCTGCAATATCAACTGGAGTGTGAGAAACGGTGACACTCACGGGTTTAGCTGCAAAGTATAAACCTGGTCAGAACTAACACGATAAGATAGACACACCTGGTGGCTACCTGGACACCTATATTTGAAGTTTGAGGTCTGAAACTATCTGCCTCAAGTACTTAGAGGCTGTAATTAGCATATATATAAATAAGTTCATTAAAAATTATATCAGTGCAATCTGATATGCAGTTAGTCTATGGTGACAGTTTTGGTAGCACACTACCCATAGCAGCAAGGTGCTATAGTGCTTCAGAACTCTCAGACTGGGCTGGCTCACAGGTTTGCTGCCTTCTGAAGGATTCAACAGAAATGTCCCATCCTGGAGCTGAGCCAGCCTGCCTGTGCTAGATGTGTGAAACCTAATGAGATCACAGCAGGTAGTGAGTGGCTGCAGGTGGTAACCTGAATCCAGGCTCTTGGCTGCTTTTGATGCTATATTTTCCATTTACAAAAAAAAACTGTTAGAACAGTGTCAACCTTCAGGTTGACTGAAAAAGAAAGCTTTCAAAAGTTTGGCAGAGAAATTGTTCCTCGGAAGAAGCAAATCTGAATCATTACCATGATATGCAGCAGCTTTACATGGCTTTTTCTAAGCAAAGGCTGTGACACGTCTAGGTCAGTGAGTCATTTTACAAGTTACAATTGCACTGTAGATGTGCAATTTTTTTAGGAGTTATTGCTACTTGAGTCTTAGTTGCTCTGCAGCCCAGTTTTATCATTTTGAGTGATCTGCATTTTTGGTTTATTTAAATTGAAAACCAAACAAATTCTTTCTCTATTGCTGAAAATCCAGAGCTTTTAGAGAAATTATGACCATGTGCAAAATATTTTCAAACATAGGAATACTGGAAAAGGAAAGAAAGAGAGGAAGAATTCTTCTCTGTGATGCAGTTTTGGGCACAGCTGATTGTCCCATGAAATCCCCATGCACTGCTATCATTACTTTTACTCTTAACTAAAGATTTGTGCATATATGTAGTATCTATAACCAGGAATTACAACTAGTGTTATAAAGAACAGCTGTAAGTATGCTTTAAGCCACTGTAATATTTGTGATTTTTCTATTTACCTTTTTTTTTTTTCCCATCTGTCAGGCTTAACGGTTATTGAGCTCTAACCATTTCTAAGTTGGAACTTATATACAAGAGTTGAATCAGAACATCAAGCTTAGCTTTATTTGGAGGAGAGAAAGAAAAACCTTTGTGAAAATGACTATGGGGAATTTTGTATTTGTTGCCTCTCAATTTCAAGAGGAAATTTCCCGAGTTTCCAAATGAAATGGTCTTTTTCTTTTTGCCAGTTAGCTTGATCTGAAATAGCCTTAATTAAGATTGAAGTAGTAGAATGATTCTGCTGGTCAGACACAGCTTTCCGTTGTGCAGGTACAGATCCCATCGTCATTTCAGATGTGTCTCTTCAGGTGTGTATGGGTGAATTTTATCTGGAATGGGTTTCTCTGAATGTGGCAGACTTTGCCATCGATATTGCATTAAAATGTTTGAGACAGCCTAAAGTCTTTATTCTCATTTCTCCAAATCTGCTTTGGTTTTGTAGTGCTATGAGGAATTGAAAGGTAGTAAAAACGTGTTTGTATTACTGAAATCTACAGGCTCGACATGTAGTGCCCTGATTTGACAGGGAGTAGGGGGAGAGGTTCTTTTACAGCAACTGCTTTTCAGATTGGAGTCACTTTCTCAGTAAATTTCAAGTGTAACGTTTTCAGGTTAAAAACTTGCATATAAAAATGGCTCTTAAACCAAATTACTGGGAATGTAAGAGAAGGATGTTTTGTAACACTCAGTAGGAACCCAAACTTCTTTTTATTCCTTCTCTCCTTCTGTCTTTTACTTGTTTTTCTTGGAATTTTGCATTAAGTGGTGAGATTAGGAGACACCTGTCCACAGACTTAAGCAGATCATGTCACGGGTTGTTACGCACTCAGGGCCTGTGCAAGCTGGCTGAGAAAGGAAGTGGCAAATCACAATGACTTCCTTTACTCAAAATGTTTTCCTTTAGAGACTTTCAGTTTTTATGAGTTTAGCGCTTTCATTGTCTCCTTCCTCATTTCCTTACACTCTAGCAAGCAGCCATCTGGATATGGAAAACAGAGATAATCATTTAGCCCTAGCATACTTAAAAAGCTTCTGTTATTCTTGTGCCATCAATGTAAACAATTTCTGGAGATATACTTGTTACTGTAAATTGTGAAGTGCTGTATCTTCTTGCAGTGTTTTGCAGGGTTTAGGTATTTTCCAGGACTTGTCATGGGTTTTTTGGTTTTTTTTGGTGTGGATTGTTGTTTGTTTGTTTTGTTTTGTTTTTAAATCCTGTAGAGTAAAACAAATACATTGTAGTGAAAGTGACCATTTAAGACATAAATTTGCCTGAGTTTATCCTTCAGGATGATACAGAGCTCTGTCAGGCTTTGAATGACATATTATGTGTCCTTCTGTCAGGATGCATGAGGAGTGAGTGTTAAAGTTCATTGTCATGCAAGCATGTAAATGTTAATGAGGCTGCTAATTATCTCCTGCACAGCCTCCATCAACCACAGAGAGGAGAGATAGCAATGGTTAATAGCTACTCCTCGCTACATGTAAATTTATCATGTGGCCAGGGAACCCCAGTTCAGGGACTTTCTGCTTGACCCCTGCAGTAGCAAGCAAGTTGTACTAGGACAAGAACAAAAAAAAAAAAAAAAATCCACAAGGCTCAAGATTTAGGAAGAGGACAAGCTGTGACTGATTGTGGTGCAGAACAGAAGCATTTAGAGAGCTCTCTTTTAATTTCTGGTCTGAGATTGGACAGCGTTTATGCAGTTACAGATGAAACCCTTTACTTCAATATTAGTGACCATATAGGTGAATATAGGCACCTGGTCCCAGGCAGGTTAGGGTGAGTATTTGGAACAGTTGAGGTGAGTCTGTAAACCAGAGATGAAGATAGCTTAATATTTTCCTTATTCAGGCCAAATTTAGGTCTGCTATTAGCCCACTGTCTGTGCAGATAAAAGCATCCTGGTGAACTCAAACATGATGTCACAGGTTTGAATTTGCCCCATGTTCTTCTAATGTCTGTCTTGTAAAATGAACAGTGGCTGCTCTGAGAATATTTCAGGGTATAATTTATATGTGCAGGTCTGTAGTTATTTAAGGATAGAATGTGATAATCTGCTGTCGGTAAAGCTTGCCCTTTCCTGTGAGGAAGCAAAAATCTGGAGTTGGGCTAGTCAGGAGGAGAATATTCACTTTCTCTCAGCTATTTCATATTATATGATGTCAGATGGAGCAACTGATGTCATCTACCTGGACTTGTGTAAAGCATTTGATGCTCTCCCGCATGACATCCTTATCTCTAAATTGGAGAGATGTGGGTTTGATGGGTGGGCCCCTTGGTGGATAAGGAATTAGCTGGATGGTGGCACTGAAGAGTGGCAGTCAACAGCTTGATGTCCTAGTGGAGAGCAGTGATGAGTGGTGTTCCTCAGGGATCAGTGTTGGGGCCAGCAATGTTTAACATCTTTGTTGGAGACACAGACAGTGGGATTGAGTGCACCCTCAGAAAGTTTGTGGTCAACACCCTGGAGGGAAGGGATGGGCCATCCAGAGGGACCTGGACAGGCTGAAGGGGTGGGACATGCAAACCTCATGGAGTTCAACAAGGGCAAGTGCAAGGTCCTGCACAGGGGTCAGGGCAATCCCAAGCACAGACACAGGCTGAGTGATGAGTGGATGGAGAGCAGCCCTGAGGAGAAGGACTTGGGGGTATTAGTGGGTGGAAAACTGACTGTGAGCCAACAATGTGTGCTCACAGCCCAGAAAGCCAACCGTGTCCTGGGCTGCATCAATAGCAGTGTGGCCAGCAGGGCAAGGGAGGGGATTCTCCCCCTCTACTCTGCTCTCATTAGGCCCCCCCTGCAGTTCTGTGTCCAGTTCTGGAGGCACCAACATCAGAAGGACACGGACCTGCTCGAGCGGGTCTAGAGGAGGCCACGAAGATGATCAGGGGCTGAAGCACCCCCTGTGAGGGCAGGCTGAGAGAGTTGGGGGTGTTCAGCCTAGAGTAGGCTCTGGGGAGACCTTAGAGCAGCCTTCCAGTACTACAGGAAAGATGGGGAGGGACTCTTTATCAGGGGGTGTAGGGATAGGATGAGGGGTAATGGTTTTAAACTGAAAGAGGATGGATTTAGATCAGATACAAGGAAGAAATTCTTCGCTGTGAGGGTGGTGGTGCCCTGGCACAGGTTGCCCAGAGAAGCTGTGGCTGCCCCCTCCCTGGCAGTGTTCAAAGCCAGGTTGGACGGGGCTTTGGGCAACCTGGGCTAGGGGAAGGTGTCCCTGCCCATGGCAGGGGGTGGGACTGGAGGATCTTTAAAGGTCCCTTCCAACACAAGCCATTTGGTGATTCAGTGATTTCAGGTGTTTGGGGCTATTGTATTCTGCTATCTGAATTGGTGTCATCCCTGTTCCTGAAGGCAAATCAGTTAAAAAGCAGCAAAGAACAGCACTGGGCCCTGTTCTTTCAGTTCAGTTTTTCTGAAATGGGAAAATAAATTCTGTATTTTTTGGTCACTGAAGGTTAGGCATTTTTCAGAAGTAAAGACAAAAGGGTTTCGTATAGAAACATTTACATTTCTGTTATGAACATGCATACTTCATCTGCTCTACAAAATATATGAATTTGATCAGCTTCAGGTGAATGGATCAAAACTGACTCTAGGCCATGTGATGCCAGTGCCAAGCCACAGAATATGAAGGAAAGAGGAAGAGTTGTAGGAAGGTCAATCAGATAGTGAAGGTAAAGGGGGTATGTGGAGGTCAGCTGTGTATAAGAAGAGGTGAGGTAACCAGAGTATAGTATTCAGTCCAGAGATGCTGGAAAGAAAACAGCTAAGGGGGTGCTGAGCTGAGTGGAGTAATCTTTGCTGAGATGTGCTGTTCTAGAGCTTCCACCATCAGGCAGCAAAGACCAATCCCTGTCAGCAGTGGCACTATAGGAAAGTCACAGAGGCTTTATTCACTTCTGTGGAATACTCTGGATTTATGCTTGATTGCTGAGAAGAAAGTTTCTAGAATTAGAGCTTTGGGATTGCTCATACATAAGGATGGGAAAGCCAGTATGTTTAATGCTCTGATTCTACTCTCCCCTGCTTTATTTGAGAGCATTTTGCAATTTACTGTACAGTCCCATGAATTAAAATATATGTCCTTCAATAGTTCCCTTCAGCTTGGAAGGGATCTCAGGAGGTCTCTGGTTCAACCTTCTGCTCAAAGCCTGGGCTGCTGTGAGATCAGATCAGGTTCCTCAGGGTTTTATCCAGCCTGCTCTTGAAAACTTCCAGTAATGGAGACAGCATGAGCTCTTTGGGTGACTTGTGCCACTCCTTGACTGTTGTCGTGGCGCTAAACATTTCCCTCGTATCCAGTCAGAACAACTCTAATGGCAAATTTCATCTGCTGTTTCTTGTCCTCTCACCATACATCACAGAGTGGTTGCAAACCTGAAACTCTTTAAGACTGTGCTGACAGCAAACTAACAAGCACCAGTGCTTAACAGGCTCTTTGTCAGATGCACTGAGACACACAGCAACCTGCATTATTTTCTGTTTTACAAGGTGAGAGACTTCACTGATGATGGAAAGAAGCAATTATAAACACAGAGCATTATGCACAGAATCAGATTAGAGCTGTTCCTTGCCCCCAGTTACTAAGCTGTAGTACTTAAATAAAATACGTATATGAAGTGCCACCACAGAGGACTGTTTTTAAAAGATGCTCAGAAAGCAAAATCTATTTAACTAAGAAACTACAGAAATATAAGGAAATAAATGCCTCAATAAGGAGATATTTGACCTTGTTTCTACTAGGAATAAATTCAATTTCAGTTCAGATTTAGAGGATTTCTTAAAAAGATGTTAGGTGGCTTTCGGTTATGAACAGAAAATATGGTCCAAATGAATTTGTAATATATTGTGAAAGCAAAGTTGTTGCATTGCATTTTACCAATACTAGCAAAGAGAAAAATAGTTGGTTAGCGTTGGTGTTTTGGATGTATATAACTCACATGAAGTGATTTCTTATGAGAAGGATGCACCAATTCAACCAACAATCTGTGTTCAATCTGTAAGAGTTATTAAAATGCCATATAATGATGCCTAGATGGTTTTTATTCTTCAAGATCACAGAGGCCAACATCAGTAAGCTGATACTAATTGAAGAATTACATATTTAGTGCCAGAAGGGACGTCACTAAAACATCTCCCAGGGGGTTATGGGAATATACACATGTAGAAAGGAATGTCTTCTGTGGTGATTTGAGATTAGTGCCATGCAGGGTTCTGTGGTTAGATTGCTCTTCTAGTTCTGACTCTATAAAAATTATGAGCTGTTACATCTTTAATCACATGGGAGAGGAGAGGGGACTGTCTTTCTAACAATGAACAGACATGTTATAATGCCATTAAATACTTAGCAGAAAACTCCTTAGCTGTATTTGTTTGATGACAGTCTCACTCTAACTAAAACACAGAATGGGGAAAAAATGGAAGTAGGAAAACTGCTCCCTACTTGTAAAATTGTACCTAGCAAATGTCAGTGCTGCAAATAGATTTTGAATGCGAAGACAGTTGCGTCTTAAAAGCTGTTACGCATCATCAGACTTCTCCCAACTGTTGAGATTGCTTTATAGTTTAGCATTGATTACCACAGTAGTTATTTTTCTCCACAAATTGAAAAGCTGTATTTACTTCTTGTGTCAGCGGCCATTTCTAATATTGCACAAAGCTAAGCTGTCAGGCATAGGCTTTCAGTGTCAGTCTTCTGCTTGGTCAAAAGGGTACCTGTTACGCTTTGGGGACCATCTGCAGTGCTTGTTTAAGAACCAAGAGACATAGCTGAAAAGTAAGTGGTCGTGAAATACCTTATATGTGTCTCATAACTACTTGTAAGATACCTCCTCTGTTGGAGAAGATCAAAAGATTACATTCCATAGTCACTGTACTATATAGTGAGACCTCATACCTTTTGAATTCTAGAGTGTATGAAAATGAAATATTGTCCCTAAAGAACCCTTCACAACTCTGAGCTGCAGCCACTAGGTGTAGCTTTGTGAGTTCAGTTTTTGCTGTATGAGTATGCATGCAGTATGGATATGAGTAACAGCAGCCTTAAGTACAGGCTGGATCAAAGCCATATGCTCAAAACGGGTATTGTTTTACACACTACATATATATATATATACATATATATACATATATATATATATATATATACAACCTTTCTCCTTATTATAAAAGAAACTTTTACAAGAATACATAATTCATATTAGTAGCAAGCCCTTCCTCATTTCCCCTTCCATTGTGCAAAGCCAGCCACCAGAGGGAAGGAATGATTGCATACACGCCCGTACACATCTGCAGCATTGTATCAAAGCTTCCTGTGGTGCTTCAGTGCTTCTATTAAGTAGTAGAATCCTGACTAGATGAGGAAAGAATTATTTGCTCTTGTATGACTTCTGAAGATTAATGTTTGTGTTTGCAAATATGAACTGAGTTTCCATTGTTGAGGAAAGGTTTATTAGTTTGGTCAGAAATGTAAGAACTTTTTTACAATTTTGACCAGACATCATGTTTTCTGGTGAGGCTCTCTGTTAGGAATATAGTCCCTTCCCTCCTCACCACAAATTTTAAAAAGGTGAAGGCATGTCTTCACTATGACCCACACTGAAAAAGTTAGTAAAGAAGTGTGACAGAAGTCAATGATGTTTATACATGATAGCTGCCTCAGGAACACTTGTGGCAGACTATTTGGCTGGATGTCATCTGCACTGATCTTTGTAATTTAAACTAAGTCTTTTTTTTTTTTTTTTTTTTTTTTTTTTTTTTTTTTTTTTTTTTTTAATGCAGTGATAAAGGAAAGAATTTTAAGGATTTCAGTCCTGGAAATGATTAATAATAGATTGATCCCAGTGTAGAGGTTTCATTAAATGTAATTATGTGCCAGCTGTTGGGGAAATTTAACACCAAAAAGGAGCACCATTTTGAATTATCCAGCACCAACTACAGATGAGAAGTTAGTGTGAGTCAGGAGACAAGTTTTGTACTAAGGTACAGAAGTAAAAGGAGAGAAAACCAGTAGCAATCATTTAAGTCTTTCATGTGGCACAAGAAGAGCACAAGAAGCATGGTTCAGTGCATGAGTAACTGCTCACCTAAGGTCTGTTTGTGAAGTTTGATAAAATGATTTGTGGTCCTCGCTTCTCGTGGTCTGGACTGCTGTGAAGTTTGGATGATTGAGAACTTGCTACTTAACTTGGTGTATGTTGTGCTTAACCTCTTGTTAGATGGCAAGCCAGTCTGGTACTCAGTCTGGGTTTGGGGTTGCTTGAGGAACTCTGCTGGCAGCTTCACTAAACCATTTACAGCTCATCTTTGAGAAAATGCTGAGAAGCTACCTCCAATATTTTGGTGCTTGTCTTTAAAGCTCTGTTTTTCCGCATTTTGTTTTAAAATTGCATTTTTGCTTGTGTGTCCATGCATAGTATAGTGTTAAAATCATCCTGATGTGGTGAATGCAGTTTTCTGGATTGTCATGATGACTCCATGCTCACTGCTAGTTAGATACAACCTGCTTGTTTGAAACTGTCCTCCTTTTGTGTAATCACACTCTCATCTTTCTTGCAGTGTCAGTGGTAGGCTTTCTCCTTCTTAGTTGTTAATACTGTGATATGTCCAGGTAATTTATGCTGAAGGATCAAGTCAGTATTTGAAAAACATTTCTGTAAGTATAAATAGGGATTTGACTTGTGGTGGCCTGTTTTTAACATCATTATCATTAAGCATTTTCTCTCAGGTTGAGGAAATTGAATACAAATAATTAATACTGAGTTTCAAAGTTCCTTGGGGGACACTTGTAGAATTGGTGTGTACTCAGCAACTTTTGATTTAGATATTCTGTGGTGCAGGACTTTGAGCAGAATGTGTGGGAGAATAAATCTTCTCATACAGTCATCTAGGTTGCTCGAATGGGGCAGTATTTTGCAGATATAACATTTAATGGGCTAATTTGATACTATTGTATCTCTTTTATTTTGGCAGCCTTCGGGTGTTCTTTATTAAAGAGTAGTAAAACAAAATGATGGGCAGGTACTCTTTCTTTTGTATGATATTTTTTCTATTTATTTCCATCAGAAGAAGGAAAGCACAGCCCTTATTTAGTCAAAAAACTGAAACGTTCTGATTAAAATAGTACAGTAATAATATGGTAGTGTTCCAATCATTGAAACTCTTCTAACAAAAACAATCTAGACATCATTACAGTCTTTGGAAAACATCCAAGATAAAGTTTATTTTCTGGTGCAGAGTCTAACGTGGTGACTTTCTACCCATTCCTATTAGGAAAGGTCACAGTCAAAGTCCCATCAAAAATGTAGAAAGTCTTATCTAATCCCTCAGTCTGTTTTAGCCAATGACTCTTCCAGTAGGGAACAAAATTAATTTTCTTTCATTTGCAATGGGTATGTAATACAGTAGTATCAACAAGAAAAAGAAAATCATATCTTAGCCTAGAGATACTGGACTGAAAATTTATTCTTCAGTATGTAAGTTAAATGAGATATAGGTAAGAATGCTTTTAATAGTGATATACCTAATCCTTTCTCCTAAAACCATAGGGTAGAGTTGTAAGTCTGGTCCCTTTGTCTGTTGGATGAAAAAGGATAGCATACGATGTTTGGTTTTTGGCATTTCTAAGAACATCGGAGGTCTGTGCTGCCCCAGAGCAGCCACTTTTCTGAGCAGTATACAAATTTAATACAAAGACTTATAAATTTCCGGTCCCTACAGAGTCTTACTATTGCTTTGTGTATGGGTGGGTGTATCTAAAAGAATTTTCTGTACAAATTGTAGGGTTTTGTGTAACTGTTAAGAATGCAGTGTCTTGATAGGTGTGAGAAAAATACCAGTGGGTATACATAAACATCTTTTGGACATTATTTCGAGAAGAATTTGAAGATGTAAAAGTAACAATGTATTTTAAAAAAATGTGTTGGAGGTAGTTTTTCTCATTCTCCTTTAGTAATTCTGTGTCCCAGCAATAATGAAAGCAGCATTTATATACTACAGTATGAGCAGGTCAATGGAAAAAACATGTGTTAAATTCTTTAGGCTTTGAAGCAGGCCTTTAGAAATCAGTCAGTGTTTTAATACAGCCTACCAAATTAAATAATACGTTTTACAGTTTTCAAACAAAAGGGAATATTTTGAGAAAAATGCTGCTGTGGTAAAACCTGCAGTTGCTTAAATGAAAATATTTTAGTGGAGATGCTAAGCTGCTGTTGACCTACTTGGTTTGTTCCCTTTGAAGATATGAATAGTTACACTGCTCTGTAACAGCTTCTAGCCCTCATCTCACCTTGGTGCCTTGTTCAAATACTCAATTACCTGTTAGTCATAGCAGATGGTACTGTTTCTCACACACTCTCTACCGTTCTGATATTGCAGAGCCTTTCTGTGTACAGCTTATGGTACTTGTATTTATGCCCTCAATTCAGCACACCTTTCAGTGAGAGCCTGACGGTAACAACTTGGGTGAACTTGTAGAGGTCATTAGAATTATGCTTTGTGTGGGCACATGTTTCTGTGTTGAATTAAAATAGATACATGTTGAGCTGAATGTACTCAGCAGTTTGATCCAGTTTGTTTTACTGTTCTTGAGCAGTTGGTTTTACTGTTCTAGAATGATCTTGCTGTAAATTGTCATTAAGGTAAATTAAGACTTCACATTGGTTTTATTTGTGTTACAGGTACTTTATATCTAAATGGTGAGTTACAAGTCTGTTTCTGGTACTATCCAAACCTCAATGTCAGAAACCATAAAATCCCCTTTTCACTGGTTTCCATTCCCTGTTTAGGCTTGGGGTAGGTGCTGCCAAAATATCTTTGGTCTAGTATAGTCTGTGTATGACTTAACATACTCAGTCACAGCCAGCTTCTTGGACAAATAGGTATAGTGAGGTGGGGTAGAATCCAGAGTTAGAGCTGGGGTCAGGGATAGACATTTTTCTTTTATTGAAATGGTTTTCCTTGCAAGATGTTTATTCATTGAAACAGGGAAAAAAACCCCAAAAATCTGGCTTCTAGCTTGGAAGGCTGAAGAATCACCTAGATCTCCAAGAAACCTGTTACACTGTGGCGAAATCTGTCATATTCTCCTGTTGAAACTGCTCTATGTGTAGATGATAAAACATTGTGTAGAGATAGTGTAGCTCTGTGGCTAGGGTGCTCGGCTGCGATGTGCGTAGCTTTGGTATAAATCTCAGCTCTAATAAGTGAGTATGTAGAATGGAATGCTATTATTCTCCTGTGTGAAAGGTTGTGCATTTTTTCAACAGAACAGGTAAACTTTTGAAGTGTTGATATTTTTGGCAGAACAAAAAACCCGTTGCTGCCTAGTTCTATCCCAGAAATCGACCTCCCATTTAAACATGGTTATCTAAGCACATTTGCTGACTACAGTAGTATTCAGAGCCACGTCTTGCAGTTAGAGCCAGATTTGCCTATAAGAAGCAGATCATATGAGCAGACACAAAGACAGTTTGACGAATGTTAAACATAATTTAAAAGTAGTTTAATTTATACATTGTTTATTCCACAATCTCTCCATGTTATTGACATAAAACCATCTTGCTGTAGCTTTCCCTGCCTGCCGTGTACTTTTCCTGACCTCTGTTGTGATTACTTTTTATAACAGATGACCTCTTATGTTCTGAGAGTTGTCAGTTTAAGATGCATATATTCCCGTACAGCTACAGAAAAACCCTATCGTGGATTAGTGGGAATAAAGAAAATATGAGCTCTGATAGAAGGATAGTCATCCCAAAATACATTGTTATTTTCAATTCCATAGGATTAAGCCATTGTCTCGAAGTAGTTGTATAGTTTTTGATCCACAGTAAATATGTGGACATGCCATACTCTGTAGCGCTTGCAGACTGCAGCTGATCCCTTCTTCAGAAATGTCTTCACCTCCTTTAAATGAGGACAAAATCCATCAGCTTCCCAGCTGCAATTTAAGGAGAGAAAGGCTTTGGTCCCTTCCCCTGTGGAGGAATATGATAACGGAGGAATTTTTGTGGTGACTAAGTAGATTTTGCAGAATGGGGACTTGCTGCAGGAGGCATGTTTTTATTTTTGTGAGTAGAGCTGCACTTAATGAAAATTGGACTGGAAGGGCAGCTGTTTGGCTGCATTGATGTCAGGGTCACACTGGAGAAGGAGAGCACACTATCTTCTCTTTTGAGGCTTTCCTCAGGTCCGTTAGTGAAGTTTTAGGAAATATCCTAAAAATAAATAATGTATTCCCCTTAATTATGAGAGCTTTCTGGAGAAGTTATTTTAAGCCCAGAAGCCAGGAAAGTTCTCTGGTGTTTTTTCCTAAGTCTTTAGCAGAGGGAGGACTGGCATAAAATTCAGATAAATGTAGGTGATGTGGGGAGTCTTGAGAAGTTTTTCAATTTAAGCCCCTACTGTGTTAACGATGTCCTTGCCTCCTGGGGAGATCTCTTCATCATCAGAGCATTTAATCAGAAACATGCGAAGTGTCCTGATTTACTGCACACGGCATGGTATGGCCTCGGTGTGGCTGAATCCAGGGCATGGTGCTGTGCTCAGGGCGGGCTGTACGCCCGTCATTTCCAGTGCGGGGTGGCCATGCCGGCAGCACCGGGGAAGGGTGGGCCTGCCGAGCAGCTGGCTGGCTCTGCTGTGGCTCCGCAGGGTACAGGAGCCTCAAACCCTGGAGGGTGCCTGCCCCGAAACAGGCTCTGCTCCCGCCTCTGTGTAAGGGTCCTGCAAAACCTGGCGTGCCAGCTGGAGCAAATTCCTGTCTCACTGCTGTGGCCAAGTGTGTTCAAGTTCAGAGAGCCTCAGGGGCTGTTCCTGAGGTATGAGTCCATAGAGCACATACTGCCCTGGGATTCAGTTTTGCCAGCTGAGGAGCCAACTGGTCGCTCCAAACCGAAGCCAGTCAGTCAGCCAACAGGTCCAGACTGTGCACAGCAAGGATAAAGGAGTCCCAAGCTTGTCTTATGGCAGGCTTAAAAGAGATGATGTTCTCCCCCTTGCAGAGATGCAGCTCAGGATTGAGTTTGTGAAAAAATTGGAGGGTTGGATCACACTTGAACTGATGTAGTGAGGGAAAGAGAATAATTTCCTATGGCCCAAAACCTTTGCCTTTCAGCCAGCTGTAGTTGAATTACTGATCAGTAATTGTCTTACTGATACAATACTTGTTCAAGCTGCAAACACAGCTAGCAAAATTATTTGTAAGTGACCGTAAGTGCCAGTTATTGTACTGAATACGGTCACTTTGCTTCTGATATGACATCTTCCTGCTGAGTTTCCTTCTACCTCTCTGTCTCACTATATTTTTAGATCTTTATCACCTAAGGTGTAGAAATGGATGATCTCTCTTTGTTAGAGAGGAAGAGGCTGAGTTTCTTTAATCTGAACAATTAACGGTAGTGATGGTAATGCTGTTTTGGTCACTTAAAGCAATAGATGGGAATAGATGATACAAACTAAGCCAAATGCAAGTGAAAAAATCGGAAAACATAGCTGCAGCTATACTACACTTCTCACAAAGTGTGCTAGGGCTGAACCATGTGCTAGTCACAGACTTAATTGTCCTGCATACATATTAAAACCTTTTCCTGTGTTTTACAGGATTGGTATTATGCGTAATACATCCTTCAGGTAACGGTCTATATTTGCAGATATGCCTCTCTACAGCTGAAAAGGTGCTGCCCTGCGAAGTGCTGCATATGGATCACTGCTTAGCAGGGAGAGTAGAAGCAGTGTTCAGGAGCAAAGTTTGAGGTTTATGAAAAACAGACACAACAGGAAAGGATTTCTCAGGGGAAAAAAAGATGAAGAGGAAGTTTGGCTGGTCGCCTCTAGGAGGCTCTGGGCATAGAAAAAGGGAACCAAGCTTTGGAGAAAGCCCAAACTGATTTGTGCTCTGTAATGTGGAGAAAGAATGTTCATTAGTAAAATTAAATCTCAGAGCAAGACATCTCAACCTCCTTTTTTCCTTCTCTCTGAGAAGCACAAAGTTCACTGGAAATCTTTGGAAGATTTTGATTAGATTACAAGTCTATGTCTGTATTATCTTATTATCTAAAAGAATAATTTTGACAAGGTAAAGACAGTGGAGTTAAATCCAGGATGGTTTTATTTTGGCCATGTCCTAATAGAAATCTATAGCAGTGAAAGTAATTTCTGTCTGTAAAGCAGTGCAGTCAGGTTTTCTGGGAGTTGGGAGCCTCTGTGCCTGTAGATAACTTCTCTTTCTTTCAGGCAGTTTCTGTGACTAACTTCTGCCAAGATGCCTTTCTGGGAAGAGGATACTATGGTAGCAGTGCATAATTTAAGCCTCTCCCTTACATCTACACGATGTATTTTGTCACATCCCTATCTTCATATAATGCTTTTTTAGTTGCTTATGGTATAGTTATCATTAGAGACTATTAGAACTAGTATTTCACTTCACAAACATAACAGAGTGGTGAATTTACACATAATTTGTGATTTTTCTATCCATGGCATGGGCACAGTGCTTGTTTTACAAGGAAATTAAAGGTTTGGATGATTTGTGTTTGCACAGCGTTACATAGGGAAGCAGGTTATAGGCAAGGCCGTGCTGTCAGATTTGGTTATATGTTGTCAATTTCGCATGGCTCAGCTGATGTGTTGAACTTGAGTTAGCCTTCCCTATTCTGACCAGTCAGTATCTTCTCAGGTAAGCTGAGTGGTGAGGATAAACCGTGATTACGTTTTCAGACAAAATATTTTCTCACCCAAGGTGCTCCCAGAGATATTGACCAAATAGGAACTATTAATGACTCAGTAATTTTTTTACATTGATCAATTAATAAACAGAAAGGGAACCCAGCTTGTCAAAGTGATTGCAGCAAGTAGTTCACAACTTAGTAATTGTCTGGCTCATCTCTTTGACACTCACAAAAAAGAATACAAATATTTTAAAATTATATGCAGCTTCTTAAAATATTGCCAACACTATTTTTCTATCAACTAGATTTAAATTCATTTCTTAGAATGTTGGAGAATGCTACATCATTCTCAGCTCTTCCCTATGCTTATTTTCTTCTTGACCTGAATTTGCTTTTCTTTGTATGAGTAACTACTTTACTCAGTTTAGAAATAATTCTGTTCCCGGCAGCCCTGCTTAAGAGTTTTGATTTGATCAGAGAAAAGGGAAAATAGGGTCTGCAAACATCTCAATGTCTTTATTGGCAATGCTTATTATAGAAACATTTGAAATGCTCCTGAAAGCTATGCTGTTGCTGGAAAAGCAAATTTGAGCAGGAGGAAAACTTTTCACAGTTGGATTTTAAAACCAACAAAACGCCCAACTATCTTATTTTCTAGGCCATAGGTACCACATACGTGTTTTACTGAATATGAAAGAATTTTTTGAGACTTCATAAAATGATTTCATTCTTTGAAAAGGATGTTGTCAAATAATTTTAATGTATTTTAATTAAACGAGTTTACAAAGCAATAAACTGTCATCTACAGATAATTAAATGTTGAATTGCATATTTAATAAGTGAGAAGAATCGTGAGTATTTTTTAGCATGATGAAAATTAGTCCAATATTGCAGATAGTTTAGGAGGCTCTGACAAACTTCACTGAATATATACAGATGTTGACAAAGGCCCATCTTTGACTCTCCTGTTTCTTTCTTACTTATTAAACTAATGTCACTTCAAAGCATATTTTTAAATGAAAAATAAATATTTGAGAGTGAAATGTTAAAACTAAGACTCAACAGTGTGGTTAGCTTTGCCTCTCAGCTCGTGATGCCCTTGGCTTACAATGAATTAGCCTTACAGTGAGTAGTATAATCTGGCAGTGGTCTGGATCATGACCTGGTAATTTTCCCAGGGTTGTTTTCCAGATAATAATTGAGTTATTTATGTATACATTTATTTATATTTAATGTTTATCTATAAATATTCAGTTGTTATTTCTGTTCATACCCAGGACTTGGCAGTTCATTTCCACTGAAGAATCTGGGGCATGATTTGAACAATATGTTTGTGGGAACTTAATGTAAAAAAGGCAAATAGTATATTTATTAAAAGCATAAGTGATTATTTCAACATACAAAAATTTAAAGAAAATTATGTGTATACTTGCCCAGTTGTGCAAGTCCTTTCAAATTACCTGTATTAAACTGGGACAACAGCACTTGCCTGGAACAAATAATGTATTTGTAAGTTAACTTAAAAATCCACATTCTGTGTTGACCACTAAAATTTGCAGGCCCTTTGTCTAAAATGAAAATTTCACCTGGTGAACTGTGGAAATAAAAAGGATCGTAGAGATGGACTTGAGTTTTGAGAATCAAGATCAGCATGCTTGTGCTGAGGAAACGCATTTAAAATGTTATCCCTGAAATACTAAAAAATGTCAATGTATTGGCATTTTGAGTATGCATCAGGAAATTCAATCTCGCTAAGGAAAAGCAGCAGACCTTGTAGTATCTTAAATGTCTGTGGTTGATTCGTGATAGCGGAGTCTTCATTAGCTAATTGGAAAATGCCTTAGGGTAAAGCAAGATGATAAACGATTCACTGCTGCAAAGACACCTGGGGCCCAAACAAAACCAACTGCAGTTATATTTTCCATTTTTGCAGAGGCAGGACAGTCGAGCACAATTAGTGTGATGTAGCACATTGCCATGGGTTCTCCAGCATTTTTTCTTATCCCCTCAACCTGACCAGGGTGAGAAAGAAGGGATGCCACCAAAGCCTCTAACAGACCCAGAAGTAAAAGAGGGAAACAACTGGACTTATTGCTGCTCCAGTCACATATTTCTTTTGCTGTTATTTATAATACCTGGAATACAAAACTGTAAGGCATACTTTAAGCTGCTGTAATTTTAATAGAACTGTGCTACTTTAAACCGGTGGTACATTTGATCCATAATAATTCATTGCTTCCTATAGCCATGTACATAAATGCACATATAAATGTACATATATATACTTCATGCACATATATACACTTTAAACCAGTGACAGATTTGATCCTTAATAATTCATTGCTTCCTATAGCCGTGTATATAAATGCACATCTAAAAATGCAGGGTTCTCTGATGGAAGTAAATTTTTTAAACTTCTTGCTGTACTAATTTAAACTGTGTGGAACTAATGTAGCTTGTGTTGATCAAAACCACTGGAAAACATGCTTTCTGGCTGATTCTGTAGGGCTAGTCTGTCTCATATTTTTCTTCCTGAAGATAAAGGACTACTCAAATGATTTTTTTTTTTTCACATTCAATAAGCAGGCTTTTGCAATTGAGAATTCAGGTTTAATTACAGACTGCATTGGGCTATAGCCATGCTTTAATCCTTTCCATTTTGATTCTTGGAACTTCATTTAATAATGTATTCTCTTGAGTTACTTTGTTATTCTTTTATCAGCAATGAGCCATGTGTAGAAAGCCTTTCCAATAGATTTCGAAACACAATAATATGCTCTAAAATGCCAGGTGAAGGGCTATGTATTAAATGACTTCTAAAAAACCCTCCTGATTTAGGTAGCTGTCATGATTATATTAAAGACTTATTTTACAGCAAAAACTTTAAGAGAAAATAAGTCCTCTAGGATTGAAAAGTAGACTTTATGAACTCAAATACTGGGATATTAGGGTAGTAGTGTAGATTTACTAGCATTATACAGAATAGCATGTATCAACAAACATTCTGGAATAGAGATTTTTTGGGGGTTTTTTCCATATTTTTACTATTGGTTTTGGACCTGGTAAGGTTGGGAACACCAGCTGTTTTTGTAGGGGATTTAGGTGCTTCCATACAGTTGGAACTCAATGGGTGGTAGTTGTAAAAAGCCAACATTTTTACTGACTTACTGGTTACCATGCCTTATGGCAATAGCTGTTACTGGCCGAAGCAAGATTAGCTGTCCTAGTTGTTCAGTGTGTGTAGAACAAGGGACAGTTGCACCCCTAAAGTGTTTATGTTCTACATGGAGAAACCAAGATAAAGCAATTTCCCAGAGATAGATATACAAGATACAGTGTTTTAACCAATGTATCCAAAGTCATGCTGAATGCCTGCAGCAAAACTGGCAAAAGGACATCTCTCTGCTGATTCCTAGTCTGTTGCCTTAGCTTAGCTCTATATTATTCATTGGGTAATGTAGCAAAAAGTTGGGGGTCATCTAACATTCAGTATTGTTTATTTTAATTTTAAATCATATTTGGGCAACTGCCCATGAAGTTTTCATCAGAATGTGTGATGAGATGGAATAGGCTGGAAACAGACTGGACTGAGAACTACTGTATGTTTTTTGACATGGCTCTGACCCAAACTTTAGAGAAAATGGTACTAAGCTTCCCTCAGCCCCCAGTGGATCATGCTGCTTGCAGTGGGGGCACTCAGCAGCCATGTCACAAGCCACGTCCATTAACTTTTACTGCCTGTGTGCCCAAAATGCAGGTGTTGCCTATGGTGATGAATTGTGCAGGTCATGAAAAGAATTTTAAAACAGTAAGAAGTAAAAATGTGAAGAAAGTAGCAACATTATTGAAAAAACGGTAGAAGACAAGGTAAGACAGTGTATGTTTATTTGTACCTGAATGTCCCTGCTAGGTGCAAAGGCATTTCCTCTGAAAGATTGTAACTTTTAGCCTCCTTCAGTGGAGGGGTATTAAATCAGATACTCTGCCACCAGAAAGCTTGGTTTATGAAATGTTCCCAGTTGTTTTCTGATCCACAAAACAATACGAAAAGTTTCTCAATCTGATCCCTAAGTGGCCTTCCTTACAGCACTCCGTGATGCTGTACAGTCTCCTCAGGCAGTTGTCTGTGGGGTCACTTACGTGGTCATCAGCCCACCAGGACTGACATGAAGAAAACTACAGCTGCTCAAGTGCTGAAAAACAATTGGAGCAGCTGTTTGAGCTGACTGCGATTCAGCCTTGGGGAGTTCTGATTTTACAAGCACTTGAGTGCATAAACAGGCAAGTGTGTGTGTTTGGGAACATTTGTATTTCTTGTGTGCTAGCCATTACACTTGTTTCTTAAAGGTTATGGGGAACACAGCAACAGCATACAACTTGGGTGAACAGCCTGCATCACAAGTTATCCAACATAATATTAACGCTCAGATAACTTACTGGATACCCAGAGCTTTAAAATGCACCATCAGAAATCGAGATCGCTCAGAAAAATTATGAAAAGTCTTCTGCAATTGTAAGATAATGGTGATAAATAATACTAGGTGAGCACTTACAAAGTCACTTAGCAACCATTAGAATACACATGTTGCTGGGTGTTACTTGAATTGAAGCAGTGAGTTAAACATTTTATAGCCTCTCACAACTGTGGTGGAATTAGCACTGAGCAAACCTGGTGCTTACATGGCAAGAAGTTAAATGTGAATTGAATTAAGTTGAATAGATCTAAAACCAAAGAAAAATAGAAACTAATGTAATGCGTATTTTTTACATTATATATGGAATTAAATACATATATGTGAATCAGGCAAGTTCTTTGGAAAATGAACTATCTTGAGAATTCGAAGTGCATTGATTTAGTCGATTTTATGGAATGGCCACACATTGTGATTTGGCAAAGGACCTTAACCATCTTATTGCCTACAAAGAACTGCTGATTGCAAGCAGACTTGGAACATAACAAAGTTCCTTTCTAATAGGAAGATGGTTTTGAGTTGCATCCTCACAGACTGATGTGAATTATTTACAGAGTCAATAGAAGTTCTCTATATAAGGGCCTGCATTAGGTAATAGGACTTGATCCAGCTTAAAAATAAAACTGTATTCAGTTTCTGTAATGATAATCTGTGTGTATGTGGTTTCTAAGTATTTACAGAACATTCTGTGATGTGTAAATCAGTGCTTTTTAATTAATCAAATTGCTCACATTGTATTAATAATTTTTACAGCTTTTCTGTGTGGCAGAATTAATAGCAAGCGTAAGCTGTTCCTCCAAATAATAGTATTTGTGTCAATAATGCTAGATGATGCTAGCAGTACAATCATACAGGATGAAGGATTTCAAGTAATTCAGGTAACATTATGAGATGGAGTGGGAGTGTGAAATG
This sequence comes from Athene cunicularia, assembly GCF_003259725.1. NCBI lineage: Eukaryota > Metazoa > Chordata > Aves > Strigiformes > Strigidae > Athene > Athene cunicularia. Next base: position 23,784,546 of record NW_020799110.1, read on the forward strand.
TCATTGTTAGCCTTTAACAATGAAATCAGAACTTTTATTACACAATGCTGATAATACCCTGCTATTGAAACGAAAGGGCATGAGTCTCTGCAAGTTTCTTTTTTGATATGCACATTGCTATTAAAAGCCTTATGTCCATGACTTGAGCATTGACTCAGCTGTTGATAGAAATCTAGGTTCCAGATCAGCAAAATGTTTAAACCTGTGCTAAGGCTATAGTTCTACCCATCTGCAAACTAAAACAACATACTAATTCAAATCTATCCACTGGTCTGATGGTGCAGTTTGATGGCTTTTCTTATCTAATGGTTACCAACCACCGGAAGAAAGATAATACCACTCCCCCCCCTGCACCTGCCTATAGGTTCCTACCCTCTTCCACCTTTGTTTTGAATTAATAAATTCTGTAGTTGCATACTGAGTTGACTCAGATCAGGTGGAAAATTAGGGAAGCGAGGGAGGCAGTCAAAGTGCATGCAGGAGGGAGAAGGACCATGTTTTCTGGCTGTAGTTATGTATCCGCTGAATTATGTTAAAGCACACCCTAATATACAATGTGGCCCTGCATGCAATTGTGTTGATACAACTAAAAGAAAGCATAAGCAAGAACAAGTAATTTGTTAAAGGGAAAGGATGGACAGTGGCTCCTTAAACTGACATTTTTGCCAGAAAAAGTAGTCATGCAAGTGCAGTCTATTTAAGATTTTGTGAGGAGCTTGTAGAAGCTGATAGGTTATTTGGGCGCTTAAAGATTGACTTGTTTTAAGATTGCTCCTTAAGGTTGCCAGAGGGATGTGTAACATCTTAGGAAATAACAATTTAGGCAACATTGTGTATAACTGAAGTGGCTGATAACCCTTTGCCACTCTAGTGGCTGGTCAGTGTGTGGATTTCCTTGGGAACAACTGCTGTCTTTAAACTCACACGCTTAACACAGCTTGTAGTTACAGAGGAAGTTCTAAGTGATTCTGACTGCAGCATGAAGTGTCTTTTGACCATCCCTTTCGATTGCTGCTGTGTCATTTTACAATGTTACGCTACTGGTATTTAAAAGGCTTTATGTAAATCATGGAGATGAACCTTTTAGAGTATTGCAGAGGTTTTTTTAAGGCTTCCTTAGTGGCCACATATTAAAAGACAAATTATCAACAAAATGCCACACAAAAGCAAGATAGAGATTGTCATTGGCCATATGATATGAACCTGCAGGCCCTTTTTAGGTCATACACCATTACATCCCAACATTTGCTATAAATCGTGTTTTTGGATTTAAAGGGGTTTTGATTTAAATTATTTTAGATTCGCTCCACTGATCCCTGTGGACGCTCCACTGGTCACTGTGCCAGAACAAAAAAATAAAATGATCGTTTATTAAAGTGAGTGGCCTCATTCCTCTTCTCAGCAATTAAACAGTAAACCATACTTGGGTTTGAAAAAGTGCTGAAAAATATTTGTCATAATGGTGTCTCTGGCAGCCTTTGACCTTTTTTATTTTATTACTGAGAGTTTAAAGCCACATCTTTGATAAACAGCCCTGTTTTGTGTGGTGGAACATATTCCCAGTGCTGAGAAACTGGATTCAATGAAGTTATAGCAAATGCATCTCCACTGGGAGCCCCAGGGAAGGGAGTCACAAGGGTACCACACTTAGTTTTATTGATTATAACAGCGTGTAAGCAGAAGCACCCATAGTGTTACTCTGTTCTGAGACAGATAAGTCACCCTGTCTTAGGTTCAGGAGATACTGGAGCTAGTGTATTTGTGCACAGTAAATATATTATAGCATGCTCCTCTGCCCTGGGCTGATGGTGCATGGGGATTGTACCCGCAGAGCATGTGCCTATGCTGCATGTTTAATCTGCAGGTAGGTGTGTGAGTTCATTTCTGTGTGTCAGCTGGACTTTTTTGACTCTTAGAAGCATTCACCAGTGAAGTGGGAAAGTATTTCTATACTCAGGATGTCATGTGTGTGGGCAGAAAAAGAAGATATGGTCAAGGAGGCCTGAGATATAGGGTGGTTTTATGTAAGTGTCAAACCCCCACTGTGTCACACATTATAAATCTTCAGTTTGTCCAAAGACTTCATTGGAATTTACTTCCATTACCTTATTTACAGTAATATTTGTTAAGTAACAGTGAGTTTTCAACACAAGCTTGATCTGGTGTAAATTTCACAGATTTTGTGGAAGGGTCCCTATAACATTCCTGAACTACAGCTTTTTGGGAGCAGCTTCATGGTCTCTGTTGCTTTAGCTGCTTCAGCATCCGCATCAGTGGAACTGCACCATCCCATACCAACAGAAAATTTAATTGTTTTTAATATATGATTGATGTTATGTAGTAGCTGTTTGTTTTGGCAGATGTTTTATTTTCCTGTCTACCAAGTATTCAGAAATTGGTACTTCACTCTAAACTAATGACATAGAACGCTTCTTTTCAATAACCAGACATTAAGTGGTTCAGAAAGTAAACTAGGAGTTTAAATCTTTATTTTAGCTTACTTTGGCATTCTATAATTGAAAAAAATGGTATAATCAACGTTTTTTCTTCCTTTGCAAGTTATTCTTGATAAATCTTTGAGTCAGAGTTCTAAATCTTTACAGAATTCTGTTTTGATTTTGGTCCCATAATAGTAATTTCCAAACTGCCTGCCTCTCTGTTCATCAACATTATTGTGATCTTGTAAGAAATCTCAGTCTGGTGAATACCTTTTATTTCTTGCCCCTGAACACACTGGAATTTATACAATAATCTGCAAGACATTTTTGGTCAAGTCACTATCAAATGAAATTATGAGACGTGTTGAACAGTTTATTGGGGGAGAACAATCATAGTTGAATATATTCGTATTGCCATATCCTAACATACAGTCCTAAAATATCAAAACATTTTTAGAACAAAGTCACAGTTTTGACCAATTAAATAATGAAAAAAAAAAAAAAGCAGAATATAATGGAAAAAGCAAGTGACTTGGAAAAAGAGGCATGGGTGCTTTTTAGTTCAACTTACACCTTCGGACTGATAGGCTGAAAAGAATAATAAAGTATGTGTCTCCTCCTTCTCAGCCCTCCCAACATGCACACAGGACAGAACAGAGTTGTTAGAAAAGCTTTTACTTCTCCATAATTAATTGAAAATTCAGCAATGCTGTTGTGAGTGCCTCTTGGTTAACAGTGGTTGTCTGGAGTTCTCTTTACTCCCATTGTAAGCTTTGTTGAGGAAGGTTAAGTTTGCTGTAAACAGCAGCAACTCTTTGTGTTTCTTGCAGCTTATGGAAATGGTTGGAATTGCTTGGTACTTGTTCCATATCTGGGGCCAGGATTGTGCAGGTTGGTACTAGAGCTCCAGATGAAATTTCTTTCCACATTTGAAGCATGAGTGTTTTAAAACAACAAGTGGAGTCAGTGACCAGGTTCTCAGCTAGGCTGGAGTAATTGTCTTTTGGGTTAAAGTATATGGCTGACACAGTGCCAGTATTTACTGGGCTGACTTCTGAAGGTCTGATGTTAAAAGGCTGTATCCTCAACAGTTTTTCACTGTTGTTTTCTTAAACAGCAATGGATTCTACAGCTACCACAGTCAGTTTTTTCATTGTCCCCACTTTTCTTGCTGTCACATTTATTTTGTGAAATATGACAAAAATGCTCCATGATCTTTCTCTAGAGATAACTTGGTAGATAAAACCAAAATAAAACAAACAAAAAGCCCATAAGCTCTCTTGGTGGATCAATACTCTGCCATTACTGGTATTATACTATTTTTATAAATCAGCCTGTTTCATCTGATGAAACAAACTGGAAGTGTCAGGGCTGGCACATTAGGTAAAAACTTGTCTTAAAAGTAGGATTCAAACACCCCAAGTGAAAAATTGTGTGTGTCTAATTTATTAGTTGTTATCAGTACATATGCACAAGTATATGCACGTGCAAATACACATGACTAATCCTAAGGCTGCTGAATGCTGTAGTTAGAGAAGTGATATAATGGGAGGACAGTGCCTAACCCAGCTATGGAAAGGTGCAAATGAACTGTCTGTACGCAATGCCTGGGCAGCAAAACAGGGAGGGTTGTGAACAACTGGTATTAGAGGAAGGTGGATATAATAGAGCAGAAACATAACAGAGCAGCAAACACTGCTCAGGAGAGTAAAATCGAGGTAAAGCTCATAGGAAGGCATTGTACATTAGAGCTCCAGTCATCTGTAATGAAGGTTGGTGATGTATAGATAACTTGGTGATGTTTCTCTGTGCAGGAGAAGCAAGAGAAGATAGTACAGAGAGGCATTTATAAGACAGGGACACAGAGTGAAAATCAGTGCCGGAGAAAGCCAGCAGTTTAGCTGTGGCTGAATTCAGGCTGAGAGGTGAGGACAGGAGAGCCTGCCTTAGGAAAGGAAGCAGAAAGAGTATGGCTTGCTTAGCCTAATAGAATGAAGGCACAGAGGAGCTGTGATTGCTCTCTGTAAATACCTTGCCATAGAGGGGTAAGAGTTTCTTAAATGGAAAAGATTGTAGGCAAAGGCATATACGTGGATGTAAACTGAATAGTGGTAAATTTACTCCGGGAATTACATGTCAGTCTGTTGGAGAACTGAGTTGCTGGAATGGTTTATCAACAGGAGTAGTGAGAGTTGGGAGAAATAACCTATATTGTTTTAATATGAACCATTTTAAGCATGAACAAAAACTAGACCTTATGGCTCATGAGTTTGGTTTCAGTCCTGTGTTGCAAAAGTAATATTGACATCTGGAAGAGACCAGTTGCATTAAAAAGGTGGATATAGGAGAGCAGAGATTTTAAGTTACTCTGGTGGAACTGAAATCCTGATCTCATTTGCTCCCCTGATTTCATGTGCAGGGAACATTAGATCATGGGTAGGGAGGAGGGATGTAAGGCAGATCCCACCAGGTTCTCACTGGTTGTTGCTGTAGACCCTTATAGGAGGTCTAAGAAAACAAGAAATCTTCACAGAGAACCAAGAAACCTTCACAAGGAGGACTTTTAGCACCAACTCTACTGTGCTTAGGTTTATTCTCTGTTTATTACTTCAGCAACTCCATGTAATTAATTGGCCCCCGTGGACGCTGATTTTTCCCTTGCTCAGAGGGCAATAAAGCTTATTTCTGTAGATTCTTGCACTGCAAGAAATCTGTAGTTGTTCCTGTCTAGTGTTTCCTGTCCTAGCAAGGGCCCCTAAATCTCACCCTGTGCTGCCAACCCTCGCCTTTGTGCTGCTAGAAGAGAAACCATTGAAAAAGATACATTTTTCCCTTCTTTCCCCTTAGCACAGATTTACTTCCTATGGGAACTACTGACTGTAGATCACAAATAGTTGGTTAAAGTGATTAGTGGTTTTCCTCATTGAAATGAAAATCTAGTTATAGGTTGCAGTGTGTTTTTGTTAGATTTGCTATGGTGATAACCCACAGAAACGTTTAAGATGGTTGCACCAATTTTTTCCCTTTATAGCACAACCTTGTGGAAGTTGACAGTTACCATGGTTTCACATTGCTCAACATTAGTTCCCCTGGAAAAAAAAAAACCAACTTGTCCTGTTTTTTCTTAGTGAATGAGGTATTGTTGTGTAAATTAAAAACCAAACAGATTAAGGAGTTTGAATTTAAAAGGAATTTCAATAAATCATTGAATAAAAGGAAGGAAGAAAACAGGTCAGTTTACATCAACAAACTAACTTGGAGGTCACTGGGAAATCTGAACTTCAGTAAATTTCTTGGAGGAGCACAGATGTGTTTACAATGACAGGGCTTTTCCACCCTCCAGGTCTCAGGTGAATCTCACTGCTTGAGATGGCTTCTGCCAGAGGTATGACGAAAGAGGGGGAATCAGTGCTGAGACAAATTACTCAGCTGAAAAGACTTCATTGTGTTTGATGACTTCACTGGAAATTTTTCCCAGAAGGAAATAGCTGTTCTATCTCATGCAGAAAAAAATATTATTTAGACAGTTTAAATGAGAGTGGAAAAACAAACAAGGATAATGATCTATTTGGGAAGAAAACAGTATTTTATTATATTGTAATTGCACTGCATGGTTTGATAACATAATGCACCTTGTGTTTGTTGTACTGGGTTAGGAACTAGCCCCTTTGCTTTCCAAGATACCTGTGGGTGTTCTCAGGTTCCTGAGCCTGTCACTCACCTTCCACCTGCTGCCGAGCAGTGGCCAGGGTCTTTGCTTAACATGGAGGAGAGGGAATGGAGGCATTAACATCTCTCTCTCTATAGTTCATGTCATTTATCAGATCTGAAAAATGTGTTTCCACCGATCCTTTCCCTGGGGGGTCCCTGTGTGTGTATGTGTAGGGGGAGCAGGCGTGTGCAAATATCTGATGAGGTCAGTCAGCCACCATTAAGCTTTTTTCCATTTCCACCTTTTTCCCATTAGACATCCCTCTGTTAGATCTCCGGGCTGTGTATCAGGGGGCCTTATGCTAATAAACGGTGTTTGCAGCCAATTAGAATGGGTGCCTTCTAATTGATCTACTGTTGTCAAAAGATGAATTGCACTACTGAGTCATGTTTGAAACAACGATATAAATCTTTAGGCTGTTTTTAGGTTGATTAAATTTCGATGATGATTAAGATGAAAGGTGTGATTTAAAAAAAAAAATATCTTTTTTTTAATGGAAAATTGGTCTGGGCAATGTCTGATACATCTTTTATCTATAACAGGGTCTGAAAATTAGTTCAATATTTCAGTGACACCAGGTGGATGTCTAATATGAGAGGATGTTTTAAATCCTTTTGAAAGTCAACCTTCTAATATATTATAGAGTTATTCTCTTAGATTATATGGTATATGTCACCTTAATACACTAATTATGAATTCAAGTTAAGAAGTTGCCTAAAGCACAATAGAAATTGTGACATTGTTTGCTTGTACTTTTTTCTCTATTTTTATAAGAAGTTAGAGTACAGGGAATTATGTTGGCAGATGAAACAAGTACATACACAGCATCTGAATACACATCTGTTAAATATCAGTTGATTCATGATTATAGTTGTAGGCAGTAAAAATCAGCATTCTTATTAGCAAACATACAAATACTTGTGTGTTACAATGACAAGCTGTGCTGTTGGGAGATGGTGTGTATTTGATGGCACTTGCACGGGAGCCGGCTGGAGCTTTGTTCCGTTTGCAGGTGAAGCCTGGTCTGGGTGAGAACAACTGTCGGGGTGTTTGTCTGACTTCTTCTTACTGTCTGCATCCTTGGGGCCCATAGTCAGGTAGCAGGTTTTGAGCCTGAAGCTAGTAGAAGAGTAGAAAAAGCACTGAAGAAAAAGAGTAGAAAAACCTAAAAAAAACAGATCTATTTTGTTTTAATCTTCAACAGCCACTGGAATTGCTGTTGAAGGTTAAAAGTGCTGTAGGAAAGAAAAACACAATGCAGGCATGCATATACAGGGATAGTTGTCTTGTAAAATAAACCTGTAAACTGAAATTTAGAGTGTTCTTAATAGAGGATGTACTGGCATAGCTGCAAAGCAAAATATGTTTCCGTGACCAAGTCTAAGTGCTATTACTCAGATTAGGTGTCCTCAGACCACTTTCCGTTCTGATGGTTACCAGAGCCTGCAAGACCTGGCACTATCAAACTTAGATGACTGGAACGCAAGTGGTATCTGCTTACATGCTGCAAATACGATGGTATTCCTGAGTGTAACTAGTTTCTGAGAGGATTGTTTCCCAAATATACTGTCCCATCTTGCAGCAATCTGTGGCTGGGGTATTTTCTGAGTCTTTGGATTTTAGCTCATAGTGGCCTTCGATATATTTGCGTATTAGGGATTACTTACTCTTTTGGTCTCTATGAGATAGTAGTGATGCCAATATGTGTGATATAACAAAGTATATTTCTGTTTTAACCCTGCTATTTGATAGTTCAATTTAATTCCCTATTCCTCCACAATGACCCTGAGACTGTATAAAAAATAAATTTCCTCCTTCTTTTACAGGCCATTCATGATTTTATTGACTTTAATCACACAACCCACAGCTATCTAGTTCCTACATTAAAAAACCTTAATGTATTTAGCCTGTCCTAGTATTCCAGCTATCCCACATATTTAACATATTGCCGTTTTTATACCTCTCTGTACTCTAGCTGTATCCTTTTTGAGGTAGGATAAATGGAACTTCATAGAGTCTTGAAGACACAGGCTTACTATGAATTTGTAGTGGTAAAAAATACTTTTCATATGGAAAGAAAAAGGGGGAAGAAATCTAGCATTATGTCTGCCCTTTCTGTCAATGTCTGACCGCTGAGCTGACATGATTCTCAGATCTGTTTCCTGAATGGGGGTGGCTATTTGTGTGCCCCCTCAGTGTGTAGACATTTAGGAGAGTTTTTCTCTGGCTGCATTTGCTGATGTTGAACTTAATCTATCAGTTTTGTGGCACAGTCCCTCAATATTGTGAAATCCTGTTCATGGCTCTTCTAGGACAGCTGTGATTTCCCACACACATAAGTGAATTCTGTTACTTCAGGGGAGCTTAAATCTAAACATGTTCTTGAGCTGGTTCTGAATAGGAACTCAGAGTCTCTCTCTGGATGTCACATTTCTCCCAAGCTCTTTTGCAAGAATAACTGTGAAATTGGTAAATTTAAAGATGGTGTCACTTAGGGAAGTTTTGCATTTTCTGTGGTTACAAAATGGTGTCAGTGTCCTAAGTCTGAACTGATGACTGAGTGGGAGTGGACAGATGCCTCTCTGCAGTGGGGATGGGTAACTCAAGAAATTGTTACCTGTCTCAAAAAAACCTTGCATGCATCTTTTTTGTAACTGGCTTAAGAAAAAGCCAGAAGAGCAGCTAACAAGCTTTTGTCTGAGCCCAAACAATCTATAAAAGATGCTTTTAATGCAATTTTGCTCCAGAAGTAATCTTAGGAGTTTAGTTTCTTTAATTCTTTCAACTCTTTGAGCAGTTCTGGTCCCCTCCATTCTGTGAGAAAGTCTGTGTCAACAGCTTTGTATCTTCCTTTTTTTTTAGTTGATATTACATAGTTTCACATTTCCACTCTGTCTTTGTATCTTTGTGGACAGGCACATAAACACGTGTGCATGCGTATACACACACACACCTCTCTCCCTGAGAAAGTTCCAGTAGATCTGTTGTCTTTGGGAAGATTAGCAAGTTCTCTCCTTAAAATGCTGGCTCTTATTACAGCTAGTAGAAGGCCCAAGCATGCTGCTGTAAGACACATTTGATTAATTTGGGTTCACCATGCAGTTACAGTTGTCGCACGCTTACTGAACTCTCACTTCTTGTAGAGAGGCTTTATGGTCTGAGTGGCAGGGTGGCTTCAGTACAGAGTCCACCACCATCATTTTGAGTTGTTAGTAGGATTGTAATGTGAAAAATTGTCTGCCCCAGCTAGAAAAAGGAGAAGTATTTCTGTTCTTTGTGTGTTACATTAAAGTTTGACTTAATCTTTCTAGTAGTGCAGTAATTGCCAGAGTATAATAACACTACTGACCATTTGAAGTGTATTACAAACCTCAACATATTTACCCGCAGACATGAACAACTGACTTTAAACTAATGCTTTGTTAACTCTGTACTTCGAAAGTAGGCATACATCCTCCCACCTCACTTTTTTTCCCCATAGAGAACTTTAAAATACAGCACTCAGTGTTTCCAAATCTGAATTCTCTTAAAATTTAATTGAGGAAACTGTGATCCTATAAAAAAAAAAATCCCGCCTTACTTGGTCGTTAAAACCAAATTTCATACATCTGGAAAGCGCTGTTCATTTCTTGTGTTACACAAAATTAGCACGTCAGCTGAATGGAAAAGAAAAAAAGGGATGACACATTCTGCCAGTTATATTTATACTGTGCTTCTTGTATCAAATATAAAGAAAAAAACCACCACAAAACATGTAGGAACATGACAAATGCAAAAGTAATAGACCATTAAATTTACCCAAACTGCATTCGTTATTGGAATCTCTTCTGGCAGAGATCAGATTTCCCAGCAAAGAGGGATAGTCTTTCTGCATCTCCCTTGCTAGAAGTTATGGCTATTTAGACATAAGTCTTTTCTCATGACCCACCCAACAGGTGGGTGATGAATTCAGGGCACTTATAATACATTGTCGTTAGGTGTGGAATGTTTGTCTATGTTTTGTGCAACCTTTTTGGTGTTACTTGTAGGATTTGTTCTCAAATATTAAAAGCAGTTAAACTGAATGGAGTGAACATGTAAAAGTATCTGCATGATGGTTATTTGGCATTGTTCCAAAGTGTGATGCTTGTTCTTTTTACTAACAGAGATCCTAGTAAAAATAGCAATAAACTTTCTGGAATAAAAGCCATGTGTCACTGGAAGGTGAGAGAGAAAAGCACATAGGGCTCTCAATTTTGTGCCTCTGTGCTGGGGCTGGATGGTTCACAACCCATAAGCTTTTGGCACCACTCAGAGCATAATAGCAGTGATGAGATATTTCATGCAGAAGTTTAATGCCGTTGTAGATAAACTCCCGAGAATTCATCGGCTACAGAGGCACAGCGCTTCCCGCGTTTGTACCTAGCAAAGTTTTATGACCCAAACCAGACACAGACAAAAGTCCAAGAGAATGGCAGTGAAGTATTATAATTTGAAGCAAGATGTAACACTAATATAGTTTCTCCACTGAAAATGTGCAAACAGAAAAAAGAAAATTATGGGATGACTGGTTCTGCTGTCTGTGGTTCCAAATTTAGATGTACTTGAAGCAATAAGGGAGTCAGTTTCAATGAAATCCAGTCTAGTATGATTCATAGTATGTTTTCAAATGAAAATGGTCTTTATGCTTCTGTCTTGTCACTGGTAGGCCATTTGGGACTGAAAAGATCTCTTTTGTGTTCCTGATTCTGCCACTGACCTGTCACCTTAGTCAAATCGCTTCATTTCCATATGTCTCTCATCTCCAAAGCCTTGCCTGAAGGATTTTTTTTTTCCCTAGTACATGTTTATAGCGTGCTTTATAAAGTACTGCCATGATCTCTTGATAGCATCTGCTCATTGCAGAAGTGATGCATTACTGCTCTTAGAACTGACAATAAAACTTACAGAGGAGCATTATCTAAAAATCCTCTCTTCCAAACTAGAACAATGTCATTCAGCTGCTTAGAAGACTCCTGATTGCTGTGGTTGCTACCTGTAGTTTGAAAGTCAATGATTCATAAGGCTTCCAATATAAATCTCTTAAGATGCCTTTGCTATTATATTATTGCATCCTTGTGAGGTTCACAAAAAATTATATGTATAAAAAAGTTCAGTTTTCTGTTAAGGCTGTAGAATTTTACTAAATGGAATAGTAGTTTCAGGAGCTGGTGACAACTTTTTTTTCCTTACTGCAGGATCAGACACTATGTATGAGTTTAAGAGTGATATTTAATAAAACACCCTTATATCAGTCTTCCTTACTCTAGCCTATGATTGTTCTGAAGAAATTTATGCCACTTCATAACACTTCACACTATGTCTGAAACTACCTTTTGTGTCAACACACAAGAAAATAGGTAATTATATTGGCAGAATTGTAGCACAGCAAAATAGGCTTAGCAAAAGATGGGGTGTTCATGTTTCCAGCTGGGACTCAGTTCAGTGATTTTTAAGAGCCCTGCTGCTCCTTTGCTGCTCTGCAAATGCCGACTGTGTGGAGGGAGCCAGCATGGAGTAATTAAAAAAACTTCTCAAAGTGCTTTAGGAAAATCTCCAAATACTAGGCATGCTGTAACACAGGAACAGTACAGAAAGATGCGTGCTGTTCTACTTCAGCTGTGTCAATTTGTAAAAGATTAATACACAAAGAGCATCTATTATTTAAAATTTTATATTAGCACCTAAACATACAGGTTAGTTATGAAATGAAAGATATTCCTAGCAGGAAATACTTGAATTAGTATTTTTATTACATTTATTAGGTAAAAGATTTTCCACAGAAGAAGCAGCAGTATTTAGAAATGTACACATGCTTCTTTCATATTTTTGCTTGTTGTCTCTGTCAGTATATTGTTTTTCCTTAGTGCAGTTGACACAATTTTTTTTCTGTCATTTCAGTATGATCCTGTACAGTGTAAGCAAGGCAAAAAGCAGTGCATCTGCAATTTTCTGAAAGATTGATTAAATTGGACTTGTGACTACCGAGAAGCCCAAGAGAGTAATGGAAGTGGGAGTCTAACAGCAAACCCCTAGACTGAGTCTGTCCGCACGGGAATCTTTCAGCAAAAGAAAAGTTGTTTCTTCTCTTCTTCTTATGGTAGTCATACGCACATTTATGGTCAAAGCATGATACTAGTCTAAAAGACTAGGCAAAATGCTGCAAATGGCATAAAATGTACAAAAAGGTTTATTCTGACAGCATTGGCTAGTAGTTGCTGTACGAGAGGTAAAATGCTGGAAAACAAACGACATTCACCTGAAAGCATATTTTAAAAAAAAAGTTTGCACACTTTTGGATCTGTGAAGAGTTACAGAAAATGAAATGGTTATGTAAAACAATCTGCACTTTTCCTTCCATAAGATATTTTTTCAATACTGAATGTTTCTAAATGCTAAAAACTCCACTAGACTAGCAACATCCATACCCACAAAGGCTGGTGCTTTACGTGCTCTAGCTTCGTACTCTGCAGCTGACGTTTCAGAAAGAGTGCTACTATTAGCAATGTACAAATGTTATTTATAGACTGAGGGAGTCCTTAGAGATAAGTAATTATATTCCATCCCTTTATTATGAAGAACAAACCTCAAGCTTTCAAAGAGATACAGTGCTAAGGTTTTTCTGTGGCAGGAATTGCTGATGCTAACCCTACTTTTGGCAGTAACGGTTGTGTAGCTTTGGGCAAGTTGCTTAACTTCTGAGAATATTAGTTTCCCAGTAAAATGTGAGGTAGTTGTGTTTGCTTTACAGATGCACTTTGAAGCATAACCAAAGATTCAATTCTAATTAAGTGCAGTGTATTAAGACCAATGAAGTGGCTGGCCTAAGATATAAAATACAGAAGTTCCTGGTCTGCCATATGCTTTTAATCCATACTAATACTTTTCCCTTGATTGAGGCAGTACTGCACTGAAACATGACTGCTGTCATCTCAGATCATTGAACAACCTTGTTTTTTAAGTAAAATCGAAAAGCTGATTTTGGGAAGAAGAATCTGAAGAAGTTGTCATTTCTGTGGCACAAAATATTGCTGATATAAATTGTCAAAATGTGCTACGCATGTTTTTGTGAGATTGTTTACATTAGATTTGGGCCAACAGTAGCATCTTATTGGAGACCCTCATCTGGAAAATGGATAACAAGCTACAGCTCTCATCTTCCCAACAGACCAGAAATCTAGATTTCTCAGAGCACATAGGTGTTTTAAGTGACCCTCAAAAAAATCAGTGTTTGGCAATTCTTGAATTTGTTTGAGTTATGAGTTTGCAAATAGAAATGTTCTTCATTTTTCCAGTTAAAAAGTTTAGCTCAGGCAAGATACGGATGATAATGGAGAATGTTTGCTGTCACTATCAGAAGACCGTGGTGGAAAATCTCTAGCTTTTGACCAGCTTTAGTTTTTAAAAAACCCAAACAAACCAAAACCAAACAAACCAAGAAACAACAATGGAAGAACTGTGTGTCAATTTTAACAATATTGAAAAAATGTCGATACTTGATTTTTAATTATAACTTATTGTTTTATTAATGCTTGTGAATATAGTAGGGTTAAAGCCTTTTAATGAAAGTACGCTTCAGGCCAGATCATATTTTATCAAAAATCTTTTATGCATGATATTAGGCACTAATGATATGCAAGATTCAAAAGGGAAATAACTGTACTCATATTTTAGGAGTGAAGTAGGATGTGATGGGAAAGACTGACAGATTTTTCTTTTTTTTGCTGCTAGTGAGAATTTCTGTGGACTTGCCAACTAAACGAACAAACTGGAGTTTAAAAATGGTGCATGTAGAAACTGCCACCTAATTATCCCTCTGAGGTGAGAGTGCAGAGGCTCATTTAGGAGGTAGAAGAGCTGGTAAGCCCAGTACTGCAGCCCTGCTACAGCTCATTAGTCCCCGCTATGGGGAGGAATAGCATCATGGCTCAAGCTTCCTCAGCTCAGCTGGCAAGCAGGGGGTCAGCATGTCCTGTCTTCCCCATAACCTCCTGCCAGCAAAGCCTCTGTCTGACACCTCTGCCATCCATTCCAATTGCACCTTCCCATGGCTGAGCCTCATCCTGGGTAAAGCAGCAGTGCTTCTATAGCAGCTCAGCCCCCAGTGCATCCCTTTCCCTCATTCCCACTTGGTCTTCCTGTTTTCATTCTCACTCAAACACGTTTTAATTTTGAAGGACTTGTGCTACATGTCCCATTGCTTGCGCTCCAGAAGAGCTTTGCTGTCAGAGCTCATTTTTTGAACAACAGGCCCCGGTTCTGCCCTCACCAGGCTGTGCAAATGCCAAGAAGCACTGGTAGCTCCTGCCATGTGGATGGATGTTGATGACATTGCCTGTACACAACCATCAGACCAGAATTTGGACCATGGGAGATACTAAGTCCTGATTTGTGTGACCATCTCCTTGGTTTCTTCAGCACAGATTTTTTCCAGTGGCCACAGTCCTTTTTGTGCTGACTGAAGGAATGGACATAACTATCAAATGTGCTCATCCAGTGCTTCATGCTGTTCCCTTCTTGTGAAGTGATTTAGGACTTCATCTGCATAGAATGTTTCAGCAACCAGGAAGGGATTGCTGCCATCATTTTGTGCCACTCAAAGCCAGATTTCCTATCTGAAAGGCTCTAGTAGTGTTCTTCCATCCTGGATGTAGCCTCAATTCCCCTTTCCTAATTTAGCTACTGAACTGAGGAAAGTCATTTAGGAACCCATTGGCCCCAGTCCCCATTTGCTGTCAGCAGAGAGAGTTAGGCAGTTCAAGTTCCTCAGTGGGCTGTGCTGGCTGCCAAAAATGCCTCCTCTACTAAATGACAGGCCAGCCTCAGGCTTTTCACTGGCTTCATCCTACCTTGCCATATGACTGCTTTTGCAGTGTAAGAGGAGTCCTCTGTTCAGGCTAACAAATAACTGAAGAATTGCCTTCCTTTTATATCTTATTCTTTACTTTTGTCCTTTTTTGCTGTATGTGAAAGGGGATGTTTGAATACAGGGTATCTTGAGGACTATATGACATTAGGTAAAGAGAACAAACTCTTCATTTCTTTTTTGCTTGTACCTGCTCCTGATTCTCCTAGACACATAAAATGTTTTGTTGTGGGGGTTTTTGTTTGTTTTTGTTTTGTTTTTAAACTAAGTGTTCAAACACCTTCCCAGCTGTACTGGATATTTTTCTTTAAAAGCTGGATTTTTGTTTGCATTCCATATATTAGCTCCCTGTGGCTTCCAGGTGAGCAAGGCACATTTTATGTTACTATCCTTGTAAGCAAACAAACATAAATTAGCTGAAGCTGACTTACTTCGGTTCCAACACAATTTTCAGAACATGGAACCTGCCTCAATGTGGCAGTTTATCCTGACACTTTCAGGTGTTTTCAGGCACCTTTGTAATGTGCCATACAATCAGACTATGTTTTAGTACCATTTACAAATCTTTTGTCTATTTAGGGAAAAAAGTACCTTTTTAAAAAATTTCTTATTTCTTAAAACATTAACCCACGCTACTTTTGTATTTTCTTTGTTTCCTTTATCTGCTTTTCTTAATTTAGCTACTTTCATCAGAATCCACTATGCTCTTTGATTCCAGTCTGTATAAAAGTTATGTCATCTGGTAGGAGAACACATGCTTTCAACATGTATTGTCAATATTGTTTAACGTTGTTATTGTTGTCACCATCATCTTAGGGCCATTTGCAACAGAATCTAGTACGCTTTCAGTAAACTTTGGTATTAATTTACATTTTCCAGCTTGCTTATGCTAGAAAATGAAAAGTAAGAAGAGAGAAAAGTTAGAAAAATACTGCTAGAAATGTTTGGCCTGTAGAGTTAATAATTTCTGGGTTTTTTTTATATATATACTGTTTGTCTTTTTTTTTCGTAAAGTCTGCTTATGAACCACAATTTTAGAGTCTGTATTTAAGACCATCCGCTCAGGCAATGGAGGCATTGCCTCACATTAGCATGCTCATTCATGAGTGACCTACAGGGCCTGAAGAGAAATACTTGTAGAAAATTACCATTTATGTTTAATCTGTAGAGTTTTGCATATGTCATGGAATAGTGCTTTCAAAGAGTGAGTAAATTTAAGAGGATGGTAATGTTTTCATAGATATCTCCTGAGCAGGTGAATCAGTTTAATTTATTAAGTTAAGTTAGTGACTTGATCAGCTTTAATGAGAACAGTTTTTCTTTATAGCCTGTTTTACCTGAAGGCTCATATGCACAGAGTACTGCAATCTTGGGTTGCAAACCGCATGCTAATATTAAATTTCAAACCAAAAACTGTTTTCAGTTACTTTTTAATTAAAATTCCTGGCATTTTCTATTGATAATGTTATAGGTTCCAGACAAAAAACAGAAACATCTTTTCCTTGAAGATTTTTGTATTAGATTAATAAAGGGACAACTGAACACTCCAGTAAAGACTAGGAGTCAATGTCTGCTTCTCTTCACTTGTGTGGAGTCAGCTCTACTCCACAAAATGGCAAACACGCCCATAGGTCAATTCCCTGGGTATATAAGGGTATGGTATACCAAAACCCCACCTAACTATGCTTCACACTAAACCCCTTTGTTCAGAATTTTCCTATATGCCTATGCCATTCTGCACCAATGCCTGATCTGGTCATAAGCGGTCCCTGAACTTACTCTGTGCAGCTGGACTTAAATGCTTATCATATCTTTTAAGTACGGTTGGTTATGTTTTCATTGCTTCCACAAAAGGGCACAGTTAGGTGCTGCCCTTCTTTTGAGATTTGTGTGTAAGAAGAAGGATTGAAGGCTGTGGTTCTGAGCAGGTGAAATATCCACATCCCCAGTCAGTGGTAACAAAAATACTCATGTTAAAGCATTGTTTTATGGTAGTCAGTAGTATTTTCCTGTCTCAGAAATAGGTCACAAATTCAGAAAGATTGAATGAAAGCGTTACCTTCTCTTGTGTTTTAAAGTTTTGGGGTTCCTTTTTCATTTTCAGTGTTAAGTTCAGCTCCTACGAGAGAGGAAAATAGAGAAATAGATGATTCTTTAAAGTGTCAAATCATAGCTTTCAGAAGAAAATGTTCCAAAGAATGAACTATTCAAGCTTTATTGGATGTGTTTTAAGAAGTCATAAATGTTACACTGTAATTCATTCCGTTTCGCCAATTTTTATGCTGGAAATGCGTTTCATCTGTGAATGTGAAGGAGAGAAGCAAAGACTTAAAGAACAAGGAATATCAGAGCAGATTTTTATTTTAGGTTGTTCATTGTTCACTAATTTTCTAAAAGATGTCAAAATGTCACTTTGTCCATCTATCTGCTTGTAGAATACTGTCACCTGGGTTAAATATATTTCAGCAGAGTTTGAAATGATCATATTATTTTTGAACTGGAAAGCAACGCATGAATCTTTCACTGCAAATGAAATGTTGGGTAAATCTTTGTTGCGTGCTGTTATAGCTGTTTTCTATATTTCACAGTAAGAATTACTTAGCCCTTAAAGCCTAAAGTTTATTTTCCATAGCCCAAAACAAGTGTTGGCGTAATTCAACAGTGCGCTGCTCACTTCAGAACAGCTATGTTGATTTATTTGTTTGGGAATGTGACCTCATTAGGTCAGCTGGTCAGAGGTCAAGTGCAACAAATACTGAAATCAAGAGCAGCATTTTTCAATAGTAACTTCAAGTAGCCTGCCTTTCTTTGAGAACATCAGAACTTTAAAGCCTGATTGTATGGGCTCCTCTCAGGTAAGAAATGTATTCTGTGTCATGTTTGGGAAGTCAGAAAATCTGTCTAGTCATATCAAGCTCATACTTTTTTATACCATTCAGGGATATTAGACTTTAGGGTGGAAGTGGTTTTTCAGAAAATTTGGCAAGGAGACTGTACTAATGCCTGCCCAGCTTTTGGCCATAGTTAAGGGTGACCTAGAGCAAAACCAGTATCTGTCTTTTTGGTGGGGATAGACTTAATTTGAGAAGTTGTTTGCTGTTTATTTACTTTTGTTAAAATTTCAGTTAAAGACTTGTAATGTTAGAATGAATTATTCAGAGATTAATTGGTCAGGACCTAGTGCTTTTGTAGTTTGTTCCATTTATCATTATCTAATGCAGTGTTGATAAACAGCCTATTTACTTTAGCACTGGTGGTCATGTGGTAGTATGGGTCTGTATTAAGAAGGGCCCTTAAAGAGGGAAAAGGTTCCATTTTGCCATCATTGTCCATTAATTTATTTAGTGTCAAGATCTGACTTTACCTTATGGAAGGCAATTGGGGCGAGAAATTGGAAGTCTGCAGTTGGAGAGGAGCAGAGGGGAGGCAGCAGCCTGGAGTGAGACAGGCTCAGCAAAGACACAGGTAAGGAGATAAGAGTTGAAAGGCAGGGCTCATGGCAGACAGCTGTAGTGCTGCTGCTGCCATGCCTCGCATGGCCATGCTCTGTGGCCCAAGGACCTTCATGGAAGGGCTGTTTGGAGACTGAACTCCTGGTATATTTTGATGCATAATGCTGCATCTAATTTTATAGTTGTTAAAAAATGGGCTTTTATGCTGTTTGTCAGCTTTTCAGGCTGCCCATAAGACTATGTTAGCACCAAAGCCATATCAGTTTTTGTATTGTTAAAATGTATGATAAAAACTATAAATCATGGGTTGATAAGACTTACTTAACTGGACAAATAGAATGAAATTAATCAAAGGCAAATTTCTCCATACCCTGTCATATCCCTAAAGTTGCTGTCAGAGCGCTGTTAAGCCTCTGGTGGAACAGCTCATCCTCTGTTAGTGCCTCTCAGCTGCGTGTTCTAGGTTGAGCCCATGGTGCTTGAGACAGTGTTCGTGGTAGAGAACTTCCTGATTGTCAAAGCTTACCTGGTTATTGTTGAAACAACCTTGCTTATTGTTAAAAATACCTGGTTATATTATAAATTGTTACAGATTGTTAATGTTTCTAGTAACAATATTGGTCTGTACAGTCCCTGCTCTTCAGGAGTTAATGAACCTTTCAATGGAAAGGACAAATTACACTGATAGGTGTGGAATAGCTTTTTCCAAGCTGATGTACGTGGTTGTGTCATCAGTGGCTGAGGCAGCTGCAGCATGAAGCTGCAGGAGGAGAGAGCTGCAGGTAAATCTGTCCCCTCCTGCTTAGGGCGTATGCCAGGCTGACTCCCAGCGCTGTGCAGAAGCAAAGCAGCCCCTGGACAATACTCAGTTTTACTGGGTTGCTGCCCTTGGGCACAGGCACAGCAGGAGCAGATCGCCTGTCCTGGAGCTGCCAGGATGTCACCTGCCTGGGCAGGGCTCCCTCTACTCTGTGGGACAACTCCTCATGGTTTAGCTCTGCCATGCGAATGCCAGCGGTGACAGCCCCAGGGTGGGGCAGGGCAGAGGCCCACGGGCAGTTCTCACCTCACTATCTCTGCACTGACAGTCAACACCACCTTTTCCACTTACAGGACACTGATTGCTTGGCAAATAGTCTCTGGTGCTATGTTCCCTCAAATCAGATTCTTTTTTCTGTTGATCCCTCTTGGTGTTTAAAAAGTATGTTTGAAAGTGTAGACATGGTGTTTAGGGACATGGTTTAGTGGTGGATTCAGTACTGTTAAGTTAATGGTTGGACTCAGTCTTAAAGGTCTTTTCCAACTTAAATGATTTTATGATTCAATGATTTTGTTTTTTCGGTGGAATATCTGATGCGCAGCTATGGAGAATGTGTTACTGGTGAGACATCGAAGAAACCAAAACAGGCATCAGGCGTAGTGCAGAAAGGACTGACCTCACCCTTTCCATTTCCTTTAATTTCTCATGAGTTCAGGCAATGTGGTAATCAGGAATTTGCAGTAAGGTAGCCTGGTAATACAAGAGAAAACAAACTGTACCATCACCAAGCAGGGCTGCACTTTGCCCACCTGACCCTAAAATCCATAGGGCTTCAGCCCTTCTCCATCAGAGCTCCCAAACAACATGCAAGCTTGCATGGAAACTGCACAAGTTTGAAACATTATTTCTGCTCATTATTTAAAGAATCAACCACCCTTGTTGAAGCCCTTTAGCGGCCTTTATGCATTGCTGGGACCCTTCCACAGTGTTCTTTGGAGGAAACCTACCCTCCCTTTTACCTAACAGTTCATAAGTAATTGTTGGTTAACCAGGAATTTTACCCCACACTTCACATTCATGAACAAATTGGAAACTGCTATGTCCATAATAGGAGGGAGAGGCTCGGAATTTTATGGTATGCATGGTAATAAAAAGCAAAGCAATTGTCACATGCATTTTGGCTTGAATCATGACAAGAAGCAGATGTGTGGCATGCTTTTTCCTTCACTTGCATGTATGCCAAATGACGCAAAATTCTTAAATGTTTTCTGCTTTTTGTTGCAATTTAATCTTCTTCTGAATAAACTGAACATGACAGTGAGTCCATCCAGAGCAGTTGCACAGTTTGACATTTCTGTGACTTTTCAGAAAGTACTTGATTTACATTTATTTTGAAGGAAAGTAGGGGAAGGATTATATTTATCTTGTGGTTAAAAGATTGTGTTTTCAGGTTAGAAAACCATAGAAAACATACTCTCTGTTTACAAATAACAGCACAGAGGCCAGCGAACTCTTGTACAACTTAGAGCTTTATTTTTTTGTGTTTAGATGCACATATGTCTGCTCCAAAATAAAGGCATTGTTAAATCCATTTTAATGTAATGAATCCAATATCAAGGTTGTGACATGTACCGTATACACTTGTGAATAATAGAGAGCTTTCTGTCAGTTGTTCTTCCTGATAAGCGCATCACTAGGGTGTCTGTGCCATTTGTAGTTTTTCAGATATATTACTGTGACAGCAGATTTCCAGTGTGTTATCTTACTCATAGCCTTCCTAAGCTCTTGTCCTCAGAGGTATTCTGTAGCAATGAGTTCTACAAGCTATTTGTTTATAGGGAAGAAGCGTATTTCCTTTCCAGTAGAATCCTGTGATAGAGAAACAGAGATGGTAGGGCTCATTCTCATGCTGAGACCTGCCTGCAGAGATAGGTCTGGCCCATTTGCAGAGAGTCAAATGATCATAAGGTCGACCCTCAAGTCTTAAGAAATTCAGCAAATAGTCCACGATTTAGAAAACTGAGTCCATTAAATCAGAGAATTTTATTTTAACCACATAAAGCTGGGTAATAAACTTCCTTGCAATAATTTTCAGTCTAATAGAAGATGCCTCTTTTGGGCTAGTTCTATGAAAGACGCTCTGTTTTAAATATCCAAATACTTGTAAAAATGGTTATAAAGCTGCAAAGCATTTCTGAGCTTGAACCACGTTTCAAATTAGAGCAGCCTTATTTTTTGCAAATACAATATGCGTAATTGCCACCACTCGAAATGTGTATCTTATTTTGCTAGGCAATAACAGTAAATTTTAGTTCTCACTATCTGCTGGCTTCCATGATTGCTTGTGATTTAAAAAGCAGCACAAAGAGATTGGCTTAGCTTCTTGATGTAGGGTTTTGTGCAGATGCAGTTGTAAACAGCAAAGATCTCAAAATGAGGAAGAAATGTCACTAAGTATTATAATGCTAGATTGTGAGTGATCCAGTTAAAATATACTGATAAAGAAAATTTACCAGAATTCTTCGTCCCTCTAACCTTTCTCCCCATGAACTTTTATTGATAATAACAATGCTGTAACAAGATGGGTTTCAGTCAAGTGTGAAGGGCTCATTAACACTGTGTGAAACCATAGAAAGGAGTAAATCTGATAGAACAAACAGAAGCAAACAAAATTAACAGCTTTTAAAGAACTATTCTAAATGTTGTTCATCCCAGCACACCTGGAAGCCTTAGATTTCTCTTTAGCCATTGCTGTGTACGTGTCTCAACTGCTAGCATAACTCTGAGAGATGTAGAAGAATCCTTAACATCTGTTAAATGTTCTTAATGTTCATTTTCAGTAAGATTAGTGATCCGAAGCTTTTCTACTGAAAACCATAAAACAGAATTTCAAGCAGAAGTCTTGCTTTAATCAAATTACTAAGCTAAACAAATTTCACAGGCTCCAGTAGTGTTAAATTCTGTCTTACTGGGGGATGTAGACATTTTGTAACAGTTCCACATCAAGACTGAAGCTGGTTTCCTCTTTTGAGTTTATTAATACCTGTTGTAATTGTAGTTCATTGTCTGGTCCAAATGACCTAATTCTTCAGATAATTCAGGAGAAGAAATGAAAAAAAAATCCAAATCACACCACTACTTTAAGGCATTTTATATTTTAAAATATTGTCATCTTACTGTCACATAAAAATTTTCCATTTTGCTTCTGTTCATTAAAAACTGTCCTAACCTCCACAAATAATTTCATGTTCCATGAAAATATGTGGACCATGAGCAGAATTTAATGGATGCTAGCAGTATATTTTTGAAACGTTTTCTGCACACTGAATAATCAGTTATATCATCAGTTATATACAGCAATATATTCTATTTCTGAGGAGAGCAAAGATGCAAATTTAAGATTAGCTGAATGGTGTAATTTGAGCAGAGTAGTGGTGAGCAATGAGACATTGTATGGCAATGGGGAATTGGCTGCATCTCTAAATTGCTCATGGCCAGGCTTTTATCTATAGGTTTTGGTGGGGTTTTTTTAAAGGATGAATTTTTGTATGTATAATGGAATTCCACTGACATTCCTAATGTAGTGCACTCAAACATGATCTCCTTGTCAGGTGAGAAATTATTTTGGAATAACATATTGAAAGTTAATAGATTAAGGAGTTATTTATAGTAAGCACAAGCTCTTTTAATTGCATTCCCTACAGAAATTATAATAAGGATTTCTTATTCCTTGTTCACAGAAATAGTGAAATTATAGCTTGTTTTGTGAGAACCTGTAAGAATAACTGTCTGCTGAAATCCCACTGGAAAGAAAAAGATTACTCATTAGTCCTGTACTTCTTACCTCTATAGCAGTTCAGCACTCCCACCAGAGTCACTGGGTATGAAAAAGATGTGGAGATGAGGCAGCCAGCAATATTTCATACTGATGCTAGATGCATGTTTAGTGTTAAGTATTCAAACCTGAATTGTTTGAATGTGCTGCTTTAAAACAAGAAACCATTTGCTGGTGGAAGATGTTTGGAAGGGTAGTTACAAAGTTTAGATTTCTTTTCCCCGCTTTATTCCCACCACAGATCTTGCAAATTAATATTATTCAGAATGGGCTTTGAGGTTTGGTTTTTTTTTCCACAGGATGTGCACAATTGCCGTGTTTTTTTTCAGGGGACTGAAAATACCAATTCTGGAAAAAAACAAACCACCCTAAACCTAAAAAGCTGCTTACTTGATGAGTAAGAGCAATCTGTAAATTCCTGGGTTTCTTGCAGAAGGGGCAAGTGCTGACCTAAGCTCTTAACTGTCACATGCTTTACCACTGTGCTTCCATTGATGGATGGATGTACTAGGTGAGCTCCTGTGGCAGTCAAGGGAGCATTCTGCATGATACCAGCCACCCTCGGGTTCATTTGAGAAGAAGGGAGAAGACAGTGCTAAGTACCTCTCAGAAATCCTTCCACTTTTATCCCAAATATATTTAATTCTTCACCTGGAAAATTTCTAACAAAAAATTAGTTACCTGCATTTCTTTCTTTGACTAGACAACTAATTTATATACCAGATAAAATGCTATTGTTATACACTCTTTTTTTGGCAAGCAGTCAACTAGGTAATACACAGTGTGAGGTGGTAGCAACTAAATATATTTCATACAAAAGTTATTCCTCCAGTGATATGTACAGGAAATTAGTAATTATTTCTTAAATTTGTTCTCATTTGCCCTATTCTCTGTATGAGTTGTTTCAGAATTTCTGTCTGAAGGCTCCAGCATTTTATAGCTCTGGGTGTTTAAAAACAATCACCAATTAAATGAACACAATTGCCCATTTTCACATGAAAAATTAATGTCCTATGTTTTTCCTGTCCCCTTGAAGTTATCAGTGTTTTGTGTTTCCCTACTTATGCATAAAGCCTTGTCCACTCACGTCCCTTGACACTCCCTGTAAAACAAGGAGTGCAATTGAAGATGTTCTGTGACCAGCACTTACTGAATTGCATTTGTGAGTATTCTAAGAGAGCTGCTCGCGTCAAGTGGAGTCTGTGGATTTTGAAGCTTGGTCATCCAGTTCATTAGCCTAATGCTGAATCAGAAATTCCATATTGCTCTTGTGGTAGAAAGTACAGCGATCCCCTTAATACAGCTTCCATCTGACACATTGGCAAGCAAGCTCTTATTTTTTCTTCTTGATATACATTCCACTTCTCTCTCAAAGGAATAGGAGACCAATATCTTGTCAGTGTTTTGATTTATGATTAATTGTTAACGGACCAAATTTCCTGCAGAAACAGGAGTGGAAATATAAATTATTGTATTGTTCTCTTTGACACAAATAGCTGCTTTAGCTTCAGGGAGTTTTATCTTGCCGTGTTTAAGTCTCTTAATGATACCAGCAGGTACTTGTTTCCTTCAGAAGATTTATTACTTTCCAGTGAAGTAATGGATGACACAAGTATTAAAAAACAACCCAAACAAACCGAAACTTCACTCCTGTTTTGCTCTGGGGCTTTATATTGGGTTTGCACGGCAAGGTTTGGTAGTAGGGGCCTACAGGGGCAGCTTCTGTGAGCAGCTGCTGGAAGCCTCCCCCATGTCCATTGGAGCCAGTGCCGGCCGGCTCCGAGGTGCCCCTGACACTGGCCAAAGCCGAGCCCATCAGCAACGGTGGTGGCACCTCTGGGATAACATATTTAAGAAGGGGAAAGAGAAAAAACAGCTGAGAAATTGCAGCCAGGAGAGAAAAGTGAGAATATGTGAGCAAACCAACTCTGCAGAGCCCCGGTCAGTGCAGGAGGAGGGCAGGAGGGGCTCCAGGCCCGGAGCAGAGGTTCCCCTGCAGCCCGTGGGGCAGCCCATGGGGAGAGGACAGGCTGTGCCCTTCCCCCAGGGAGGTCTATGGGGGAGCAGAGACCCACCTGCAGCCCGGGGGGGACCCCACACTGGAGCAGGGGGATGTGCCCGAAGGAGGCTGTGACCCCATGGGAGAGAGGAGCCCACCACTGGGGCAGGTTTGCTGGCAGGACTTGTGACCCTGTGGGGGACCCACGCTGGGGCAGTTTGGGAAGAGCTGCAGCCCGTAGGAAGGACTCACATTGGAGAGGGTCACGGAGGAGTCTCCTGTGGGAGGGACCCCACACTCAAGCAGGGGTAGAGTGCGAGGAGTCCTCCCCCTGAGGAGGAAGAAGCAGCAGAGATAAGGGCTGATGAATTGACCACAACACCCGTTCCCCATCCCACTGTGCCGCTGGGGGAAAGAGGTAGAGAAATTGGGAGTGAAGTTGAGCCCATGGTGCTTGAGACAGTGTTCGTGGTAGAGAACTTCCTGATTGTCAAAGCTTACCTGGTTATTGTTGAAACAACCTTGCTTATTGTTAAAAATACCTGGTTATATTATAAATTGTTACAGATTGTTAATGTTTCTAGTAACAATATTGGTCTGTACAGTCCCTGCTCTTCAGGAGTTAATGAACCTTTCAATGGAAAGGACAAATTACACTGATAGGTGTGGAATAGCTTTTTCCAAGCTGATGTACGTGGTTGTGTCATCAGTGGCTGAGGCAGCTGCAGCATGAAGCTGCAGGAGGAGAGAGCTGCAGGTAAATCTGTCCCCTCCTGCTTAGGGCGTATGCCAGGCTGACTCCCAGCGCTGTGCAGAAGCAAAGCAGCCCCTGGACAATACTCAGTTTTACTGGGTTGCTGCCCTTGGGCACAGGCACAGCAGGAGCAGATCGCCTGTCCTGGAGCTGCCAGGATGTCACCTGCCTGGGCAGGGCTCCCTCTACTCTGTGGGACAACTCCTCATGGTTTAGCTCTGCCATGCGAATGCCAGCGGTGACAGCCCCAGGGTGGGGCAGGGCAGAGGCCCACGGGCAGTTCTCACCTCACTATCTCTGCACTGACAGTCAACACCACCTTTTCCACTTACAGGACACTGATTGCTTGGCAAATAGTCTCTGGTGCTATGTTCCCTCAAATCAGATTCTTTTTTCTGTTGATCCCTCTTGGTGTTTAAAAAGTATGTTTGAAAGTGTAGACATGGTGTTTAGGGACATGGTTTAGTGGTGGATTCAGTACTGTTAAGTTAATGGTTGGAC
>NW_020799110.1:23810930-23816227 GCF_003259725.1 Athene cunicularia
AAAGCTGAGCCCAGGAAAAAGGGAGGGGGGGGGGGAAGGTGTTTTAAGATGTAGTTTTTATTTCTCGTTACTCTACTCTGATTTAATTGGTAATAAAATAAATTCATTTTCCCCAAGTCAAGTCTTTTTTTGCCTGTAACAGTAATTGGTGAATGATCTCTCTTTGTCTTTATGTCGACTTATGAGCCTTTTGATATATTTTCTCTCCCCTGTTCATTTGAGGAGGGGAGTTATAGAGTGGCTTTAGTGGTCGCTAGGCATCCAACCAGGGTCAACCCACCACAGGCTTCCTACCTTTTTTTTTTTTTTTAATGTAAGTCTGGAGATCTGTGTGGAACTGATGCTCAAGCAGCAGTGCTGTTGCACATTACCTCTAAAATTATTTACAATTGTTTCTTTTTTTGTGGTTGTATTTTTTTTGTTTGATTGGAGTTTTAGTTTGGGGGTTTTGGTGTTTGTTTTTTGTTTTTTTTTTAAGATTAGCGTCCTTCAATTGCTAGAACTTCCACATGCATAGGCAGAAGAAAGAACAGTGAAGCTGTGCATGGGGAGGAGAAATGCCCTTAAACTTCTGGGCATAAAATTCACATTCCTATTTCTCTCATGTCTGTTAAGTAACATTTTCCTCTGTTCTGTGATTCGGTGAGAGCTGACAGTGTGAACTATTTGTGTCGGAGATTCATAGCCTTAGAAAGTTCATCGGGAAGCCCCCAAAGGCACATGCAGTTAGAGAGCAGAAGGTGACATTGATAGAGGAGACAAGTGAGCATTTGTGTCACTGGGTTACAAGGAGTTGTGGCAATCAAGAATTAAGAACAACACTGGAGAATTAAAACTCATCTTACGTGAAGGCTCTCTGAAGGTACACTTCTGCCTGGCATGCCATGCTGAAAAAACAGTACTGAGGGACATTTACCAAATGTAAAGATTAATCTAATTCATTCTACCCAATGAAACAGGATCATTCTGATAAACTAATCAGCAGTGATGGACTCCTTCCTTGGGGAGACTCTTAACCAAGTCCTGGATAATTTCTTTGAATCAGCCCCAGAAAATGTTTGGCTGTCAACTTCATCCTGTTTACTGCCAATCAGCAAATTTCCTTCCAATAAATTAATTCCAGGCACACCCTGTTGGTTTGGCTGTTCTCTTTCAAGCACAATGCTAACATTGCAGTTAGAATTAATAAATACTTGCAACTTTACAGGAAATCTTCGCTAGCTTTCAAGTCCACTGCATTGTTGTTTGAGATCGTATGCGGTGCCTTTCTTAAGAGACTTTTTCACACACTTGCAAACTCGGGTGTTTTGGCACTTCTGCAGAGTTCTTAAAGTACTGCTGTTTCATGAGGAAAAAAATACTTCATGCTAATGAATAAAATGTTTCTTGTTTAAAAAAAATCTCAAAGGAAACTAAAAGTTCCTTAAAATGTTATAAGTGAGAGAAGTTATTCAGCACTTTTATTTAACATCTGTTTACTTCCCTGTGTATATCTCAATTTTATATGTGGTTTCAAACATAGATTTATGCAGAATTCGACACCTGGAAGTTAAGGTTAGTCTTACATACAGAAAGGTGTTGGTACAGTTTTTCTGCTTTCCTCATAGCACTGAGGGCAGAACCATAAACAGCTCAGGGGTTTACAGAGGCGGGGACAGGCTTTGCATCAACAATGCAGAAACAGTATTCTTTGCACCAACAATACAGAAATTAGTTCTTCCTCTTTGTGTTTCAGCTTTCAAAGAATTCCAGTGTGAAAAAGATGGTTGTGGGTGCAACTAGGTGATTAGATATTTAGTACTAGTAGTTTAGTTACAGTCTTCTCAATGCAGTTTCTCATAAGGATCTTTCAGATTTTGATCCTAAGAGTGCCTTTGGTGATAGTCTTCTGGATTTTATTGGCGTGATGTCAGGTGGAGACCAGTCAACCAGTTTCAGGAAAAAGAGTCCAATTAGGGCCAGAGAGGTATTTATTTCTTGTGTGTTTGTGTTTTTTGTAAGTTCATCCTTAACTTAAGAATCCAGTTGATGGTGTGGCTAGCTCTTTGTGTGAGTTCAGAGACTGCCTATTGGAAACAGAGAGGGAGACCTCTTATTTTAATGTTTTATCAGACCAGTGCTACCTGAATATTCAAGTGTCCCTTGGTGTGATCAAAATGAGCTTCCATATGTCAGAGTGTATGTGGGCCTTGGTTTCTGTGAGAACACTTTGTATCCGGGCTTTTATGGTTTAGCAGTGTGGGAAGGCTGGCCTAATGCAGTGGCTCCTAACTGGTGATTAGCAAATTTGGATGATCAGACAATTACTGATCTAAGGAAACTTAGATTTATGCAGAGTTTGCTTCTCAGGCACAGCATACCATATTCTTCATGATCAAGTGCTTGTATTGGCCTCTTAAATCTCACACGAATACTCTTTAGCTTTTCATTTCTTTCTTGCTATCAAAATGTTTTAAAAGTAAATGTAAAGGAGCTCATGAAAATTGCTAGCTACAAATAAGGATTGCCAGCCTGAAAAAATCAAGAAATACTGGCTTAGAACATAGGGCTTTGGGTGAACCCTCAGAAGTGAGTTCAGTCCTGTCTCACCTGTCAAGTCACTTGGGGAGAAGGTAAAGGAGTCCATTGTTCCCCTTGATGAAAATGGGATCAGTGTTCCCGTCTATCATCACATTACCAAGAAACTAAAATCCATTCAGGATTAAGAATTGCTCGCATAACAGGTCACACTTCACTTGCTCAATGAGTTTACTACCTTTTTTTCTAAACTATCTGTTGTTATAGGATGTAGTTTTTTACTTCTGAAAGACAGTGACTTGCTCAACCCCATACATTCTAGGAGTATTTCTAGACCAAAGTGTAGCCATTAACATTCCTTCGATAAGTTAATGTTCAGGATGTAGTGTTAATATGTCAGAAAAGGGATGCTACAATCTTTTTAGTTTATATGACTAATTTTATACCCATCTGCAATCCAGTTCCTCAGCATATAAGGGCTGAGCTGACTGCAGTGGTACAGTATCAAGTCCTAAATCAGGAGTGACATGACACTGAACTCAATAATGTAAATCAGAGTGCTCCGGCTGGCCGGCTGCCCTAAGTCTGTCTTGGAGGAGGTACAGTGACTGTTACTCCAGTGCCATAAACCCATCTGCTCAGCACCTCTCCTTATGCACAGCTGCCTGCTTAGAAGGTATTACCACCACCCTATGAAAGAGAAAGAGGAAGTACCAGGTAATGGCTTTTCTCCCATTCTCACCTTCTCTCTTGTTCGCCTTTCTCTGACACTGCCAGCTGCCAGTGCTTTCCATGGTGACTGGGAGCAGCTCATGGCTCCTTGCAAGCACACATATGCAAAAAGAATAGAAATTCTTTGGAATAGAAATAAATAAATAAATAGAAATAATTTGGATCCCAAACATGAGACTTCTGGGAGGGGGGAAATAGGAAGTTGTCCCTAGTTGCCACTACATCTGTGTCTCCTCATATGCAGGTGAGGACTAGGTCCTTGGTTGAAGGAGTGCTGTTGAGGGGCACTCTGAACCATGGGCACAGCTTGCCTGGAATAATGGTCCTCACTAAATGCACTGTGTTTGTTAGGAAGGGGACATGTGTGGTTTTTTAGTGCGTTTGTATAAAGAAGTAATGGAAAGATTGCTGTCCCTTAAGCCCTGCAAGGCCACTAACACTCCTGTGAAGCACACATGGGAATTTCAGCTACACACCCAGAAAACAGTTTTCATATGATATAGAGAAAATATGACAGTAATTCACCGGTCTTGCAGAATCAGCCAATGTGCCCCAGTTAAATTGTCCCATCTTCCCAGACTTTGTTGTTCTCTTTCATTAAACAATATGATATTGCCTTTCAGTCAAATCTAGTAAGTGAAAGCAATAACACGTTGG
Organism: Athene cunicularia; assembly: GCF_003259725.1. Taxonomy (NCBI): domain Eukaryota; kingdom Metazoa; phylum Chordata; class Aves; order Strigiformes; family Strigidae; genus Athene; species Athene cunicularia. Next base: position 23,814,837 of record NW_020799110.1, read on the forward strand.
CAGCCACCGTATCAGTCAAATAAGAAGGCTACACACCAGTGTTCCTCAGCCTAGTGTATATATATATATATAAAACCCCTTAGTTTGAAATGACTGCTTCCCTGACCCACCACACAATGCAAGCTCTCCACAGCCCCTTGAAAACGAATATGAGAACATTTCCCAGAGCTCCACTTAACGAGCTGTAAAAATGTTTTTTATTTACCAAATCCCAGCAACATAACCACAGCCTGGACAATATAACCAACTCCCTTCTCCCTAGAGCTTTGAATTTTATACTGTACATAGGAAACAGGTTTTTGAGAGACAGAACTCTTCATCCTCTGCTCTGTCAGGGCTGTATCTTCCTCCTTTTCCACACAAGCCCAATGCACAGGGCCCTGTCACATTAGAGAGAGCAGACTTTTCCTCCCTAATCCCTAAGCAGTGGGTCTGCTATGTGATTGCTGCCATGATCCTTAGCCTTCAGTAGCCCTTACTCCTGAAGGACATTAATGAGAAAGATTTCTATTACATGCATACTTTATCTGTGCCAGATATAACAATGATGAGGGAGGAACACCAGGCAGTTTTGAATCAGTGGAATCACTTGTGGGTTTCGCTTCTCAAAGCTCAGTTCTTATCTCACTTGCATGAGTGGTGATTAAGAGTATCTGCGCTGAAGTTCATGAGCCACTTTTTCAGCTGCTATAAATTATATCTCCACTGACAGACACAGATTCATGCCATTTTATTCCCACTAATGAGTTGGTAGAAAGACTAGGTCTCTTCAGATGAAAATTGAAGCGTATCCTGAAGTTTTAATATGGATCATCCCGTTCCACATAGGTAAACTTTGAGTCAGCAGTGAATCCACTGATGGGTAAGCACTGTGCTTCCATGAAGACAGTTGGTGGGAAAGAAATGACTGTGTCTTAAAGCAGTGTCTTGGACACTTGTCTTACTGGGGGGTAGTATTGCTGCCTATAACTGTAGAGAAAGTGAGAACCTGAAAATAAGTCAGGATGCCATATTGTAAGAATAAAATATTTTCTGGTTTCCTTTCCGAAAATATTTGGAAAAGTGGCTGCTTATCCTTCTGAAAGTTGTTTATCACAGGTAGAATTGAAGAAAATAGGGTTGGCAGAGGACCCCAAGAAATCAACTCATTTTTTCAAAGTATTTAAGGCTACTCAGTACAGTGCTTTTGGTAAAATTCATCCTTTTAAATGCCAAGGACTTTTCAGATCTTTACCTCCAGCTTCTACAAGCACTTGTTGGAAAGAGTTTGTGACTTTTTTGGGGTACAGTATGAGCTTCAGTAAGGCCAAATGCCGGGGGCTGCCCTTGAGCCACAACAACCCCCAGCAGCGCTACAGGCTGGAGAGCTGCCAGTCAGAGAAGGACCGGGG
>NW_020799110.1:23816277-23932632 GCF_003259725.1 Athene cunicularia
GTGCTGAAGTTTCCTTGGTCTGTTATTAACAGGATTGTCATAAGCAGGAAAAATCCATAAATAAATGTAAGCATGCTTCTGTGAAATAACCCTGTAAAATTGTGTTGGATTTCTTGCTGTTGGTTTTCTCCCAGTACTGCATCATGTCATGAAAGGAAAAGCTGACATATAACAGTTGAGGATGGAAAGAAAACACAGGTACACATCGAAAAACCTCTGCCTTCTCTGATAGTATCACTTAAAAAGCATAAACCAAACAAAGTAAATACAAACACTCAGCAAATAAGGGGGTGGGGGGTGGGGGGGGTGGGGGTGGGGTGATTGACAGCTGGATGAATAGGAGCCAGCGGTGTTCCCAGGTGGCCAAGAAGGCCAGTGGCATCCTGGCTTGTGTCAGCAATAGCGTGGCCAGAAGAGACAGGGAAGGGATCTTACCCCAGTGCTCAGCACTGGTGAGGCCGCACCTTTATGACTGTGTTCAGTTTTGGGCCCCTCACTACAAAAAGGACATTGAGTGACTCGAGCATGTTCAGAGAAGGCCAGCGGAGCTGGTGAAGGGCCTGCAGCACATGTTGTACAAGGAGCAGCTGAGGGAACTGTGGTTGTTTTAGTCTGGAGGAGGCTGAGGGGAGACCTAATCACCCTCTACAGCTACCTGAAAGGAGGTTGCAGAGAGATGAGGATGGGCCTCTTGAACCAAGTAACAAGCAATAGGACAAATGGGAATGGCCTCAAGTTGTGCCAGGGAAGGTTTAGACTGGATATTAGGAAGCATTTCTTTCCAGAAGGGGTTGTTGGGTGTTGGAATGGGCTGCCCAGGGAGGTGGTGGAGTCCCCATCCCTGGAGGTGTTCAAGAGTAGGGTCAACAGCACTGAGGGATCTGGTGTAGTTGGGAACTATGTTGGGTTAATGGTTGGACTGGATGATCTTCAAGGTCTTTTCCAACCTAGACAATTCTGTGTTTCTGTGATACTTTGCATGATTTATGGTGCATATCCCTCTTCTATGTACGTTCCATCAGGAGCATCAAAGTGGGAGAAACGACATATATCCTAGCATTGCATTTGTCTGAGTCTTGGTGGAGTTAGTCATCTATATTTCATGTATCTGACCTTTTGCTCAAATCACACTTAGGTAATGGTGCCTTGCTGTCCATCGCTCTTGCTGTTGTCATTAGTTATAGTCGCATCGTTTAAGGACTGCTGAGCAGTGTGGAGGCTATGCTGATAACATATTCTTTAGCTCTTTACTCCTTTCTCTCCCTTAATATACATATTTATATGCTAGTTGTTTTTAGAAAGTATTTTTGAGTTCTGATCCTGTTGAGTAAAAGTATACAAATTTGTTATCTGGTTTTAGATACTGAAAGTTTTGCCCCTGATGGATGATGTATGCCAGACTCAAATACACTTTTTTTTTCCTAAAATCTTGCGTAACCTAGCTCATACTAAAATTCAAATACTTTTCTGCACTGCAACTTCTCTTGAAGTGAAGGAGCCAAGCTGAACTGTGCTTATTTAATACAATCACTGTATTAAATTGCTTGAAAAGAAATTATTTTTCAATGAAGCAATAACTCTGAGAAAGCTTGAAGCACTTTTTTGGCTCAGATCATCCTAGGAGAAAAAAAAAAAGCACCCATTGTTAGGAAAGAGTTCAATTTATAATGACATATAAAAGGATTAAGACTGAAATGACTTTTCAATATAGTCTTCCTTGGGATGTTTGCAGTTGCTTTCTCACTTCTTGGCTTTGTTTTTATAATCTGCAGCTGCCTCTGAACTGTTAAACTTCCAATTGTCCGAAGTCTAGTTTCTGTACATTGCAACAGCCTGTGCTGCAGCAATCTGTTCACAATCATTAGGAAAATCTGTCATCCGGGGCCCGATGCTAACACTCAGCAGGATCTGTAAGCACAGAGCTGAGAGAGGCTGGGGGATAAAACTTCTTTGTGTATGGAGCTTGGCCTGTGTAGAGAAGAGGCACAGAGGGGAGGGTGGAGAAGCAGTGGTGTACGGTGATAATTCCCCCGAGTCAGAGTTTCAGAGAAATGATCAAGGTTTGTGTTTGTTCCTTGTTATGTGAATAAGGGTTCAAGAATAAGTGTTTGGCAAGTCTGATGTTTGAAGCACAGTGTGGGTCTGAGGAGACAGAGGCCCAGCTGTGAGTTAGGCTATGATTTCTGCTCGCAAACGTGACTTGGTCTCCCTTTGCCTCAGTGTCCTATCAGCAGAAGAAGGATAACAGCCCTGCTTTCTCTCACCTTTGGTCACTGTTGCCACCTAAACCATTTCAGGCAAAATTGTCTAAATGAGGTTAAAAAAACTTCAGCGAGAACCAGCTCAGTCAGTTATGGCATCAGCAACTACTGTGCTGCTGTCATGGCAAGCAGTCGCTTCTGGCAGGAGCGATGCAGCTAGAGAGGCTGGGCAGCAAGGAGGACACCACTGGAAGCGGCGTACTCTTGCCTGTACCCTTGCTGGTTTATTTTGTTCAGGTGCTTCCAGTTTCCCCAGAGGTAAAGGACTTTACTGTTGCCAGGGCTGAGTAATACAGGATTTTCTTCCAACTCAGAGGTGTCTTTGCAGTATGTACTTCTCCATGTCATCTGAGCTAGCATGCAGCCCATACTTGCTCCAGCAAGTGATACTGCTCCAGCAATTCATGCTCCTTTTCAAGAATGGAAATGAAAATTATCCCCTCTTCAGGGGACTTTTTCTCAGAACAAAAAGATGGCTTCTTCCTAAGGGTTGAATTAGCAACTCTGTGCCTAGCTGGAGGTTCTTGTTTTTCCCCCTTTCTTTCACTGTGCCTCGCCGTATGTTAATTTTTCTCCTGTGCATTTCACTAGTTTAGATTGCTCATGCTGTCTAGTTTGAACTCTGCCAACACAATCAGCGGGTGTTTTCGAACACTCACTCTCACACCTTTGCTTTAGAGAGGGGCTGCAGTGAATCCACTTAGGAGCGCTGCATGCTCTGGTGTCTTGCATCTCCTGTCGAGCTTATCCTCTGCCCCAGCCATTCATCTGCACTTCGGCAATAGCATGTAAACAGTTTGCTTTTGCATCACTGGTGTTGTTAATCTCTGTGTTGTAGGCTAGTTCCTCATCTCAGGGAGAAAAGGAGTGTTAAAATTCTGACTTCTGGTCTGGTTTGTTTCTAAAGTCTAATGATGACTTCCCTTAATGTGACTTCGGTGCAACTTCCAAACAGTATTGTTAATTCTTGGAGGAAAGGAAGGAAAAGGCTAATTCCCAGTCACTTACACTAGCAGAAAATCTGCACAAGGTGCAACCACAGTTTTTTAATTACACATTTGCCTTGCTTTGGACAAGCATAAATGATTACACATGGTACAAGGTGAGGGAATGGGGCCTTCAATATGTGCTGGGATAACTGAGATATAACTTAGCTACATGACTTCATCTGTTACATAAAGCCTCACAGAATTCACTGGTGCCAGTTCAGAAGTTCATAACTTGGGTGGCTGGGAAGGATGGGGTGTTTTAATATTGTGGTGAGGGCAGACTGAGCCCACTTAACCTAGATCACTCCTTGAAAGCTGTCGCCCTTTCATACAAGCCTAGTTCCCTTTGTCTTTCCACAAATACTTTTGTTCCCCAGCTGGTGGAAGGCTGAAAAAATTTAGTCAATGGTATTATGATCATTTATTGCAGTTCAGCATCTTAGCCACCATTTTCCCTTCCAATCCCATAAATCCTTTCTCACTATCATCCTGATTTTCTCCTTTTCTTTAATATATACTCTTCTCACCCAAGATCAACCATATTCTTCTCTCATTTTAAAAGGGAAAGAGAAAAAAAAGCTTTGGCAGAACTTGCTCTCAGCTTTGTCCTTTGCCTCTTGCTTCCATCAAATGTAAAAGGGGTTTGTATAGGAGGAGGAACAAGCAGCTCAGCTGACTGCACAAAGTCAGAAAAGGACTCCAATTGTGTGAAAGGCCTTTAGCGTATGAGAAGGGAAGGAGGGGGAATGGAAGCTTTCAGAGAGGAGAGAAAATTGTCTGTCCACCAGGAGAGCAGTAATTTGGAGAGAAGCTGTCTTGGACCCCATCTTTTTTTCTGTAATTGTTTCTCTCTTCTTAGTGCTGCTGTCCTTTAAGAAGTAAAATGAGTGGCTGTTGGTCATTTGGTGTAATAGGCACATTAGCAGTACCTAAATGCATACTACTACAACACCATCTGTGCTGTCTCATTCAGATGCCCCTTTTCCTCCCTGCCCCTCCAGCTCTGAGAAGAATTTTGTAGCTCACAGCTAGATGATTCAAACCTTTATGCTGAAAGCAGTCAGGTGAGAGTGCTTTTACATCAGGTATACAGGGGCTAAGCCATCTATTTTAATAAAAAAGTAGTTTTATTGCATAGTATATGCAGTGTTTGAGGGCCTAGTGGTTTTCATTTATACGTACACGGGATGGTGCTTTGCTAAAAATTGCAGCAGTTATCTCCCTTTTCTTCATCCAAAATGTTCTTGTCATTAGCATCCCTTCACCCTAATGCACATGTTGGTAATCCCATCTTCCTATGGTTTTCTTGTATCAAATCCCTGTTAATTGATAAATACAAGCAAATTGCCTCATTTAAAATCATTTGCCAAGACTGAAAAGTGCTAAAAATGTCCATGTGCTGATGCAGCTTTTACTGCAAAGGTGCTGTCCCTACTGTGTGAGAGAGTAAATCAGGTATTTGGGTTTCACACAATAGTCCTTGACTTGGCTCGAAGACACTAAAATCTAATCAAATATTGCAGAAGTTGAAATTCTAACACAGTCTCACAATTATTAAGTGTTTGAAACAAATGGGCTTTTAAAGAGTGAGCAGAACTAGCCAAGCATTTACAAAGATCCTAGGCTGAGTTAGGTTTTTGCCTGCAGTTAAGCATTGTTATAGAAAAGCTTTAATTTTTTCACCTTTTTCTGCTTTTTTGGGGGGCTTACTTTCATACAGAAAAAAAGGTGTTCACAATCACACAGTGCTGTCCTGTCTATGGGTCTGCTCTTAACTTTTCATTTTTTGGACAACTTCAGTAAAATCTGAACCAGTCTCAACCAATTTGATGGAAAGGAAGAATTTTCATCAATATTACCTCTACACCTCCTGTAAGAATAGAAAGCGGAGAGAAATCACATTAATATTTCCTTCCATTCAGTGAAAAATTTCAGGGTGAGTTCACCTTTATTAGATCTGAAAAAAATCCACAGAGGAAAGGCTTCATTAGTTCTGTTGCTCACAGAACTACCTGTTTATGTAGCAAGAACACTTTCTGAGATATTTAGAATCATTATGTTCATAACTGGTGTGTGAGTAAACAAGTGGCAAGTTACTGTAACAGTAAGTCTGGTGCACCTTCTGTAAACAAGTTACTGTAACAGTAACTTCTGTAAACAAGTTACTGTAACAGTAAGTCTGGTGCACCTTCTGGACTCCAGAAGTTGCCAATGTGCACTGAGAATGTGGAATTTGCTTTCCAGCTCTAAATGAGGTGAGAGGGGAGTGAGCAGCCAGCACCTGAGCAGCTCTCGAGCTCCTCCCTGCTCTGTCTGCACACAAAAAAGTTTGGAGGTGAGTAGCAATGAGGGGCCTTGTCAAGTAGTGCAGATGGTCTTCTCTTCCCTCTAACAGCAGAGGAACCAATTTGGTTTCTCAATCATAAACATCTGGGTGGGAGGAGAGACTTCTTAGTGCTGGTTATGTGGCTGTGTCCATGAGCATCACTGGGCATTGCTTTTGAGCAGGTTCTGCCACCTTCACTCACAGGAGGGTCCCTCTTGTTTGAGTGTGATGCTGTTCAAGGTGTCAGGATTGTTAGTAGAGATAAAAGCAGTACATCTCATTGATGATAGGGAGGTGATATACTCACAATGTCTTTTGCACTCATCTGAATCAGCATCCTTAGCAACCTGGGGCACTTGGCTTGCTTTGTCAGAAAAATGAGAGAGTTCTGAACTTTCTTTGGTTTTCACATTTTCTCCCTTAAAATGTTGGTATAGGGAGTGGCAGACAGACTCTGAATGGGAAAGGAGCTTCATCTTAGCTTTCTATTTACTTATTGTTTCCCCTGCTAATGCCCCATAAAACAAATTAAAAACATTCATAACTGCTTACAGTACAGAGAAGAGGTACTTGGGGAAAGCAGTAAATTTGAGGCCAGCTAACAGTGTTTTCTGATTAGGAAAAAAAAAAAAAGCATCTTTTAAAGGAATGTAGTTTTTAAGGTTGAGATACAGATGTTTAAATAGTATATTGCTATAGAGTTGAGCATTAAGCATTACTGATGGTTTTGGAAATTCTACCCTAAGTTGCTGAAAGAGAGGAAAGAGAGGAAACAATAGAAAAGAGATTTATATGAAGAATTCACATATAAACTCATTTCTTTGATTTTGATTAAATGGCCACAATAAAATTTTGCCTAACGTGACCACTTGCATGAGAGATCACCTTCAGTTGACAGCCCCTTGCAATTCATTATCTAATAAATATCTTTTTATACGACATTACTGTGGAAAAAGTAAGCGCCTGTTAGTAAGGGACTCTCAGTTTCTGTCCAGTCCTGCGAAGAGTCCAGGGAAATCAACATTTGCAGTGTATTTATTGCCTGACATTTTGAAGTGCAGTCCAGAACATTTCGTCACTTTATATCCTCTGTGAGGAAGTAGGAGAGGAGGCATTTAGACTCTGATTCCAGCCAGCAGTGAAGCTGTGAGATTCTTGGTTCCTTTTTACGGTTTCCTACTTTGGGTGTAGCACCCTTCCTAGCGCAAAAAAAAAAAAAGAGTCCAAAATCTGAAGTCTTCAACTGCATAGAGCTGTGGAGCTGTGTTGATTTTATTTGTGTGTGTTTAACAGGCAGGGCAGAGTTTAACTCAGCAGTAGAAATTATGTTTCCCAGGAAAAAAGTCAACAGAACATGGTATTTGCCTTTGGTATTAAAAAAAAAAAAAAAAAAAAAAAAAAAAAGCAGAGAATTACTACTTAATGTTCATTTATTCTAATATCTTTTCTCTGAGGATTCCAGGATGCCAGGTTGAATCACAAATCAGACTGTCTAAGCTGGCTTGTCTCCTACTATTTTTACATTGTTTTGTCTTTTTGCTTCTAATTCCTAGAAATTGTAGGTGTACTTTTTCATGCCTGAAGGGCTGAACTTCTACACTGTGTACAGCCAACTTTAGTCTTGAACCATTATATTCAGTTCCTAAAGTCTACCCCATCACATAATTGTGGTGCAAGCCAAGACCCACTGTGGCTGTTTCCTCCTTCTGGAACGACACTGCTTTTTGATTCATCAGGGATCTCCCATGTCGCTTTTTATTTTTCAGCCTCATTCTTTCTGACTGGATTTTGACCAGAGCTGAGCTAACAGTTTTGAAGCATACAAGCAATTCTCTAAGTGTAATCAAGATTCATATAATTTGTGGTTGTTTTGTTTTGTTTTCTGTGTATCAAGCCCTAAGGAATTATTTTCCCCCAGAAGAGATCTTTCCCTTTTAATAGTACTTGGGTTTTCTAGATTAGTTTTCAAGCTGCACAGATAATATTAGAATAAAGACAACCCTATTGTTCTGGTTCCTGGGGTGCCATTTTAAAAACTGGTTTTCCCCCCTGAATTTTAAAGGTGCCTTCTGCCAGACTTTGTCTCTTAAAGACGTAGGGATGGAATTAAAATGCAAGAATCACAAGGCAGTTATTCAAACAAAGTATTTTATTGACCATTTACCGCTTCTTTTACCAGTAAGTAGATACATGGAGGTATTATAAAATGTTATTAAATCTTCAAGAAAGATTAACTATGCAAAGCATAACTTACATGTCCTAGCATATAACAAATGGCTGGTAAAGTGAGTGTCTCTGGGTAGTACCCAGTGTGCTTAATTTTGTGGATCAAATCTGGACAGTGCTGCTCATCTTTTCTCAGATTCATGATGAAATAACTTCTTTGCTCCCCACAAGCGTACACAGGAACGGCATTCTCGGTGGAGATGTTTCCTAGGTCTCCGTGGGAAAACCTTCAAGGCTCCAGGATCTTTACATGTTGTTCTCCACTCCCAAGAAAGAAGAGGCAGCCAGTAACTTCAGGCCATGCTGCCTTCTTCAGCCCTTGCTGTAGCTCTCCCTGTGACAAAAGGCCAGGGCCAGCATGGAAACCTGCAGAGCAGAAGGAGCTTTTCCATGGGTGGATCAGGGAGAGGACACAGGTGTTGTCCTTATTTCCTTCCTTCATCCCATCCATCTACACTAAACAGAGAAATTTAGGAAAATTCAGTGTAATATTCACTGTAATTAGTGTAATATTAGTGTAAAATTTAGTGTAATATTCCATGTTGACTCACAGAGGTTCTGTGGTAATACGGTAACTGAGCTGGCGCAGCTCTTCGGCTCCATTTTGATAGAGTTACTGGGGTCATTTCTTGTCTTGTTTTCAAAAAGACCATTTTCCTGTGCCACCTGTGCTCTGCTCATCCTGAGAACGCTAATGAGGACCTGCAGAAGTGGTCGGAAGATATCCGCTGGAAGTGCCATTTCTGTCTATGATATCCTACAAAATGCGTTTGGCTGGGACATCTGTGTTTTGTCTGCTATAATCAATTTCTTTGACTAACCACATCTGGTCTTAAGCAATGTGCAGTATATTTATGTGGCTACAGTGATTTCACCCTGGTTCGAAGATTTGCAGAAGTTTGTTCGTTTATGAGCAAAAAATGCTCAAAATTCTTTTGTTAGCATTGCTGTGGAATAGCTCTTGTTTAAGTTACCTTGATAGATACTCAGACACTGTATGCCAAGTATTGGCTTTTAAAATGAGCCAGACTTGTTCTTTGGCAGCCTTATTTAATTACAGATCCATCCTAAAATTTGTTTTGTCCTCATTAGAGAATTTGTTTTTTAAGATAGCATAAAAAGCTCTGGAAGATTGAATGACTTTGTAAAGAGGTGTTCGTTTCGACTGGGAGTCTTTGCCTCAAGTAATCCTACATCTCTGTTCTCAGGGCTAAGAATATTTCTCTGGGTTTCTTTTGCAGATTCCAGAAAATATCACTGATGTTTGATACTCTGTCAGACTATCCCAATGACAAGCAGGTATTAATACATCTTCCCCCTGAAACAAACTTTCTTGAATGACAAGACTCTGCAGTATGGTTTTCAATCCCTCTGATACTCGTCTGTAGATTATGGCATAGCATGGATGCTGACCTATAACTCTTACAAATACAATAATACAGTGCTGGCAGACAGCCAAAATTCATAAACCAGTGAGTGTATTTCCTCATAAATAATACTAATATTTTGAAATACTACCACCTTCTGGCAGCTAGGAGAGAGAATATTCAGACCATTTCTTGGTGAAAACCATTACAGTGTCTCACATTATGAGAAGGCACACTTTCTGAAGTTCACTTTGAATTTTATGTTCCATTTATTTTCCACAGAAGCTTCACTTTCAGAGACCTACTTATATGGATTTCCAATGTGTTCCTGTCAAGGAAAATGTCGTGTGCTTTTCCTGCTTCACTTTCCATCTTAGTCATTTGTTTTAAGACATGCCCTCAGTCTTCAGTAGTGTCTCTGGGAAGAGGTATCCCTTCCATGCCCCCCTCTTTCCATTGCCCCCTCCCATAATGGTACATATTTTTTATAAATATAAGGTGAACTAAGCATTAATAGGATATCATCTTATTAATTATATTCACCTTTGAAGCTAATAGTTTACATGCTGATAGTTTCCTTGAAAAGCATTCCCAGTGTTTGACTACAGAGACTCACTAAAGGGCATTGTATTTGTTTACAATGAAGAATAAAATGAGGTGAAGTTCCCCTCATGGCATCCACTGGATTCCTGAAAGGTACCTGCTCCTCTATAGGCACTTGCAGGGGCTTTGAGACAGACTGTTGCTTTCTTCCTCCCACAAGGGCTTGTAGGGATCACCTGTGCCCTCTGAATAGTCATTACAGAGCTGGGATTCTCTTCTCTGGGAGACAGTGGAAGAAATTTTTTCTTCTTGGTCATTTATTTCCATCTGACATACAAAGGTATTCAACTGCCGACCCTCAGGAGCAAGGAAGATTTCTGTCTGTCCAGTTTCTGATCCTGCAGCCAGGGAAAAGTCCACTTACTGAATAAAAAATTCATAGCTGGCAGGAAAAGTTCTTGTTTTGTGGAAAAAAATTTGTATGTGTTATGTATTTGTTTGGACTTAAAACATTTCTTTTGTGTTTTTTTTTTTGTTGTTGTTGTTTTTGTGGGTTTTTTTTCCCCCCCAAAAAAACCCATTTCTTATATAACAATACAAGAAGTTGTATTTATATATTGTTGGGTTTTATTTTTTCTGCTCTGAGCAGCTTTATAGAAATATATGTTAATTTTTTGACCATTCTTATCTGTTGGTTGTTGGTTTTTTTTACTCTATAAATCAATTTTCAAACAATTTGTTTTAAATTTCTTATGCTAAGCAAGAAGGCAGATAATGCAAAACCCTAGACTTCAAATGTAGAAGTTACAAGGCTCTGCTCAAAAGACTGCAATATTATCTAAGTGTCATCAGAATTTGCAAGAAGGTGCTTGATTTCACAGAGACAGCTATATAAAATGGCCATTGTAAAGCTGAAAGTGAAATTCAGGTGTCCTGACTGTGGTCTGCCTGCAATGACTATTATTCTTACGGCAATATAATCTGATAGTGCAGTAATTTAGCTGCTTTAAACATTGTGATAACTTGTTTATTTCAGTGTACTTAATGGTGAATATAATAGTGTCTTCCTCATCTTAAAAATACTTAGATATTTGCATTAGCTTTCAGTGCTGCTTAAGTATAAACATAGTTAATATTTTCTCAGAAAGAGACTGAATAATGACATTTTGATGTGATCATGCTGACTCTATGAAAAGCGCAGATCCCTATATAGGTAATTATTAACTAAAGAAAAAGATGTGCTCTATGAAACTAATTATCTTTATTCCTATCCGACAGTGATTAATTTATAGTTGAACAGATGCTACACAACATTAAACTGCAGTAAATTCTGTCTTGAGCTGATAGGCCAAGTGAAGGAGACAAATAGAAAATGAGTACAATAGAAAAGGAAGTCAGTCTCTTTTGAAATCCAGTGTTTGTGAATTTGAGAGTCACATGGAAAGTAAGCTGAGAGTTGGCATGAGACAGAGCCCAGAAGTATGAATCCTTGAACCAGTCCAGCTGCCCCAGTGGCACAATGGCTAATTGTGGTCCTATGTACTGAGACTTTGTCAATTTTCTGAATTTTCTTTTGTGAATTGTAAATGACATAGTGTGCAAGTGCTATAGTCATATCAACGGGACCAAGGAAAGAATTATTCCCTTTAGCTCTCTGTATCTTAGAACAGTTCTCTGTTAACTTTCCAAGTCCAGCAGGAGAAAAGGAGTGGAACATAATATTTCCCATTTCCAGTTCCTGCTTTTTATTCCTTTCCTAGTGGAGGATATAACTGTGCAGAAAAACCCATACACTTTTAGCAACCCTTTGTTTTGAATTTGTATCCTCAGTGCTTTCTTACATAGACCTGTGACTCAAAATCACAAAATTACTTCGATTTTAGACTATGATTGCAAATTTCAGGAAGGAATATTCTTGATATCCCACTAAGTCTATCCATTTATAGGCTGAGCAGAGGGGTAAGAAAGCATACCATGAGGAGGGGCATGTGTAGATTCATTGTCCTCAATTGCTAATTGGTGGTTTCAGTAGAATTTCATTTGGGAAAAGGGAGAAGTAAGAACAGTGTAAGTTCTTAGGGTGTCGTCCATTGCAGTTATCTAACTGCAGTGTCACCTGCGTTATTCAGTTAGGTTATATCAAGGAAATGAGACTTTATGTTGAAATTGAACTGGACCTGTAGGAACAGAACTGTGATTCAGCATCTAAATTAAAACAGGCAATTTAAATAAGATGTCTGGGACTGCAATTAATGAAGTCATTATCAGGAATCAGAGGAAGTTCTTTTGAACAGCTCCTGTTATTTGCTCGTGGTTACTGGTACAGGTCTGGAAAGGCAGATGCCGCATGTGTTTCTGATGCAAAACTGTCCCAATCTGCCAGTCAGCACAAGGGCAGTGTGGACAAGAAAGGAGATGGAGCAATTATTTTTCAGGAAAATAAGGTAGGATGAGAGAGGTCAGCTAAGTCCAGGGGGTAACCCTGAAAACAGCAAAAGCTGCTCTGGGTCATAGAGAGCATGTGCAATCAAATTTAAAATGGCACTGAAATGCTACTTGCTGACTTCAGTAGGAATTTGTCTCCAACTGAAGCTCCCTTGTGGTCATTCTTCTTGCCTGCTTTTGTTGCATCTGGCTTTGAGACACAGTGGAGTCAAGGCTGTGTTTTATCTGCTTTGAGCCCAGACCTCATTAGAAGAGAGGACTGCATATGTGAGTAGCTGAGAAGAAAGAAACAAAGAAATGCAGTGCGAAATGAGTCTCAATTAACTGTGCTTGGACAAATGCATTATGGACTAATTTGATGGGCAGTATCTGCTGCTCCTAGGTAACTGTCTTAAATAGAACAAAGGTCCGAAGTGTCATACACAGTCACTCTGTCATGTAAATCAGCTAACTACTGGGAGAAAGGTTGTAACTCTGAGATGGAGGCAGGTGGAGGAGGGGATTGTTACCCTTGGGGACTTCCTTGGGCAGAGAGAGAGAGAGAAAAGAGGAGACAGGTCGTTGTCTGCAGCTCATGAAGGGGCTAGCTGTGAGATGAGGAAGTATAACATGCCTTGAAAACAGTGTGTGTGTGTATATATATATACATATATATATATAGAGAGAGAGAGAGAGAGAGAGAGAGGGTGATTTATTTTTTTTTTTACTGTCCAGCAGAGTTATGAATTTTAGTTCCAGGGCTTGTATTTTAGAACTGGTTTTGAAGATCCCTCATATAGGATGAGAGGTCAGAGATGCAGTGTTTTGTGAATTATGTTCTCCCACGGGTTTCTGGGATTTTCTGTTTGTTATTAAAAATCTGAGTGAGCTCATTTTGGTGAGTAGTGGTTGTTTAGTTGCTAAGAGAGCATTTAATGCGCTGGATATAATATATTACATGCAGAATACATGTCCAAGATCCAAAGAATTTAATGTTAACTGTGGGGCATTTAGTGTGGTAGTTTCCTGCTAAACTTGCTGAGTTCAGCAAGATTGGGGGTTATGTTTGAGAGTTCAGTGTATATTTTTTTAGTAGAAAAGCTCCACTGAAATTCCTCCTGAAATTGTTTAATGATTGTCTTATAGGCTGTAGCCTAAGGGTCGACCCTTATTTGATCTGCCTTTTATATTAAAACTGGCCGGTTAGCATTTTGTTAGTTTATACAGGCAAAACAGCCAGGACATGTGGTAGCAAGTGGCAGTTCAGTGTTGAGAGGAAAACTGAAATACAATTGTAAAAATTCTCAACAAAGACATTCACCCATAACCGCCTCCTCCTTTTTTAATAAAACCTTGTCTCTGCCCCAGGGACAAAGGGGAGGCTTATTCTTCTTTTGATAGATTGCTTTTTAGGGTTCGTCCATAAGTGAGATTGCATTATTGAGCCAGCATACCAGTTCCTAACAGTACTCTACTTCATCACTGCCTGCAATTATCAGCAGATACCACAAAAAGCAACAGTCCAGAGGAGCTCATAAAAGGGCCAAGAACAATAAGAGAGAAGTCTGAAGAAAATTAATAAATGAAGGCAAAAAATTCCATTTAGTATCAATTTCCTAGTGAACTTGATCCTTTTTATCACTGTTTCTATAACTTTTTTTGTCAGTTCATGCTAAATCTCATTTTTCATTGTATAGAGAAGCAGGACACACCACTGACATCCCTCCATGCCATATCCAGTAGCTTGGTCTGTGAGCGTGTACACAGCTAGTTTGTTTAGTTATCTTTTTTCCCATTTCACTACACTCGGGGATGGTCAGTCACTGCCTTGTTGAGGGTGACTAAAGTCTCCCAGACATGCTTGAGAGACTACAGTGTGCAGGTTAATCTTTCTTGGTAATAACATAGAGTTTTGTGGTAAGAGTGTATAAATCAGAGTATCCCCTGCACACAAGTTGCCCACCCGCACTGCTTCATCCACATGGTTTGGGTAAGATTCACTATTTTGGAACAAGTATACCACTGTTGCTGTTTAAACTCATTTCTGATACAGGAAGGCACCATAACCACTGTTGGTATGTTCCATATGTAGGGATTGGATGTAGAGTTGGTGCCATTTTCCTTTTCAGACCTAAAGGAATACTGTGCAATGAAAGGCAGAAATATTTAGATGCATTAAAAATATGTCTAAAAGCACCTGCTCTGTAACTAAAAATGGTGAATTAGTAACAATATGCAAATATGAAAGTAAGCTATTAGACTTTGTTTGGAAAGGTCCAATGTCTGCTCAACTTCAGGTTTAATGATAGTTTTCATTACTCTCCTCAAATCCATGGCAAAAGCCTTTTTGCATTGTGCTGAGAATATGTTCCTTAAACAATACTTCTGGTAGTAATTCCTGCCAGCTAAGGATTTATAATCGGACTTTGAAAAATGTATTCTTTAAACTAAGAATAATAAAAAAGATTTTCTATCAACTCTATTCATAGTGTACGGTAGTGAAGCTGTGTAGTCTAATCCAAAGAGCTGATGAAATAGAAGAGGGAGAACAATAGATTAACTTTGATTTGTTATAATGTATTACATGTTTATCTCTTAGAAACACATGCTCTCAGGCTGAAAATTCACAAGTTTAACTTCAGTATGCATGCACAGGCCATCTAATGGTCAGCTTTTTGCTGTGCTCCATTTGAAAAGCAGGGGGCACTTGATGTTATTTCTTTTTTTGTCAAAAAACAAGCGTTTGAAAACTAACACACATCTTCAACAGAAGATATAAATGTGGTCCCAAAATGGTAGTTCTTTTTAATTCACAAATATGCAAGCTCAACCAACAGTCACAAAAAACATCCCCCAGTCTAGAGTTTTCCATGAGGAGATTTTTGTTTGTTTGCTTGTTTGGTTTTTTGATTTAACATTAGAGGAAAGAGAGGAAACAAAATTTATTTAAAAAAAAAAAAAAGTAATTTTATTTCCCCTGGCTTTGCAAGCATTTTTCTTTCTATTTTCTCTTTGTCCCTTTCTGCTTTGCTATTGAAAATAAGGAAGGCAAACAATTTTTTAAAAATCTAAAAATTCTTTATTTTCAGGATTTATCCTCCTGATCTTTTATCACTATAAATAGTGATTAATATGCTGTAGTTGTGAATTGTGGAATGAGCTGTGGGTAGAGTGGTGGCACATGTAGAGAGGGCTGAGATGTTCCTACTTCTTATGAAGAAGGGAGTAAGAGAA
The DNA here is from genome assembly GCF_003259725.1 of Athene cunicularia. Lineage (NCBI taxonomy): Eukaryota > Metazoa > Chordata > Aves > Strigiformes > Strigidae > Athene > Athene cunicularia. Next base: position 23,831,648 of record NW_020799110.1, read on the forward strand.
GGGAGGAGTGGGCTTGCAGAGGGGACGGCAGGCAGGCCTGGGGAGGCACTGTGGGCACTCTTGGGCACGCAGTGATGCTGCTCCAGTCCGAGGTGGCTCAGCAGCAGCTCCCTCTGCTCTTCCCACCTGAAGTTTCACCTGGCTTCTTTCCAGATTTTGCTTTCTTCAGGCTCTGTGTGACTGGCAGGCACAGGAGCATCACAGCACCCTGACACCATGCAGGAGGGATGCTCTCCTCTCTTCAATTCTGGGACCAGTGTGGGGACACTTTATCAGAGCTTGCTCTGACTGCAAATCTCTAGTGGTAGTGGTTCTTGTGTAAGTCAGTCTGCAGTGTTATATATAAAGGTTGTAAACATACAGCTGCCTTTGGAGAGCTATTATTTGGTGTTCCAGTTTAGATGTGCAATATTTAAACCTACACACCACATTTCTTGAAACCTGTAGAAGTGAGGATATTGTCTAACTGTTTTTGCAGTGTATTACCTCCAGTGCTGACCACGTCACCCAAAGAATGGCCATGCTTAGGAACTGGAGGTTGTCTGTCTGGTCCTGATCTTTACTGGAAACAGCTTACTAGAACAAAGAAGCGTTCAAGCTTCAGTTGGTTGTTTCTCACTAAGGACCAGAGGGATCGGGTGCATTCATCCTGGAGAAAGGAGTGGAGAAGATGGTAAAATCAATCGGGTTTAGACAAGGGCCCTCCCGAAATCAATGCAAGTCTTGCCATTGATTTTTTACAGTTGTTGATTTAGGCTGAAATTAAAGGATTTTGAAAAATTGCAACAAATATGTTTTGCAAGAAAAAGGGAAATGGCAGTTTCATAGTAGATGGTTGTTTTGATTTGCTAAGGGTTGAAGGATGGAAAAAATGAATGGAAGGGAACCTGGTTACCCTGAATACAGGACTTTGGTTGCCAAGGGCAGTGGTTGGTTTACCCCATTTCTTTGTTACTCTTCCACAAAATGTATCACCACAAGCATAGTCTGTGCATAGTTTAGGTTTGAATTTTAAATACACTTGAAGTGTGGGAGCCAGGATCTTTCCTGGTGCACATTAGTCTCTACATGGACTTCTGGGCAGGCAGCAGTTGCACAGCTCATGCAGACATGTGTCTGCCTGTGTAAGGACAGAGAGTATTCAAAACACTGCTTAGAAAACCTGGGAATAAAAGCTCATGATGTGCCACTGTTTTGAAGTCAATGAATAGGATGGCTCAAGCACATAAAAATTGTTTAGTTTGATGATAACTGCTGTTATAAAGGGCCATATGGGACCTAATTGATGTAGAAACAAAAGGTGGTAACGTAATTCCAGACAATACTGGTGTATGGACAGGAGATCTTATCAGACCAAGTTGATGCTCAATTTTTCTTCAACTCACAAAAATTTGATGAAGATAACTCTGCTAATGCACTCAGACTTCTGTAAGGCATTTGACATAGAGCCAGGTGGTAACATTCTGAGTAAACCCATTTGTGATTATTAAATCAGCACTGCCCATATCCACTGGATTAAGACTGCCTGAAAGATCAAAAAACCCCATATTGGAAATGAGGAATACTCATCTGATGAGGCTGCTTAATTTTTACTTATTCCATGGGGATCTGCATTCAGTCCAGTGCAAGTCAGTACCTGTGTCTAGGAAGAAAATCTGAAATAATTATCATAGAAGGCAGTAGTATTTTTCTACTAATCATAGAGTAATGATTAAAAGCAAGACACTCCAAAAAGCTAGGAGGGTATTTGAAGACCAGTCATATTTTGCAAATTGGCCACCTGTTTAGCAGGCAATAGAAAATGCTGGGAGAGCTATGTGACTGATAAAAATTTATAGGCATGTTTATAAATATAATCACTGCCCTAAAGAAACAGATTTGCTAAATATTGATTTATCTACTGAGTGTTAAAACAGGTGATTTTTCAGTTGTCTGTCTCACTGTATATGTCTCACGTCTGTCCAGGAGTCAGTTTTTCCTAGCAGTTGCTGTACAGGTTTTATTTTACACATATCTGCACTGGAAAAACAGAATTTGTCAGTTAAAGTGTGTTTCTGATCTCAGAAATTGCTATATAGGAGCATACCTCTGACTGAGGAATTACTCCACATGAGGTCTGTTTTCTCTGTAGATGTTGGTGATAAAAAAGCATTTCTGCAGCCCTGCAGGAACAACTCCTTGGGGTCTGTTCTCTGTGCATGGTGGTACCACTGGATTCTGAGGTTCCTGCTCATCACCACCTGTGCAAGCCCAGGGACGGCAGCACCTTTAGTCAGGAGAGCCTGCCTAGGCTTGCAGATGTCACAGATGAAAGGGAAAAAAACACAGCCTGGTCCACACATTTACAGTCCCTGCATGTCAACTTCTTGCCTTTATGCTGAGAGCCCTTGCTACAGAAATCAGAGAAAGACAGCAGACACAAATCCCAGAAAGGGCAGGTTTACAGCAGCACTTTGCAGAGCTATGCTTGAAGGCCCAGAAAAACATCAGGCCGTAGGCTTTTAACAGGCACAGTTCTTTCATATTTCGATATGGAGGCAATTTCTAAATATTTCCAAAAAATCTCATTTTTTAAAGTTTTCAAAGTGTGGTAAAACACCTGTCCCACCCCACACCCTCAAAACTTATTTACATGACAGCTATTAAAATACTCTAAAGGGTCTCCCGCCACCTGGTCGTGTCCCACCCTCATCAAGTCTAAGCTCTCTTTAGTTTTAAGCGGAGCAGCATCTTGGCTTGATATAACCTCTGGTGTGAGGGCTGCTCTTAATCCATTTTTATGATGTATTTTATATGTGCATTAGATTGGTTTCTAAGCAGTGTCACTTTTAGGAGGTTTTTATTTGCATGTGGTTTATAAACCAAAGTCAGTTACAGGCATAGGTTTTCCTTATGAGAATAATGTCTCTATTTCAGACAGGCAACTTTGCTTGAAGAAACGCTTCACTGTTATTGAAATGGATGATTGTCATTCTTGGAGCTCAGCTGTCAGCATTATTTACCCACAGTCTAGCAGAACTGTCTTTTCCTTATAAATTTTTAGATGAGCTATTACTTTATTTTAAAATAATAAATCTGGGATAAGGGGTTAGAAGTCTGGTCTCAAAGACTGTCCTTGGAAGCAGTTTCATTTATTGTCTATATAGTTATTGCCTGTGTTGTTCTCTGCTTTCAAAACATTGGACAGTTACACTAAGGATAGAGATGACATTTGATTTTTCAGAGACCATTCTGATGTTGGACTGTATGCCTCAGGTTATGACGCATTTCCATACATGTTCAGGGAAAAAGCAATATTCTTTGAAAAACATCACAAATTGTGTTTTGATCAAAATGAAGGAATCCACGAATACAGGGAGTCTAGAGCCCATGTTTTGCTTGTAACCTGTATTGCATGCCTTAAGATGCAGCTGCATTTGGATGTGAATGTCAGGGTGGGAAATATACTTCTGTGAACTGGGCACAAGTAAAAAACCCTTGTGCTTACATACCCTTGATACTTCTTCAGTCAGGTACTACACTGCACTGATATATATATGTTATTAAACACTTGTGTGGGGATGAGCCAGGCATTGGCTGCCCATTGTCCATCAGTGTTCTTGGATCCAATCACCAAAAATCCCCATCACCTAAACCAGTAAATTAAACCCAAATTATTCTGTTCGTAATTTAGTTATTTGGCACAAGAGGGAGCTCAAGGTTCAAATTGCTGCTGAATATTCATAGCACTGTACAGAACATTCCCTAGCCAGATCCGATGTTTTAAATTGTTTGGTGTATTAGACTTAACTATAAAATTATGATTTCCAAGAATGTAATAGTTTAATCACTGGTTTAATGGAACCAAAGCTACTTGATTTTTTCAGTAGAATCTGTGCAAACCAACTTTTTCCTCTCTGCTGAGTTAATAGATAGTAATTCATGAGGGGTTTTTTTGTAAACCTACTCAGCTGTAGATGATGTGCAGAGAGACACTCTCCACACTGAATGCAGTTTTATAACTTTTGAGTCTGTAGGAGGCGATCACTCTGCAAGCTTACTTACTGTGTACTAAGACAGATGAACTTCAGCAGTAATACTGTGCCACTTACCTTCTAATGGAAGTACTGGTACTAATCACTCTTAAGCAATAGATGTGCTGTTATTATTTGAAATTATATTAAAATGGAAGTGCTGTTCCTGCTGGGTTACTTTTTGTGATTGGCATGTCAAATGAGCACAGTGAAATGACAGAAAATGACTGCATTGGCTTTTAAATTAGAACTGAAAATTCTTGAGCTTCTTTCCTACCAAAAATCAGAATTTAATAGATATCATTATCAGTACTAGTCTACTTCACTTGCAGCATGTTGAAGTAACAGCAGCATGTTTGCAGTGATGGTGACTGTAGGAATGTCACAATCATCCAGGGGAACAGAACCAGCTCCCATCCCTGTCCCTTTCAGGGTACCTTGTGCACTTTGGAAGTGGTATTGGTGCTCTGTCAAAAAAGCTAGCAGTGGCTTTTATTTGGATTTTGCTAGGCTTACAGGGTTATTTGTGATCAGAAATTATCAGAAATTATAGCTTGCTTGCTTTGTAAAGAAATGTGGTAATACACTCCTTTTATATAAAAACATCATCAAGGCCAGGAGTTAGGTAATTACAGCCATAGGTGTAACTTCAGTTAGAGGCTCTGGGGTCACACTTGGGTGTCTTAACTCCTAGAAGACATGCCAGCCCTTTGGATCTCATGAGATCTCTTTTGTTGGATAAGAATTTTCTTCTCTGTCTTGTTTTTGGAAGGCCAGTGAAAAATACACTAGCATAAATAGAGTGTAAATGACAGTATATCTCTGGGAGGAAAGGTGGAGAAAGATGTAAACTTAAGTAATCAAATTTCATGCTTGAGGCTACAAGCTGTCATCCATGGTTCAGAAAAATATCTTTTGTTAGGTATATGGTGAAAACTTTCTTTTTTTTCTCCACTGAAGCGTTAGAAGTTAGGCAGTTGCCAGAGGCAGGAATTCAGGGCTAAATGTGCTGCTGAGCTGATCTTCTCTGGCAATTCCAACATCCCTCCTGCAGTTGGGAGAAATTACAAATGAGACAGATTAGAGCTGCTGGAGACTAACCATGTAAAGCTGCAAGAATAATTTAAGCTACAGCTCTCCCTTCCCTACCCCCGCTCCAAAGCACAGAGTGGGTAAAGGTTTGTTTAATTCTATATTATTCAGATTTAACTATGCCATTCCATTTCCAGATTCCTTTACATTTTGAGGGCTAACTGAATAGATTTCAAGACATCTGTAGAAGGAGCAATGAATTTACCTCCTATTTGTAAAAATGAAAACTGGGGGCAGTTTATGGTACACTGGGCTCTAATTATCATTAAATAATGAGGATGCCAATAAAAGGCTTTTCATTTCCACTCCCACAAGCATACAGCTGTGTGATTAATCACTGTCTCTTACTGAAGATATAGCACCTCTGTTCCTGAGGTCCTTCATTGTGAGCCCAGGTTCCTGCTGGGGGGGATCCATGCCACCACAGAGTCTTGGCAGGGCTGCGTGGTCTCTGCGGGAGCTCTGGAGGTGAAGCCTGTGCAGGCTCCGTGCAGCATGGCCTGGCCCAGCGCAGGAGGTGGTACAAGTGTGCTTCACTGCCCTGGGACACCTTGGAGCTTTATTTACACATCAGCTTTTAGCACCCACACCTGTTGTACTGACAGTCTACAGTCATGATTCTGACTAGTTTGCAGGAAGGAAGCAGAGAGCAGGTTTTCAGTGAGGCAAGTGGAGACAGGTTTTATGAATAAAAGATACTTCTGCGTTAAAAAACAAAAACCAAACAAACCTGCATGGAGCAGGTACAGAAACCTAGAGGTTCATGTGGTCTCCAGGAGTTGGGCAGATCTCAAACCCTGTCATTGATGTGCTGCCTTTCGCTGTGTCTTACAGCCACCAAGCACTCAGTGTTTGAGATGCTGTCCCTGCTGTGCCATCCATGTGTGTTGCAGGCACTGCTGCTTTCCCATGGGGAAAACTACTACTAAGAGCAGCTGCTTCTACTTCCTTCTCTTGCAAAGCCCAATAGACCCATGAAGTTGGGGGCCCCTGAAACAGAGCAAAGTGGGGCTGAGACTGCACTGGGCTGGAGGGATTCTCTCACTGCGGCTGGTATCAGCTCTGTCATTGCAAGCTTGTCACAGGCTCCAGCCACTCTGCTCTGCACAAGTTTATAATCAGATTGTACGGGTATATGAGTTATGGAGCTCTGTGTGGGACAGGTGAAGTAAGAAGGACTTAGCGGGTGACTTTCAGTTGTTTCCTTAAACTAATTGTTTTCAGTCTTCTTTTCTCCTTTGATTGAGTCACATTGCTTGTAGAAGAGGAAGAGGAGAACAAGATATGGCTTTCTCATTCCCTTCTAAGACCTCCATGTGCAAAATAAAGCAATAAATCAGCATGGAAAATGTGTACATAATTCATACTGCCTCCTCAGCGAGACTGTCCTGAACTTGCTTCTTCACGCACATCTTGTGCCCAGAGCTGAACTGGCTATCAGAGGGATGTGTGTGGTACCTGGTAGGGCTTTTGGTTGGAGCATTCAGCAGAGATTCTGGACTGCTGCTGATAGGAGGCAGCTGAGAGCAGCCTGTCTACATGTGGCTGTCCTTTTTATATTAAAAGGTAGGAATGATACCTCTCAGAAACACAGTGCAGACCACTTGCTTGGTTCCTCATTAATCTGTACTGTAAGCAATGAGCCTGCACTGTAACATCATCTTACGGCTTCTGAGCATAGTATCTCTGTCAAAAGCTTTTACTTGATGATTTTACTAATGGATTTTACGTATCTAACTTCTTACTAACAAAGAGTTGGTGAGCAAAAAAAATCTCAGTTACTTGGAAACAGTATGTGAGCCCAACTTCAAATCCATGGATTTGTGAAGATCCAAACACAATTGTTTTCATAACTAAGGTCTAAGGTTTCCAGTCTACAGTCCCATCCACTAGTGTGGGAACCCACCTCTCTGTGAAAGCAGGCAACTTTGTGAAGGAGAAGAAGGGTCAGCTTGGAAGCCAGCCTCTGGCAGTGAGGTGGCCAAAGACATGGTTGCACATGGGCAAAGAAATGCAGAGTCTACTCTGTCATAGCTCTAGCTCAGTTTGGAGTTTCTTTTGATGCATGCTTTGTAAGTAGGATAGACAACTGCATCCTGATGGTGTGACCACTCTCTTGTGTCTCTCACAAGTGACTCCTAGTTCTGTTTCTACAAGTACCAGACTAGGCTCTTCTAGAGCAGTGGCATTAAGCCATAGGCTTTGATTGCCTAAAAAAATTGGCCCAGGCTAAGCTAATAATCCAATAATTTCTAACAGTTTTATGTCTTTTCATGTGGATCATATGTTGCTCTCTTCAAGATAAAAACTAATAAAACATTGATTAAATGTTTTTTTTCCCCAGCAATTTGCTGTGTTTGCACCATTTGCCAGAGGGAGAGCTGTCATTAGAGTTTCAGAGATGCTTTTGAGAAATAGATTAGAGATCATTATTGCTGAGCATAACTGTCTATGTGAAGGCTATTAATTTTTCATGGTATTTACTCTCATGCCAAAGCAAGATCCAAACAGGAGCTTGTAAGTGTATGTAAAACTATGCAGATACATCTAAATATCTTGTACACCTCAGGAATTAATGGACTTTTTTTTAGTTTAGGCACTAAAACAAAAAATTTGGGGAAATAATTTAATTTTGGCTGAATTGATCTCTAATTTTTTTTTTTATTAGTTTTTCCTGTGGTAAAACGGAGTGACTCATCTAAAATGCAAGCAATAAACTACTTCATCACCCCCTGCACACCTTTTTTGATTAATTTTAATCTCATTTGAAAACCTTTTCTCATTAATTGTTCTTTAAATGCAATCTCATAGTGGAAGATTGATGTGTTTAATAAATGTCTACAGAAAATATTTTCCCATTCCTGATAGGAAACACTTAATTTCAAGTCAGTGAAACAAGAGAACTTGGTTCATAGCTTTTCTACCCTGTTGCTTTGATAGAAGTTTTCTGTGCACTGGTAGGAAATGAGTGTCAACACTTCATCCTTCTCTTGCTCCTCTTGCCTTTTTCCAGCATAACCTTCAGAACCAGTGGTTGTGCATAAAATAATTTCTCCTCTGAAAATCACTGCAGAACAGTTTCAGACATCATTTCTTGTTCAGATTTTAAGACAGTCTTTAACCAGGGAAAACTTTCCAGTTAATGTTGACAAACTTGTAAGAGCCTTCAGCTGCTATCCCAACAGGGTATTTCTGTGTTCACTGTTACATCAAGGCCTTGTGCAGGGTAATTTTCACAGGCAAGATTTTTTCCAGCGATATATTCCTCAGATCTGCATATTGGCTGTGGGTGTAGTGGTCATTGCTGTAAGTTTTCCAGCTGCCTTAAATTGACTGTGTGTGATCCAAAGCTCCTTGCAGTCTATGAAAAAGCTTGGAAGGGTTTAAGACTTGACCCCATTACATTAGCTTTATCTCATTAACTAAAAGCACAGTACAGGGTGGGAAAGGGAGACGGAGGACGTGGTCTCTCCAGGGTTAGGCTGGAGGCTCTGCCTGGCAGGGGAGGCTGGTCCAGGCCTGCCAGCTGCTGCTGCCCAGACCCCCCCGGCTGCGGCTGACGGGCCCTGGGGAGCAGCAGCCTCTGGGCCCCCCTGCCCCAGGGGATCCGCTCTCCGGCTGCTGTGGGCCGACGGATGGGCCCTGGGCGCTGCAGCGGCGGTGAGGAGCCCAGCCAGATGCTGGGAGCCCACGGCTCCTGTGCCCGGCTGCCTGCCTTTTGGATCCTAGATCCAGAAAGCGGCTACAGTCCTGAAAAAGAGCTCAAGGAAAGTTATATACCCCTTTGCCTCTGCTGTGCTGCTGCAAAATGTGATCAGGAGTGGTAAGATTGGTTTTTGACTTGTTAGGGAAGAGAGAGGACTGTGTCTGCGCCTGTTCAGTGAGCGGTGTGGGACTGTCCCTTCTTTGTGCTGGATCCAGAGCAGGGCACATGGCAGGAGGTACAGACAAGCTTCAAAAGCCCCTGGGTTCCTGCATGTCCCTCAATGTCACGGTATTCATCATCTGTGTCTGTCAGCTGATCAGAAAAGGAATCGCCAAAGACTGTTCCTGGCGCTGCTCCTCCACCTCCCGCTGCAGGAGTGAGGGGCTGGGCAGGTGCTACCTGGCCCAGGGGTCAGGAGGTGGTGTCCGAACAGGACACCTGCCCACGGGTCAGACCCCCTGGTGCCATGGCAACCCACTATCATCTCCACCACCTCCTTCTGCTCAGCCCTGTCCCTTCGAGCCTGCACCATAATTAAAGGAACTCAGTGCCCTGAAGGGGACAGAAATTCTCTTTTTCCCTGCTAAAAGGCGTCACCTCCACTGACAGCCTGCCTGAAACGTCCCAAGTGAGAACGCTCTGTCTGACATTGATTGCGACTGCCCACAAGGAAGTGTTTGCTGAATAACCAGCAGGCACTGCAAACACTCAGCTGTTGAAGAATCTGAGCCCATGACCTCAGAATGAACAACTGTCCATCACCAGTGTCCTTACGCAGTCCTTGCCATCTTATTGAGAAGAGAAATTAAGTATCCAAGTGAAGCATCCAAGTCAGCTGACTTGCAAAGTTTTTTCACATACTGAAAACCAGCTCTAATATTTGTTTGTGCACTGTTTATAGTGACTAATGCCTGTTCCATTTGCCATCAGTCACAGCAGTACCAGCCCAACCCACCTCTTTATAAAGTTCTTCAGGATACCTCAAAGATGAATGACACTATAGACAACTGAAGCCTATTCAGATCCTATTGTAAATGTTGAAATGTCACATGCTTGCTTTTTTTTAACATCGTTACATCATTTATTCTTCCGTCTATTATTTGTTTTTTCCTTCGTCCTTGCCATTAATCATCATAATATTTTTAGCACATAGATAACAAGTGGTACTTTGTAGCTGATAGTTGTGCCACAACAAGCTGCCTGCTATTCTTTCATTCCTTTTGTCTCGTGTTCAAAATGACTTTGGCTCTCTGTGTTCTTTAATATTGTACACATCTTAAAAAAGAAAAAAAGAGAGACTTCCTGACTTTTTTTTTTCTTTTTTTTCCCTGATTTTAGCAGGAAACAGAGTCAGCCCTCTTGCCATCTTTTTCCTAGTATTTGTAGGCCTTTCCTTATGGCTGAGCATGGGCAAGTACACATTTCCCGTGCTCAGTGGTGTCATCTCCATCATGTGTGGTGTGGAAAAGCCCTCTGCATCTCAGGAAAGACTTGAAAAAATAGTTCAGGGCAGCTGTCAAACTTGAGGGAAGAACTTTCTGTCTGCTTGGCCCATTGCAACCACTTGAAACTATCAGCTCCTTTTTTAACCAAGGGTGATAACACTTAAGCTCTGAAGTACTTTGTGTGGCACCTTATGTCCGTAGAAAAAGTAACATGCTGCTTGATAGATCCTGACTGCCTTAGTATGAGAAGTGCTTAGACTGGGCAGAGAAGTGCTCATTCACGTTCTCTGTGGAGCATTCATTAGAAGGCAGCTTGCTAAGTCCTCCAGTGGGCAAGTGAGGATTCATCTTGCATTAGCCATACCAGCCTGGCTCGTGGGTGTGTCCTGACCGTGTTCAAGTGTCTCCTTGGCCTTATTCTGGAAGCACATAATGGAGACTTCCAAGGTGCCAAGAGGGCTAAAAAGAAAGTCCAAGCGAGCCTTTGCACATGGAGACAAGTATTCTAGCAATGGAATTGTCAACAGACCCGTTGAACTAGTCTTGCTTTATGCAGGGGGGTGGAAGAGATACCTATTTATTCCTGCTGTTATAAACAGCAGTGGGTGGGCAAGCAGGAGAGGTCAGCATTTGATTCCTTGCTCATTACCATCTTCCAAGTATGAGCCTAAGTTGTTTAGGCCCAGATGATCAATGGGAACTTTTTAGAGTCTCTGCTTAAGGCACCGTAACTTCATCTCCTAAACATAAACTGAGGATACTAGCATGTTATTACTAAAGAAAGTATTTGCGATGATAGCATGCTATTACTAAAGAGATTATTTGTGATGATACTTATATGCAAAAAAAAAGTCAGGTCAACTTGGGCTTTATGTAGATGAAGGCTGTGTGAGAGTCCCTGCAATCACTGCAACAGCAGTTACTTGTTTGAATACATTTCAGTTGCTTTCTTTGTTGCATTTAGCATAATGACCTGTTAGGCTTACTTATTTCTATGTTACATTATTCAGTCTGTTTATTTTTCTGCTTTCAGTCTCTATATCTTCTAGCTAAAAAGGACATAATGCATGTTTGTGAGTGTACTACATGTATGAATGTGAGTGTACTACACGTATATGTGTGATGATGGGAAGGTCATTTGAGTTTACCTGTTTTTAGTGAGTCTCATGATCTACTTTGTGTTCATTTACTTGGGGATTTTATGGCAAGTATTTTTACTGTATCTAAAACAAAGGTGTTAGAGCTTTTGTGGGGGTGTACGGGAAGGGAATCTGCGCAACAGAAATCAAAACTCTTGAGAAAACATGCTACTAACTTGCAAGTATGTCAGAAGTGGTTACTCTTCCCACTTCCTGTCATCCAGTTTAGAAGTAACTGTCAAAAATAAGATCGTGCTTCACATGACTGGGTGAAGAAACTGGGTTTCTTCAGGACAGAAGCCTCTGTGACACTTGAAATTTCAGGATGAGGACACTTACAGCAGTGGAGAAAGGATTCCCCGTCCTTATTTTTTTTCTTAGATTTTCTTTTGCACAATATTTTGTGGCATATGTATTGGTGTTTAAATGTGTTTTCCACTAACAATTTGGTCCTTGATGTAGTTAATCCTGCAGTGAACTTGTGTTGAATTTGTGTTGCTGTTTGTGGCAACAAAGTATAAAATCATGAACTCGGGATTGTGACCTTACTGCAAAATCAACTGGGAGAGAAGCTAAATTGTGGAAGGGAACAGTTTCAACCAGACATAAATCTTCAACAGTATTAGCAGAAGAATTGAGCAGTATAGGTCAAGTAAATTGATTTTTGTATAAATATTCTCTTTTTCAAATCTGTGATGACAGGAAAACCTTTCTATATTTGACCTCTCTTCTAGTGCAGTTGTTTTTGTGAGAAGTACCAAACGCTCAAGGAAAACAATGCTTTGTATTTAATGACAAAAACATGAATTGAGGCCACTCAGTTTACAACATTACTCTTGGGCTCTTCAGCCTTGACCTAGGTAAACACTTCTCTTGGACAAGTACTAAGATATTTTCATGTCCATAACTAGACTACACTTGTCTGCTGCTAATACAAACGTTTCCTTCAGTGTTTTCAAGACTCGTAAAAAAATTATTTTTGCTAGATACTGAACTACTGCATCAAACATTTTGTAAGATAAAAGCTAGCAACAAATTATAAGTGCTACCTGCCTAAACTGTTTCCAAAGCATGAAGCTGGCATTGAAAAAGTCCATGTTCAAAACATATCCCAGTAGTACTAGTATGGCAGAGGCTTTGATGTATCTGCGAAAAATTCTAGCAGTAAGGGTGGATTCATGATATTGGTAATTAAGCTAAGCCTGATCCAGTGCCCATAGCTATCGGCCAGTGGCAGCAGGATATGCTGAGTGCATTTTGGCTGTTGGTGTTTCACATTAGGGGAACAATGAATGTTAATTGTCCTGATCTATGCCAGTTAGGCAGTTGCAAAAGCAAGGAATTGGATGAAATCTATAAATCTGCTGGTGAGCTGAACGGGTAGCTCATAGCTTCTTCAATAAAATACTGCTTCCTCTGTAAGGAATAAACTTTGGTACTTTGGAATGATGAATTCAGCTGTCTTTCTTCTGGAAAAGATTAAGCAAAAGGGAAGGAGTTTTAAGAACTTGTGAGTCAGGAGATTTGGAAGTCTTAGTGTCTGATCTCTTGCTATACAGTATTAAGGCCTCCTATTTACTTTTTACTTACATAAAATTTAGCATCACCATTTTACTGATAAAGTTTTTAATCTGGAAATAGGAATAGATTGGAACTGTGCACTTCGCACTCCTGCAGCCCAGAAGGGGTCAATAACACTTCCATCTGTGGCTAAAGGACCAAACACCTTCTGTAAGGTATTAAGACTTGAGCAGAAGTGAAGGCACTGGAGCAGGTAAGAACTGCCTCAAATAGCTCTGCACAAATATATTGGAAAAACTGTATAAGGGAACAAAATTGAATGTGTGTGCATTAGTGCATGTTTAGAATATGTAATGGAGAGAGACATCCCTAAGGAGCCAGAATAGCTAGGGGAAGTGACAGGGGTTCAGAAAGCTCAAATCTCAGCTGCCTTATACTTGAGCCTGGAAGACTGAATGGGCCTGGACTACAAAAATCCTCCTTTGCATGAGGTGGGATGGAATGCTGTATCTAATCTGTTCCCTTGTGTCAGGTAAGTACCAGCAAAATGCATCTTTCCATTACAGAGCACCAGTTTTGGCAGTAGTTGATGACTTTGTCAACATTGCAGTACATGTAGGCATTGAGGGAGGAGGGAAGGTGACCTACCTTAAAGAGTAGCCTGAGAAGGTGCTTCAGACTGGCTTGTGAAAGAAGAAAAAGGTTTAGAATGAAGTCAGCAAACCTGGGTTCATGCTGGCATAATCAGCAGGGTAGATGAAGGAACGTGGAGATAAGCATGGAGATCACAGTTGTGGAAAGCATTAAAAAAAAAGACAAGAAACTTCAAATTGCTGCAGGATCAGTGGTACTCAACAACAGCCATGCGACACTCAGGCTCAACCAGTAGTTTTGATTGTGGAAGTGACAGACCCATGCAGTAGCACCCAGGGCTGCCTCGGTAGGAGCTGTAGGCTGCAGTGAGAATGGGAGTGCTGAACCCAGAGGGCTTAAGCCAAGACTGTTTGAGGGCAGAGTTCAGACCCTGAGTTGAGTTCATACAGAGCTGCAGTTCATGTATTCATTATTGTCAGCTGTTCGTTAATCTCCCATGCATATTTTAAGTGTATTTGGAGAAACTGGCTTGTGAGGAAAGATGGAATTTTGACTTCTTAGCATTAATGTATTTTTGTTATGTTTTGTTTTGCTTTCCTTTTAATGAGCCATAGTCAAGATCTTCTCCCTGTGACATATGTCTGATACTGTGCAAATTAGAACATTCCCCATTTTGCTTCATAAAAATTTCTGTGCTGGGATCATAGAATATCCTTTTGTATACCCATGGTCATCTGTCAAGCCTAATTTTTAAGTATCAACAAGTAGGATTTTCAGAAAGGGAGTTGGATCCTTGCCACCTTGGCCTGCCAAAAGTCCTATCAACCAAATATTGTGAGCCCTTGCTTGATACTCATTCTCTCTCCACTGCTATGGAGTTTATTGATAATCTGCTTTTATTTTTTTTCTTCTAAAAGTTCAAGTGCTCTCCTCTCTTGCATCTGTATTTTCTTTTCTGCTGAGTCAGTCCTGTTTTCCACTAGTGTCTTTCATCTGCAGGTTAAAAAGTTAGGCAGTCGTATGTTTCCATTTCTTTTCCACAGCCCCCAGAACAGGGTGCAAGCTGCCCATCTCTGAGAGGTGCAGAATCAGATCCTCCATCAGGAATTAGCTCGGCTCTCTTCTGTTTGTACTTGAAGAATGCTCTCCCCGGCTCTAGGAATTACTGAGAAAAAAAGGCGCTTCAGATTAGCTTTACTTTTCCCCACTAGAATGGCCACAGACTTTGATAAGTATATACTGTTTGTTTATTGCTCTATTTTCTGTTCTGTTTCTCAAATTCATTTAATGGGGAATGGTCTTTATGCTGCCAGTTCCTGGTTTGGGTTTGTATCGTTTGTATCATTTTCATTGCACATTATATTCACTGTGATGGGTATAGAGGTATCATTTCCTTGTCCTGTAGAGTTTATTCCACTTGAAACTAAAGACCTTTCCTATCCAATACTATTCTAGGCAAGTACTTTCCTTCCTTCAAGTTAATAAATACTGTCCAATTAACTTCTACAAATTTCTTTTGTGCTTTCAGTGTGCCTTGAAGGTAGTATTAACTTTTCATATAACTAGGAGAAGAATGTAGGCTGTTTCACCTATAAGCTGTAAAAACATTTTTGCAACATTTTTCAAGCATTTTACAGGTGTTCAGTGACGCTTGAGTCAGTACATTTTCAGCACGATGCTGGAAAAACTGATGAACACATCTTTTCTTGATGGCAAGATCTCTGACATGTACGCTCCTTTGTTGAGTTGCTTTTCAGTTTGATTGTCCGTGTGTTCAAGGGAGGGCATCATCCAGTCACTTGAAGCCTTCTGTTAAATTGTTTTTGTACCTTCAGTCTTAAAATTGTTGTTATAATCTAGACCACAGGAGGTCTTTCTTAGCCCTGCAGAAGTGGAGAAACACCATTATAAATGCTATTTGACTTTGTGATTTATTTTTTTTAATTATCCCATTAGCACATTGTATTTGTCTCATCATTTCCCATAATTACCAATAAACAAGATTATTTGTGAAACTTCCACTGAAGTCCATTAGAATAGCTCCAGCAGAGATGGTATTCACATCGTGTCAGTTCTGCTTCACAAAATCTTCAGGGCAGCTGAACTCATTATGTGCTAGGCTTGAGCTTTCTGGTACTTTGTTGGTGATTATTTAATCATTTCAAAATGAACTCTTTACATTCAAATTTTTAATCAGATAAATCTCTCTCTTGGAGAATATTGCTGCAGTTGTTCTCAGCTGATCATTTAGAACACATGAAATTTTCCTTCTTTCTGCACAAACGGTCTGATTTTCATGTGATGTGTCCAGATTTTACCTTAGTGTGACTCCACTGACTTCAGTAGAATTGCTCCTGCTGTACGCTGGCATAAATTACATGTTTTTTCCCTTAAAAACAAGCAAAATGTCCCACTGGTTTTCAGGTTACCCAAGAAGCTGTAAGATGTGA
The DNA here is from genome assembly GCF_003259725.1 of Athene cunicularia. NCBI lineage: Eukaryota > Metazoa > Chordata > Aves > Strigiformes > Strigidae > Athene > Athene cunicularia. The sequence goes on from NW_020799110.1 coordinate 23,847,608, forward strand.
CTTTGAACAGTCACACAAAAGCCTGAAGTCCTGAACGCAAGGGCTTGAAAATATCTGGAGCTTTCAGAATTTCCCAACATGTGCCCTTGCACAGTGTCATTTGCAGGATGATACAAAGAGGACACCTTTGTTAGCTGCTTGGTGGAATTCAGCTGCTCTTACTGCAGTTCTGCTATGAGTGGAGGCCTGACTGAAACTGTTCCTATAAATAAGGAATATATCCATTTAAGTTAATGGAGCTAATTGCAGAATGCCCTAATGGATCAGGCCAACTGAATAAATGTTACAGTCATGAAGTCGTCCAGGATTTAGTTCTACAAAGCACTTAAACATTGAATACTGAAGTTGTATAGATGAAAATAAACTGAATTATAAGACAAAACCAAAATCTGCAGACTTTGGCAGTTTTTTCCCTCATGGTTACTGATTATCTGGCAGTAAATTTATCGAGATGTATTTCTTTTATTCTTTTTCTAAAAAATAAACTATTGTGGCAGCTTAGTGAGAGAGCATTTAGTTCCTAGACAACTAAATAGATGGATCATTCCTTTCTTTGTGACCTCTGAGCCAAGATGCTCAATGACTGTAATCCAGGTTTGCAAAGCTGCTACAGAAATGATAAAAATTATGATGCAAGACATTTCTCTGGTGCTGTTGCGGGAGCTGCTTGGAGATGAAGCACAATCTCTCTGTTGGTCAGTTTTAATGACAGGGATCAGAAGGAGGTGGGGGAGACTCACTCACCACTGGCCTCGTTGTGTGGGGCAGCTTAGGGACAGCTGAGTCAAAGGAGAATCCTGCACTGGCTGACTCTTCCTCCTGGAAAATTATGTTTAATCATCAACAACACTTGAAGAAAATGGTATTTGCTTTGCTTCCTTGAAGTTACTTACTGAGTGACAAGCAACTATGATAACCAGGCAAGGGATGTACATTTACCATATATTCTGCTTGTTCTTTCCGTTTTGCAAAGAAGTGGGCAGAAGGGTTAATCAGATCAAAGTTGAATTATTATTATGCAGCCATACAGGTGTTTTGTCACTGCTCTTACTGGTTGGTGCACACTTCTGTGTTGCTTGAATTGGGAGAAAATCAGAGCTCTGTAGGTTAGTGTCACATGTGCCAAGGGCTGCAACTAAAAACTACAGTGGAAATGTCCAAAAATTATTAATTTGGAGACACAACAGGCTGGTGTAGATCATCAGTGGATTCACATAATTGAATTTCAGGCAAACCATTCCAGCCCAAGGGTCAAATTATGAATAAATACAAGACAAAACACACCATCTGGTGAACCATGCCTAATGTAACTGAATTAATTGTTTCAGTGGATCTCTAGGCCAGTTAAATAGCTTATCCGTATTTCTCATTGCTTCTTACTAAATGACACATTCAAAGCTCTTCCCTTCCTTCTCCCCCTCTAACCCTTTAACCTCTGAGTCATTTAGTGGTGGTGGGTGGTGTCTGCTCTGACAGTGTGGGGAGTATATTGCTGAAGTAAACAGGCTACTTCAGAATCTTCTCAGCAAATGAGAGCCTGTGGTCAGCGTCTGACTTTCAAACATATGGTCCTAAAAAGACGTAACTTTCATTCATTGCAGTTATTATTTGCATAGTGCTATCTACTTCTGGGTGGTTTTACAAGAAATATGTATCTCTAGGATTGTTTCCTGCTTACAAGGTTATGCACAAAGATGAAAAATGCAGAGCTGGATGTGAAATGATCATTATAAAGTCTGGCATTGTCTCAGTGATTTTATGATTTTGTTGTTTAAAAAATTAGTGGCTTTTTTTTAAACTTCTGTGGCTTTAGCAGGCTACTGGACAACTTGATTTATAATTAATAAGGCTGCAAAAACATTTTTTTAGGTGGTCCAGTCTGCAGTTTTTTAATGCGTTTTTTTTCTGGGGGGAGAAGTGTTGTTTTTCGTACAGAATAGTCTACATATTTGCACAAAAAAATGTGACTCTCCTGTCACATTTTTATAATGCCAAGAAATAAATGGTTAAATGTGACTTTTAGAACCAGTAAAGTCTCAGGCACAAAGAGTTTAAGCTTGCTGGTATGTCTCAAAAAGGTGTTGCTGTTTTAGCCCCTGTTGATCATAGTGGAATTATTCAACCAGTACTGCCAAAAATTATTTTGAAATTATTAAAATATATTTCTGGTTCAGAATTGTTTCCCTGATGATGTGTACTGTGTAATTATATTTTGTAAGAATGTGGTTACCAAATTAGAAACATTTCCACAAATAAATCTTTAATTTAGTAGCCAGTGCATTTTATTCTTATTTTATGTATATGGCAACTCTCAAGGTTATATGACAAATTATTCGATCAAAAGCAATTTCTGTCCCAGAGGGATGTTTGTGGCAGTTCGTGGATTCCTCTGAACTTCATATGAGACTCAGATTTGCCTTGTGATGTTAGGTGTCCCGTTTCTCCCAAATTAAATAAGAATTTTGATGCCTGTCATGCAGCTATGTTGGGCCAAATACTCAAGTGGAGAAAAGAGAACTAAAATTAAGAGAGTTGCATTCATATGAAGTTCAGGTTCTGGGTCTCCTGAATTTCCGATGTAGTTAATTCTGAAACGTTCAGTGCATGTTACACAGTGTATGAAGTGCAGTGTGGTGTTTTGCTCCGTAATCCCTCTGGTGAGTACCTGTACTGGAGCTGACTACGTTCAGGAAGAGGACAGGCCATTAGCCACCAGATCAAAGCACTGGGGTCCTTAGTGCCTGCTAGTGCCACAGCTCAGGGTAATAGCACCCCCAGGAATACGGAATAATGGAAGTAGTCTCCAAGCTGGAGCTTGATCAATAATACTTGGAAAAGCTGCCTACAAGAGCTTTATCTGACACTTGTATCCTGACCAGTATGAACTCCTGCAGGGAGGAGGGAAGGAAGGGATGTGAAAACAGCACCCTGTTTCCTGGGCTTTTGTGACTAAATATCATTGCTAGTTTGATGCAGCTTCTGCAGTTATTTGCCTGGAATTCTAAGTTATTTCTACTTTATAAGTTAATTTTAAAGTATTGAACTATCTAAAAAGGCATATTTGTCTTTCAGAGAATCCTGTAGCTTGGTCCCCTTTCATATTAGGAGTTGAAAAGAACATACTTCAGAATAGCACCTGGTTTTATTTTAAAATAAGTGTTTAGACTTAATCTATATATTTATATAGAAAATAAATGTGCGTGCTTTCAGTTGAAATGCAATCCCATGTATAAGCAGCATTTAACTTTTTACTTTTTACCTTTTTTTTTTTTTTTAATCCTGTGATGAGCTGTATTAGCTGAAATCTAAAATAACTGATACTGTTCTTCTGAAATACTGTAAACCAAGGGTTTGGGGGGTGGGTTTTTAGAATTTGTTTTTGTTTGTTTTTTAAGGTATCATTGCTTTGCCCAGATAATCAGTGGAATAACACTGGGGTGGGGCTTGAGGTCTGGATGAAAATTCTGTCTGCATGTGCTGTTCCTTGGGCTCCAGTGACAATATTTTAATACAACTCTCCTGGCCATTCCTGCTGACATTTCTGGGTTTAGTATGAATAAAGTACTAGATCTGTAACCAGAGTTAACAATTCTGTACCACAATATTTCAGTTAAATTGCAGGTTATTAAATAAAGCAAGCCAATTTCTGATCTTACTTAATGTAGATTTCCAGTAATTCAGGATCTGATGTCAACAAAAAAAATGTTTTAGATAGTGCAAAGAAGTGAAGTAATCAGATTATCTTTCAGGAAATGTATAATGTTTATTTCAAAGAATTTTAGCATGATACAGAGCTAGTAGAAGGACTCACAGTTTACAGGGTAGTAGTTTGAGTCAGATGGACACAATATCTTTTTCTAGTACAGTCTTTGGTTCTTTACTATGATGGACTGGAGGAATTTCTCCCTTCTAGCGGTCTGTGCAATTCTCCTTCAGTTCTGTGCCCCATCTCCTTCTCCTTGAGCAGGGTAGCCCACCTTCTCTGAACTCACCACTTCTTAGTTCATCCCAGTGTTTCTGGGCTTGTTAAAGTGTTCTTTCAGTAACAACACACAGGACAAGCAGAGCTTACAGGTTATTATGGGGAAACCCAAGAGCTGGTTTTGTTGTGCTCTGCAAGAAAGTCCTTTGTCTCTCTTTACATCAGCTTTTTACACTGTTCATTTGGCTGATCACATCTATTTCAGCACTGCCAACGATCTGTAGTTGGTTTTCTGGGCATTTCCAGTTGTGCAGGTCACATCCGAGACCACAGCTGGGCCAACTCTTCTGGGCTCGAGCCTCACGTTACCAGTTACAGTTGTTAGTGACTGCCACGCTGAAGCTATGCTAAACCGAGGAGATAAGGAAATGATGCAGGATTCACACAACTCATGCATGCTTTCTCTGACCTCTGAAATTCAGGTAATCCACATTATGTATCTAATTACAAGCAATCTGGACAGCAGAAATATCTGTGCGTAATTTATGCCTATCTCTAGAGCTTTAAAGAGTGCGTCCTTGAATGCGGATGGAACTTTAAGGATATGAGTATCCCCTTTGTCTCAGTGCAGTGTGCACTCATTCATACCGAATGGTCCTATTTTCCTGATAACAATGTATGTAAAGGAGAGTATGTATTTAGCAACAGCAATATATATGAGTTGACTGAGATTGACTTTCCACATTTGGGTCCCTTTGAGAACTCTGGCATTAATGCTTCTGCTGATGTCCCTGAATTGGTCATGTTTATGCAAACTCCATGCAGTGCTGTAGGTTTGTAATATCACTTAGAAGCATTTAATGGAGGCTTGTGATTCACAGGAAAAAGAAAATATCATTTGCCAAAAATCCCCAACCAACCCAGAGAGGAAGCAATTTTGCCTTCTTTATCCTGGATTATAATGACATAAGCCTCTAGAGAAATTCTGATAGCTCTAACCAGGGGTTGAATGGAGAGCAATCAAGAGCAATAAAAAGGAAAACCTTTGCATTTTGATGCTGTTGATGAGTTTCTGATCAGACAAAGCAATGCACACAGCGAATCACTGAACAGACTGGTGGAGGCCATGAGCTGACCCATTAAATTAAATTTCTCCTGTATTGCAACTAGATGATCTCAAAAATCTATGTCAAGTGTCCCTGTATGCCTACAGTGGATAACCATGTGTTTTCACATCGTGAGCCTTGTTGAGCATTCAGCAAATAGTATGATTTGTGAACAAAGCTAAAGCTAAAGCAGGTAACATGCAGCAGTGTTCCAGTATTGTCCAAATGAATTGCCGTGGTTTGGTATGATTTGTACCAGTCTTGACTTCAAAATAATACTTTAGCTGGGTTCTTCCTGAGGACATCAGTTCAGCTGTCTGAGTCTGCTTGTAAGATCAGAACCTGACCATCATTCTTCACATGCCATTGCATCGTGAAAGTTTATACTTCCAGATTAGCTTATACTTGTATGAGTTACACATCAAGAGAGATCAGAACATTACCTTTAAAAGGTTCAATGAACAAAAAAATACAAACTCACTGAAAATGGTTTTACTTAATGCTTATCTTCTAAATACTATCTGGCTATTAGTGAAAAACTTGATTTTTTTTTCCCAATTCTCTGTTCTAAACCATTTGTTTTAATTTTTTTCTTTGTCCTGAGAAGTGAAATTTATTGAGTTTACTGAAAAGGCAGACCATTCTCAGTTCTTTCTCTTTTTAAGCCACACCTTTTACAGCAGTGTACTGCAGCCTGCTTTGCCAGCATACTTTGCATAAAATTTGTTGTTCATCCTAAATTAAATGGATAGGACAAGTATATTTGGAGAGACATTCTGTTGTCTTTCTACAGTAGAATTTTGGCACTTTTTCTACTTTGAAATGCTGTGCTCAGCTTCAACGAAGAAGAATTCATTGACAGGAGAACATCTGGGATATCGAAGTATGTAGGTATGATCAAAGTAACAGATACAGCAGGATGTTTCTCTGATATTTCAGTCCAAAGAAGCACAGGTGATGACTATCTGACCTATAAAGATGCCAACATGGCATCTTAATGAGATCCTCCCAGCCTTGTGTGTGAGTCTAGGAGAGCTTGGTCTGGGAACAGTCTGTTGTCCAGTTCATAACAAACATCCGTCCATGCAAATGTCCGTGATCCACTTTGTGACAAATGAGTGCTGAACTACTGGGAGGGGTTACATACAACCCTCAAAAGCATGACTCACCAAAAAAGGTTGCTCTGCATCTCTCTGGGATTTTCAGCCTTGTGGATGGGTTGAAAAATCGTGCATGAACAGATCAACGCTGGAGCCAATTTCCAGGAACGCTGGATTCAGCATACATGTGCTGATGAATTCACCTCCTTAACTGTGGTAGAGACATGTTCAGAAGTGGACTCCACATGTGCACAATCCTGGAATTTTCCCTGTGAGAGTACATGGGTGGAGCCCCAAGCCAATTAAGTTTTGAGAATACACTGTGGTGTATTCCAGAAAAGACTGGCAGTCAACATCCAGTGAGAGAAGATTGTTGATAAGAGAGAAGTCATTGCAGTGTGAGAACCGCTGCTATTCCTCAAATAAAGCAAGACTGACTTAGAGAGAATTCCTGTACGTGGACCCTGGCTAGTGAGTTCGTAATGCAGATAAGCATGGTGAGGAGCGCTGGTAGAAAGCAGCTGCTGCTTTGTGGTGTCTCTAGACAGTTTGGTGATAAAATGCTAGTCTAGCAGGAGAAGTCTAATCTCACACTTTGATTAAGAATCTTTTCAAAATTAGACTGCAGTTTCGTTGGATTTTACTTCAATCTGATATGTTTCGTTTTTGTCTTAAATTCCCTTGGTTTCTGTCATTATGAAAAAATGATTTTTTGGAAGCTATCAGCTTTGATTGCTGCATGGAAGAACTTGAGATTGTCAGTTATAAAAGTTCAAATATTAAAATATGAATGAAAGGAACCTCTGTGTGGTTTATGAAATTGTTGTTGGTTTATGTCTTGAATAGTTTGAAGTGATGAATGATACTGCAAGAAACTGCGATTTTTATTCTGGTTTGGTGTATTTTAAAACATAAATATTTATTACAAATTTCTATTCCATTTACAAGATATTTGCTTTTTGTAAGTCCCCTTTAATATGATTTTTTATTTCGATGGATATGGTTCCAGTCACTGATGTTTTCTGGTTTTTCTCTTTTTTCAGTTACACGAGCAGAGTTGTTGCCAATGGATTGAAGGCACAAATTAATAATCCAGAACTGAAAGTCAAAGGACTGGACCCACTCATCAGTAATTTAATTGATAAACTTCAGCACTTTAATCAAGTAAGTAATTTTTAGAAATAAAAGCATTTTATCTCTGGGTTTGATAGCAAAGCTGAAGCTAAACTAACTAGGTGGTACTGCTTCTCATGTTACATTTCCCAAGATCACAGGCCTGAAATAGCCGTGGAGTGGGTCTGGTGCTAAAGGCAACTGAAGATGCTCTTGTGCCAGCTGGTTTATGAACTCTAATAAGGCAAAATTATTTCCCTGGAAGTTGCTCTAATTCATGGCCGTTGTACCATAGTTGTTGATTAATTGTCCTACAACCCACAGTCCCAAGAACATGGAGGAACTCCTGAGCCCCACAGTTCACATGAAGCTTGTGACTAGAGTCAGGCTGTGTGGTGGGTGCCTTTAGGAGGCCCAAAAGGAGAGATAACCTGCCAATGAGTTTGTCAGAGGCACGGTTAACCTGTGTCTGCCTCTATCATCTGTTTGTGTTCCCTCAGATGCATTTGCAGTCCTGACGCATCTGCTGTCTTTCAAAGCTGAATGCACGATTCTCTGATACTACTGCTTCATCACAGCTCTTTGTGAGCTCTTAAAGAAGTGCCAGCCCAAATGAGCTGGAAACAGATTTAACAGAGATTGATTTTCATTTAAAGTAGGCATGTTTTCATGTCAGTTTGGAAGAATGCTTACAACAGTGTGTTCAGAGTCAGATGTATTTGCACATTAGTCTACTTGTAATCTTTCCCCATTAAAGAGTGATGGAGCATGAGGATATAAATAGTAGAAAATCACTGTAAGATTAAAATCCACCTTTCTGGGTGGGGTGTGCAGGAAAAAAAAATAATGTGTACAGGTAAAATGGGAGGTGGATTTGCTTAGTCAGGATGTGGGAGGTTAGTAAGACTGGCCGTGACCAGGTGTCACAGTTTGATCTCTTATTTGCTCCTGCAAAAGTACAACCCTCCTTTACCTCTCATCAACCACTGGTGGTAAATCCATAATCTAACCAGTAATTAGTGTTTTTGTTAGAGCTTCCTTAGGTCTAACGTTCTTCAGTTTTGTAGGCTGCAGTTTAGGGATTCTTTATATCACACTTTGATTTTAACTTGCCATAGGGGATTACAACAACCAGTCTGATGCGGCACTTAATATTACAGTGAAATAGACATTATGTGGTCAGATTGATGAAAAGGATAATTCATTATTTATCTGCCTTTGCATGTTTAGAGTGTTAATTTACTTTATAAATATTAGATATATCCATCTGTGTAATAGTCTTCTATAAACACTGACAATAGGAAATAGTTAGAAATAGATTAAATTAAAAGTAGCTGTGTATTGGAAATTCTGTTTCTTTGTCTGCTGTAGAAAAATAAAAATCTGAACTGTCATCAGGAGCTGCATACCAATTTTCTTAAGTTATGTACGTTTGAAAAACAGCTTCAAAGAACACTTTTTAGTCAGAAGAATAAAATCCAACTCCTAGTTCTTTTTGTAAGTTGGAAATGTTGCTTTCTGTTACTTCCAGTTCTGTTTTAGGAGAATATCATCCTTAAGTAAATGTAACTCCCATCAGATTGAGGTGCTTAGCAATAATGGATTCCAAGGGTGAAGGATTAAACAGAATACTGATTATTGCCCTAAGATGGTTCATTCTTAAGTACTTGGAATAATATAAATTCCTTTGATCATAATTTTAGTGAGATTTCTTCAGAGATCAAAACATCAAAGAAGTTGCTAAGTATCTAAGGCTTTCACATACAACATCAAACATGTGTAGCTGTTTTCTGCTTCTTGAATTTTCATTTCAGTTGTGATATTAATATACAAATAAAAATTGACACTGAAGAGCCGATTAAATCAGGAGTTTAAAGTGTCATCAATAGTGTGCGTAGACTGTATAAAGGAAGAGTTATACAGAATCCCGTTACTCATTTTACAGGCAAATTGATTTTTTCATCAATTTTTTTTTGAGGCAATATGTAAGGTGGAATTTACCGTGATAAAGCATGATCTTTGTATCTTCTTAAGTGTTTTTAAGCAATAGTTTCAAATTGTATGTACAGAAGCAATCCTAGAGGGGCACAAAGCCTGGAGAGCAGAGACCAAAGCAATGTACAGAATGTGCATCATAGGTGATTTGATGTGTCTAGGCCCCAATAATCTTCTACCACTTAGGTAATATTGCTAAACTACCCTGAAAAAAATCATATTCTTGTGTAAGAGAAAGATGTGCTGAGATTTTTTTAAAGAAATAATATTTTTGTCTTAACAAAACAAGCTTCAACTGTGCTGCATCTAACCCTTCGAGAGCCTGGACCTGTTGGCTTTCTCCTCCTCCCTCTCTCTCTCTCTCTCTGTCATTCTCTTTTCAAAGGTGTGTGATTTTGAAAATCAGAATAATCTGCTGCTATATCAATTTGATGAGGTTGTGGAGTTCTGTAAACTATAAGTTCAAATCAACAGGATTAATTTTTCTAAAATATGTACATTAGCTCAGCAGTCCTTAACAGTTTCTGAAGCAAATCTAATCGCTGCTGTCTTCAAGAGATCCTCTTCCACCTGCTGTCTCCCACTGCTGGACCCCAGCTCTTCCTCCCCACTGCGCCAGCCCCGCGTGCTGGCGGTCCCGGGCTGCGGACACAGCCCTGCGGCGGAGCGGGGGCACTGGGGCTGAGGTAGCACCGGCCTCTGGCGACTGGGGCCCCAATGCAGCACCAGGCTGTGAGCGAGAGGGGCTTGGCACTGGCCATGCAGAAGTAGCAAACCATTCTTCCATTTAAATCCCAAACTGACAGTCTTTGGTGTACAGCACCCATTCCTTTGTAGCTCCTTATTATGACTTATCCACGAGTGTGAAGAGATTAATAACTTCATTGATCCTAAATCCCATGGACATGAACAAAACTCTTGTCAATATAATATTGTTCTAGTTGGTGCATCCCAACTCCAGCACATTACAAATAATTTGTATGCAAGTCGTCTGCCATTTCTGCCTGTCGTTTAGGCTGAAATGCCACTTTGTTGAAGATTATAGCAGTTTCTCTTTTTTTTTTATCTGGGATTTAAATCCTCACCACATAGTTATTGTTTTTTTTAAAAAATGATTATGCAAAGAGCAGGATATTTCATAACCGCTTTGCAAAGCCAGAACTAAAGTGAAATTTAGAGAATGTTATTCAACAATTACTGTTATTTGCATCCCTGCCAGATAAGATATTTGAAGGGTTTATTGTAGCTGCTCATTCACATATCAATAGAATTACTGAGTTACGATTTACAGTAACTTTTACTTTTAGTAGTGCAAAAATAGATCAAGTGAAGTCCCAGGTCGATTTTTAAAAACTAGCAGTCAGAAATAACATCTTTTCCTCCCACTTTTTTGTGACTGGAGCAGATGTGAACTGCAACTGATAATAAACATAAAATCCCCCATTGCGCCTTTTTTGAGTACTACTTCTTGCCACATAATCACACTTAAATATGTTTTAATGTTTTTCTTCAGCAAAATGTTTTTCACAGTTCAAACACAAGCAGTTCTGAGGCCAAGTTAAAAATCCTAAAGGATCAATTGCATTGAAAAGCAATGAGAATGTTAGGGGAAAGTGAAAAAGCTGTGACTATAACTTCGCTATCAGAGTTGCATGGGCATTCTCAAAGGATTATAATATAATAAGTATTATACAAGTTTAACTTATTTGTCTTTTGTCAGCCGAAATCTAATCTTGACAGATTTTGAGAATCAGTGTGTTTTGTTGTTGTCAGCGATGAATGCTTAGGGCATGGCTGTAATTCAGGAAGACAGTGCAATATCCTAACGCCTGAAATTAGAGTAATGTCAAAGCATATCTTGCTGAATCTGGAGCCGCTTTTTTTTTTTTCCCCACCAAAGTCTCATGGATCTGCCAGCTGAACTAAAAAATGCATGTAACTTGAATTCCTTTTAGATTTGTGTACAAAGGATGCCATCATAGCAAAGTTCAAAGCATCAGCACTGAAATGTTTCTTATCAATGATATGAGTTAGCCATAATTTAATCCCCAATGTGAATTTAATTGGGTTAGACAACAGAGACTAATAAAATAAATCATTCAACTACTACTTAATTTAAAAGTGTATCTATTTTTTTAGACATCTATAAAATTTATTACATTATAGAGTTTTTATATGAGATTTAAGTGGAGACAGGTTGGTTTGATTTTCATCCAGACTTGTAGCTGACTTGGACTAAGACTCAAAATATTCTGTTCTTCATTTCATCCAATGAAAGCATAAGAAGGTAGTCATCTTAGAAAGACTGTTGTTATATTACTTCTAGTACTTGGGATTTAAACAGGCCCAACAGGCTTAGAAGTATTATTGCTTGCTCCCCACATGCCTTCCAAAACCTACAGACACTTGTGTCTCTTACAGAACAGAGCATCTTTCCCAGAACTGCCATATGTCTGGACTTTTTTTCTATCCAAAGCATTTGGAGACTTTGGACATTTCGTCAACATTTCAGGTGCTTCATATCCCTTTAGTAAGTGTGAAGCAAGACATCTGGAAATCCCAGAGATGTTCATTTTTTCTTCAGGGGCTAACCACACAGACTGTCTGTAATTTAAGGCACTGAATTTAATGCAGATGTACAGACTAATAGAAGAAGACACACTGAAGGGATCGGGCCCTGGTCCTTGTTATGCAGTGCGTACAGTGCACTGACAATCTGTGCACATGGAGTATGCTTTCAGGGCTTTCAGGATTCGTTGTATGCAGACTCAGGTACTCCTGTGATGGTAATCCTATACAGAAATATCGGAGGTGAAAGATCGTGTTCTCAGCATAGCCAAGGGCATGCCGCCCAACTGACCACAAGACTGAATTTATCTTTTACAAGTAACATGACCCATGTCACCACTCAACTGGTGAAAGCAGTCTATAACACAACAGAGACTGTTGATTCTTCAGTGCATGTTTTTTGACTGCCAGTCCCAGGTTAATGGTTGGAATAGATGATCTTCAAGGTCTTTTCCAGCCTAGATGATTCTGCGATTTGTGAGTGGTCTGGGTCATAGAAATCTTAAAGGTTTATCTTGCCTCAGCCTGTCTGCAGTTCAGGTACAAGAGAGATTTTCACTGAAGCAAACACTTCTGCAGATGTGTTGGTCCTTCTTGAATTTACATCACTATAAGGGCAGTAACAGCCCTCACCACCTTCATCTCCAAATGTAAAGAGCAGTGATAATTAAATTAATACAGTAATTAATGACTGATTAATAAATAGCAGCAAGAAATGCATATATTTCAGGAAAATAAAGATAGAATTAATGAAACCTGAAAGAGTTATGTTTAAAGTCTTATAAAGCCAGGAAAGAGCAAATGGAGTGTTCATTTATTTTTTCTTTTTATTTCCTGCTCTGCTGTATAAAAATTGTTCACCCCTATAGTCAAATAAACTATCATCTCAGATTACTTCATCAGTTATGCAGAGTTTGTTTCTTCTATTTTTTAAAAAATGTTTGTTCTTATTAGATTCATGGGCTGTTTTTCTTCTCCCCTGCTAAGAATCAGACATCTCTTTGCTTTCAGATATAGGTGGTGAATGCTCAGCTCCAAGATAAGTTATGATCTTTTCCATAATCCATATGCAATGAAACAACTCGTCCCTGTGCTTGAAACAATCCAGCTTACTCAAAGACTGAGCATGATCTTTCTCTGTGTGGTCTTCTGTATGGTTTTCTATTTCTTATGAAATATATATGTACGCATATGTAATCTATGCTGTATAAAAATGTTGGAGACATTAGATTTCATCATACACATGATTAAAGCAAGAAAAAATACCTAAATGCTGCCAGCCTGGGAAAAAGAAACAGAAATCATGTAGCAATTTAGCTCTCTTGTTTCTTTAAGGAACCTGGCAGATTTGTGTCATACATAGTCCTTATCAAGTTATGTTTGGGTCCATACCTTTTTGCTTTTGTAACATATTTTCACATTGACTTGTCAATCAAAGTTGAGAAAATGCGTCCACTGTCTATTGGGGATTCTTTTGTCACTGAGAAAAATCAAAATCAACAAAGAGCCCTCTTTGCAAAGCAGTGTATCACACAATAGTGTGTTGGGTTACAGAGGTATGTAGCAGACTACAAAGTAATGGGGATGCTTCACTAGGAAATATTTCTCACAATAAAGGCTCTATCTAGTTCTCAGGCAACTAAACAGGATGAAGTTGCTGACTGCTGAGGAGCATTTATCTGTCAGGGCTTCCATTAGATAAAATTCACAAGAAATATATTCAATCAGTGGGCTGGGGCATCTGAAGTCTGTCAAAATCCTGTTCTGGTCTTAGGTTTCTGCAAACCTTTATTGCTTTGAGATCAGTGATTTGTGCCCCTTCCTGGCTTCTGCCTTATGCATCCCAGGTGAGGCTCTTGGGGAGTACCCACGGGGTACGCGGCAGGGAGCAGGGACAGGCTGAGAGCCACAGACAGCTCAGCTGGGCTCCTACTGGAAAATACACAGATGTGTCCGTGAAGGAAGAAAAACTCAGATTCCCTTTGTCTGCGTACCTTGAAGGGCAGATAGAAAAGCATTCCAGCTGATAATAATTCAGTCATTAGGTTATTTATCTGGAGATGTGGATCCCCTCATTCAAAGCCGGGCAGCTCTAGTCGCTGTGCTGTGTGCAGTGGTTTTCTTCTTGCGTGCACCCTTATATGTTGAAAAGAAAAGAGTTCAGAAGCTCTAACCTTTGTTCTGCTGTGGCATTAAAACTGTCAAAAGCAGAAGTTTTACTAGGAATCAGGACAGGAGAGCTCTTTCTAGTCCAGTCCCACTGAAAACACATCATTGGAGCATTGTTTTATCGAGAGCATATGTTAACATTGGAATTCATTGCTAATTGAGGCATATATCACCCCTGGCTGAAATCAGCGTACTTCTGCTGGCCTGAGGTCTGCAGGTTGTTTGGTTTTGTTAAATACAGTAACTTGAGATATTAAATAATTTTAATTAGAATTGAGAAATGACTTTTTAGTATTAAAACCAGCATCAAGTTTTCAGTAGAAACAGAAATCATGTGAAATACTGGCTCAGCTAAACTAAAATGTAGCATTTTAAAATAAGACAAATCTGAATCTCAACGTAAATCCAGCATATTTTATTATATGCTAGCAAATATATAATGCTAAAATGCCCATTTATTATTCATGTGTTGTGTCTCAGAGTGTGCTGTGTTATTTGTCTTGCAAGCATTTTCAGAAATTATTTGCCCAGATGGGCCATTGTATGTGTTTTGTTTTGTTCATTGTGGGAAATTAGTCTTAATAAATCAAAATCACATATTGAGTCACAGGAGTGACTTGAGCCAAGTGGGGGAGAGGGAGGGGAGAGCTACTGTTTCAAGCTATAACTGAGCCAAAACATTTCACATATAGAAAAACATAGTTTGAAAAGACGAGCCTTATTTTTAAAAAAAAACAACATAACAGAGCCTGTCCTTTCACTTGAGTGTCCCGTTCCACTTGCAGCTGATTAGTGAAACCCAAGCTGATCCTGTTTTCACAGATGAGCTGAACAGAGTGGTTTGGATTCTCTGGTGTAATGGCTGCAGGTGAGGAGAGGGTTAAGCCTTGGCACAATCTGCTTTGGCCTGACCACTGGAAGGTGGTATAAGGAGCACAAGACTGGGCATGGGAATATGAGGGGTGGTGTGGGCACCCAAGGCCAGGCAGGACAGCAAGGCAGGGGCGGCAGCGTGGGGCATCCAGGGAGAGCTGGGCAGGCTGGGGGCTTGGGAGTGCTGCCTAGGGCATGGGGGCAGCAAAAGGGAAACTGTGGTTTCTTGCCACCCCAAGAGAAATGCGTCACTCTAATACCTGTTGTCCTTGTGCTATAGGGTGCTAACCAAAATGCGTACTATTGTTTCTGTTCAACAACTGTGAGCAATTGTTACTGTTCTTGACCAGAAATACCCCTCTGTGGGTGTTGACAGAGGGGAGGAAGCATGGATCTGACTGCTACCTTATGCTGTTTTTTTTGTTGTTAGCTGTTTTTTTTAAAGGTAGAAATTCAGCAATTATCATTGTATTAATTTAGAGTGTCATACTGAAATCATACATTCTCTTTTATGTAAATACTTATTTTGTTCTGTTAGCCCATGCCATCTTTTTCTAATCACTCTAATAATTGTAAGTAATAGACATTGTTTTAAGTTATTATCATTAGAAGTATGATTATGGTATTTACTTTTCATCTTACTTGTGAGGTACGATAACATGCTTAATTTTGGAGGTGGTAAGCTCCAAATTAATAGGAAATAAATAATAGGAAAGAAAAGCAGAGATTTGTGGGCTGATGATTGTTTTTCTTAGGGTAGAGGAAAGCTTGTCATTGGCCAAAAGGAAGAGCAGAGTCTTGCCTGTTTCTGTTCCACTACTAAAGGGTGGAGACAGGTGAAAATAGCAGTGTAAGAGAATATAAGTAAAGACTACCTAAAGTCCAAACTTAGTCTGTAAAGCTCAAGTGGATCTGTACTGCTAGTGACAAGTGGATTAATGCTACTAAAATATACTGCTATTTCCCAGTTAAAGCAAACATATCCAGCAATAATTTGGGTTTCATTGTAGCCCAAGTTAATGAATCATACCTGAACTGCAGAAGCCCCAGATCGGGTGTCCCTCTGAGAGGTTTCCCTCACAAGATGCCTGATATGGCTGTCCACCGTGGATGCCCAATGCCACTCCCAGATGCTTCCCACACAACCCAGATGCATGGGAGCCAAGCCATCGGTAACACCTGCAGCCCTCATATTTAGGCTGCTTAACCAGCTCCTCTGTGGCAGCTTCATGTTAGATGGTTCATACCTGTCTGCCCAGGCAAGCAGTCTTTTAATATATCCACTTACTGTATCTGCAATGTGTAGAGAAGCTAAAAACTCTGAATCGGTTTGGTGCCATTTGTATTCATGTGATCAGTCATTTACTTCTTGGAGGACAAAATAGACAAGCTAATGATAGGGGTGAGGTGAGGTTAAGCAAACTTCCAGGTGTCACTGTCTAGTCTCTAAAGGAAAAAGCTGGGCCATGAGCAATCCTCAGAGGAATACTTGATCTGCACTATCACTGTTCATTCTCTTATGCATTTGAATTTAGAAAGCAAGCCTGAATATTGGAGAGAGGTTGTGTCAGGAATATCTTTTCACTTCTATTTAGGGAGACATTCACAATTAATTTCTAAAACAGGAAAGATTAAAGGAAAAAATCCTTGTTTGAGGCAGAACCACTACTGTGAAATAGCATTATTTGTCAATTTAAAGAAATTCAGTCTTACAATAGACCTGTTTTGCATCTGACCCTGTCTTACACTTCTTTGGTGTTATACATAATACTTGTAAGGATTCAAGTATATTATATCTCACACCCACCTTATCACAGACACATCCCAGCGCCATGCTGAGAGTAGTTCCCCAAATCCAGAAGAGATCCTAGAATATCAGACTCACATTTTCCTCACTCATCATGAGCTCTTCTGCCAAGCTGGAATCAAAAAAACAAGATGTATATAGGTACATCAACCTAGTTAGTAAAATCACACAAATGCCAGTTTGGTATGATCATTGTTGCTACTGCACTTTTATCAGGAGCGTGATGCAGTTCGTGAATGGCCACAGACCTTGACCTTGCTTTCAGTGCATTCCCCAAGACATTGGGCATCTCAGCATTCTGGGTGCTGAGCACGATGGCTGGCCAGGCTGCACTAACGCGATGGAGAAGACATGTTCCTGCTCTCTGCCCCACAAGCAGGCCTGGGAGGCTTTGTCCACCTTGACACCAAGACATCTCTCCCTTCTTCCAGCTGTCAAGTATAGCTATTCCCGCTTCTCCAGGGAAGCTCTTCTCCGTTAATAGCATTAATTACTGGGCCAATAATTGATTACGTGGCCAGCGTCCTGTTTTCTCCATTACAAAAGCATGATACCATACATCCATGTCTCGTTAGAATTCCCACAATAAACTTCCCATCAGATACAAACAGCCAAGTCTTAACTACCTGTTTGGTAATGCTCACTGCAAGAGAACCCTCTGTTAGGGAGAGAAACCACTTTTATTCATAAGAGCTTGTTTCTTAATTTTTGCCTTCTTTTGTTTCATTTGCAAAGAACGTAAATTCAGCTAAAACCAAAATGTTTAGTGAGAATTTTACAAACCCCTTCACTCTAATTTTCACTGTTACTTTTATGTCTGTTACTTTTATTGTTTTAGTCTTTAACTTTCTTACCTTTTTGATGGCTTTTGTTGCCCATATTGAAATGCTTTGTTTCTGAAAATCAGCCTGGTTTAAGTCCATTTTAAAATAATTAAGTTAGGTGTATTATTTAAAGGCACCATGAAAGCTCTTCAGCTGAGTATATTGGCTGATTTCATTGTACTCAGTGTATGTAGTTTGCCCCTAATTCAGTTGAGTCCTTTGCAAGTATGAGGCCAGCATGTAGGCTTAAAAGGAAGACAAAGCAAGGAACGGAAAGTAATTTCTTTAGTCATAGGAGACTATGGCAGTTTCCCATAAACATTGTTCTATCTGGATTATTAGGTATGGTGAAAATCAGACAGTTATATCAATAACAGGTTAAATACAGCATCACTCGGTATGAAACCAAATTCCACACCAAAGCCGTAGAAGATGGGCTGTGTCAGGGAACCACCTTGGCACTTAATCTTTAAGGAAGGCTAAAACTCACTTTCAAATAGAGATGTACTGATGTTCTGTCGCTTGATCTCTGCATTCTGTCCCAAACACAACCAGAAGTTGCTTATGGTTCTGTAACACCTGAGAGGAAGTAGCCATGGCCCAGGCCTGAGCTTCGGGCAGTCCTTGGAGCCGGCAGCTGCAGTGCCTTGCAGCTGTGGGGGCTTAGTGCTTGTGGGAACTCTCCTTAAATGGCTTTGTGACAACTGTTTCTCACAGCTACAAGACACACCAGGATCAGCAGTGATCTGAGCTTCCCAAGAAGTTGAGACCCTGCCACTCACGAAGGAAAAGTGTAGCTTCCTGACGTAGCAGGTTTTCCTGGCCCTGCAGAGCTCAGGAGCTCAGAAGCCCTGTCTGCCCAACTGGTGGGTGCTCTTCTTACAAAGTGACGGTTCAGGAACCCCAGCTGCGACGTGGGCTGGGCCGTAGCCTGGCATCTGCTCAGCACAGACTGAGACCCAAGGTTTTCTGTTAGTGTTCAGTCACTGTCTGGAGTTGGTGTATTTGTCTGAGATACGAGAACTGGACTCTCCCCACCGTGCCTTTCCAGGTTGATACCTTGAGAGGTGACATCACTACAATACCCAATGGCTTCCCTCACCCCAGAGGTGAAACACTGGTAGAAATAATGATAGGAAAATACTGTTCATCTGTGTCTTAAATGCAAACTTGGACTCAGTTGAGTAACCTTCCTCAGCTTTCTTTAAAAGTCTAAGTCCAAGCCAACATTGTGTGCACTGGCTTACATGGTGCTTAAATGACAAAATGCAGAGAGGCCCGCAGAGCACTTACATTAACGGCTGTCATAAGTAATAGTCAATGGATATTAAGGATTTTTTTCAACATGCATTAGCAATAAAACTATTTTTAGAAGGCATATATTTTAATTCTGATTCTTCTATCATCTTCTACCAGAATTTAACAGAGTATAAAAGTTACCAGAGACTAACAGACAATTTGAGGTTGGAAGACAGTCTGGAGATAATCTGGCTCAACCTTCTGTTGAAAGTAAAGTCTTAGATTAGGTTATCCAGTGTCCTGTAAAATCAAGAGTTGCGTAATTCCAGCGAGGGAGATAACACCTCTTCTCTGGTACCCCTCTGTTTTGTGTTTATTTTCTTGCTTATATCTATGAAAATAAATATGCTAGTCTTAAGTGCCTCACTTTTTCCTGTTTATAATGTTCTCAAGGTCCAGATTGACTTCATAGACAATAGTTCTTGGGTACAGAATAGGCACTTTATACCTTTATACACTGAAATATGTTCCAGTGTATAAAACGAGCAGTTATATAATAACTTGATAGCAGGATACCTGGAAGTTCCTGCTTCCTATAGGAAAACATCCAAAGGAAATGACAACCAAAGTAAACAGCATGTCTCCATATCTTGCTTCAGCAGATTCCTGTTACAAGTCCAGCCTGCCTGAATTACCACCAGTGAAGCTGACATAAATAAATGAAGAATACTGGCTAAGCAGCAGCCTGCTCATTTACAGAGCACAGAATTTGCATACACTTACTGGCTGAGAGAAAATTTACTACTGTGCACATGATGCTGAGAAAAGCCTCGGGTATTACAGTTGGGAACCATTTGCTCATTACTGTTCTTTTGAATAGCAATGAGGTGCATGTAAGAGTCTGTATGCCATGGCTCCTGTGCATTTGTAAATGTAGCCTCTTCCTGGGCAGAGATGAGACTTTTTCTACCTTTAATTGTGATTTCATGGCTGAAAATGCCACTTAGAGATTTGAGCTCTGTAGCCCTGAAAACATCCAGGCCCTTGGTTTCTATACTCCTAAACACCTTGGGCTTTGGCTAGCTGAAGTCTCTTGCATTGCAAATATGATTTATTTACTATGCACTGTTTAGTGACACCTACAATCTATCCTGCTTCCTGGGACTGTATGCATTTTAAATGAGATAATACATTTATTTCACTTGCCTTTTTCATGCATCTGAAATGAGCCTGTTCCTCAGTGCAGTTACGTGGGAGTGGATCTATTTGGGGCTGAGTATTCCCAGTCCCAGATGTCATGGATGAACTTGTCATTATGCAGAACAGTCACCCAGGAGACCACTGATTCCCTTCAGAAATAGGTAGCCTTAGTATTGCCTTAACACTAATAGCAAAGTGAAAAATGAGAGGCAGTGAATAAAACTGCCACTTCACATGTAGAAATTATACACCTTCATCACTGTTTTCTCAAGCTCGCTTTGAGCTGTGCAGACACCAGTCTTCACTCTGGAGGAAAGTCATCCCATGGAGAGTCTGTTATCACATAAATCTCATGTGAGTGCTTCCCCCACCCCGAAGATTTGAGAGTTGCCAGTACTTAGCAAGCACGCACTGCTCACAACCACTACAGAACGCGTCTGCCTCACTGCAATACAGAAACAGGGTTCTCTGCCTCCTATGGCAATTGAGAGCTCACAAGAAGTTACTAATGTAGAAACATCGGGGAGTATTCACAAAGGGTGACATTGGTCTAGTAAAGCAAACAAGACCCAGCATGTATAACCATGCTCAAGCCCAGAATCAGTATTTACATATGCCCCTAACTTTAAATACCTGAATAATTCCATTGGCTATTCACACTGTGTATAATTACACTTATATGCATGTTTGTGTGAAGATCATGCTCAAAAATAAGAGATACAGGACCTGATGTGAACCTTCTGAGGTTCAACCTTTTGCCTAATTGCTGGAGAGTAAGAGTCCTTCTTCTAGAGGGTAAGTCAAAATCTTGACATTGAGGCTTTTATTCTGGATCACACTTCTTGACTGATGATAAAGGGAACCTAGGGAGAGGGTCTTCTGGCAAGGGTAGCATAACCTTTGTGAGTCCTCTACCATTTATACCCCCGCCAGTTTTCTCTTTATCAGAAGTCTTCATTCAGTGCAGCATTTAAACACACAGCTCGCTCAGCCATTGTGTGGAGGTGCGTGTCAAGAGGTGTGTGCTTTTTTGATGCCTTAGTGCCAAGTGTGCTCCTGCATTCCAGGCTCACGGCGGTGTGCACACATGACACAGCCCCCAACAGAGACAGGGGTAACAGGATTGAATTGTTTTGAAGCAACCACAATGTGTCCTCAGTCTTACACAGTTCAGTCACATCTGAAGATGAATTTATGTAGGCCTCTACATGCTTTTAATGTGTGTAAATGAAAAAAAAAAACCAAAACAAAACAAAACAAGAAACTGATGTATACATTCTGTTGTTTTCAACATTTGGGAAAGAAGGTTTGTAGCTCTAATTTATTAATAATTCTGATATGGAAGATACTTTTTCTGTGTGACAAAGACTTTTTCACAGTTACAAAATTATGTCTAATAACTAATGCAAACGGATTCAAGTGATAGTCAAATTTGAACACAGCTTTTAATAGCCAGAAGCAAATAACTAGTACATAGCCTACTGATATGAAGCTTGTAGTGTTTTGAATGCTGCCATATGTCCCGACACATATCAGCCTTGCAAACAGAATGAAAAAGTGCTCAGCATAATTTCAGTGCTCTGCATCTTGTTTGCTCCTTTCAGTATCTATAAGAGGAGCCTCTCACAGCAGAGTTTTTCGAAATGACATGTTCATGGAAGTGAACTGGCAGACAAACAATGTAATTATTGGATAATATGAAAGATGACTTGTGCTTCACTGCAGTAAAATGACACTAAACCATATTTGATGTGGCATTTGAAATAAGAGAATCTAATAATATTAAATGGATTTCAGAAGGGTAAATGGAAAGCTTGAGATTTGTCTTTCTTAGGCCATATAATTGGGGCTGGATGAAGTCATAAAGAGAGGGGAGAGGGCCATGAGCTGCAGTGAGCTGCAGGCACTTTGAACCCCTTGATGAAGCTGACCATTTATACCAGTCACTCGAATAAAAGTTTAATATTAAAGAGCTTTGTTGCATGAAGTTCTAGTCTCAAGGGTAATTTTGAGTCATGCAGCACGATACAGAAGTTTTAACTGAGGTGTGTAAAATGAATCACTTCAAGTATTAAAGTTCAATTTTGGACTTCATTTAGAGTGTTTATGAACCATATGAAGCAATATTATACTTTCTTATTATAAAGACTATTTCAGTTATTGGTTAAAGTACTTCTTTTTTTATCTAGCTTTGCTAATCACCTCCAAGTATTTGGTAGACTAAAAATTGCACACCATTTACCAGACATGGAGAACATATCATATTACCAACACAAGAAATATTAACTAATAATCCAAACAAAATATAATAAATTGAGACTTAATTCTGAGACAGTTAAACAAAACTAAATGCATTAGATTTATTTTGAAAACATGAATAATTATTTTTTGAAATAAGAAGCTTCTGTTTAGCTCCTCAGTGTAATGGTAAAAGCCACAAAGTCGTGAGCGCATGTTCAGGAGATGGGATTAGCTGGTAGTAAAGTATCTCAATTTAGCCGCAAAGGAAAGGACATTACATTTTCACAAATAACAAAAGTAAGGAAAGAGAAATGCTAATCAGTACCAAGCAGAAATTCTGAGATGTGAAAATCAAGAAGAAAAGCTAAAGGTGTGATGTAAAACCTGTAACTGTTAGGGCCAAGGACAGTAAGAAACTGTCTTATCTTGAATGCTAAGGTACACTATTAGATAGCAAGTAATTAATAATAAGGCAGAAGGTGTCTCTGTGCAACATACCAGTTCTAGTAAATGCTATGAAATTTTTGGCTTTATTCTTAAGAAAGCCGAAGCTGTCCTGTCTGTCTGCCGATCAGCCTGCTCCCCCAGCAACATTTTAATGTGATCAAGTTCAAGCACATTTCCATAGCCATTTTTAGCTGTGCAGGAAGTTTCTCTCCTTGCCGACTCCTCCTGTTTCAGAAGTTTTTGGACTACACCAACATGTTAGCACATATGGCAGTTTGATTCCTGAGAAAAGATTCTTGGAAGAAATGCCTGAGAGTGATGCACTGAGTACATAAATGGGGACAAAGGATGCAGGGCATTGTGGTGGTGTTAGGAATTGCCTGTACGCAGTTATAGCTGTAACTCTGGTGCTGCACTGTTTTCATTAAGCCAGCACAGTTTTTTGTGTGTGAATGCTTTTTTTTTTTAACAGTTTAGGCAGGGGAAAACTTGAATGACTGTAATCTGTGTTTAGCTAAAATAGTTCAGTATGAACTGTCAAGCTGGAGTTAAACTAGTGAGCAGGAGTTAAACTGTGTGCAATTGCTGTGCAGCCTGCTGTTGGGCTCGTAGCAAATTCAGAGACATCGTATGATCAAAATGCATTAGTTCCTTCTGGCTGGTACACAGAAAAAGAACAAGATCATTCTGCTGGAGCCTCAAATCCAAGGAAGTTCTGGTCTGTGGAGAATACCCAAGGAGATTGTTTGAATCCTAGGGAAGATTTTAGCCACCTTTTTCTATGGGGGATTGGAAAGTGGTCTGAAAAGAGCAAGTCTGGTCTGGTGCCTATTAACATTGTTGTCTGGGTCCCAAAGAATGTCCCCAGTATGATCTAGCTGTGAGGGTAGAAATGACTGTGGACAGACTGTATAGGATGAGAAGGCACCAGAATATTCAGTCTGCTTTTTAGTTCTCTCCTACTCTCATTTTTCTCCCATCCCTTCCTTCTTCCCCGTCCCCACTGTAAATGAAACATTTAATTTTGCCAGTGGTAACTGGGTGACAGGAGAAGGGTGGAGCACAAGCCCAGCATGTGTGAAGCAGACCATATGCTTGAGTGGGTGTGGGTGAGCATGTGGACATGCTTCTCCACAGAAGATTCAAGTGGGATGAAAGTGCAGTTTGTGGAGGCTGAAGTTTGGGGGTGTGGTACTTCACTGCAAACCCTAGAATTCAGGTCAATCTCAGCATCACGCCCAAAGCTGTTTCTCAGCATCCCTCTGTTCCTGTTGTATCAACCATTCACAGTGGTAGATAACACAAGTTTAGGCAAGCCGAAACCTCAAGGTCTGTCAGAGGGAAGAGCAGCAAATGGGAGATTTAGCAAATTCACACTTAGTCCCTGGCTTCTGCCTTGGATTCAGATTAAACCCTTGACAACCACAGCTACAAGTACATGACAGTTATATTGCTGCAGTTAAATCAAGTCAAATTTCTTCCACCATTTTGTAAGACCTATAAGGGAGGTGGGAGAAGGCAGTGTTAGTCTGGCTCCTGGAGGGGAAGATGGCATTGATTTCTTAACACTAAATCCTGAGAATTCAGACAGGCCATATTTTCACTTTCCAGTGCAAGACTAAACAGAAAATAGCAACATCAGCCCTGGAGGCATGATACTGACTCCCAGTCCCTCCCTCAGCCTGAAATATTCTTTATCACCTGCAAGTCCACAGTGCTTGGTGGCAGCTCAGGCTTTCATTTTAGGATGCTGTTCCTTAATGTGGCTTTATACAAAGTTTTAGATGTGACAGAAATCAGGTGAAATATCTGCAACAGTTCGAACAGGCTTCTATCTTATCTGGACTTTGGTAGCTTTCAGAAAGCTGTCAGCTGTAATATACTGCGTTGGCATATTTGTGTGTGTGTACATGTTTGAATATGCATATAATTTTGAGCATTGCAGGCTGAAGACAGCAAAATCAAAAGTTGGTTGATCATACAGATGCTCATGTACACTGAAAACTGTCAGTAGATGTAATTACCTCTGGCTGACATAATGAAGTGATTTTTTTCTTTCTCTGTCTCTGAAAGAAGACAAGTTGATGGCTATCCACAAAATATCTCTTTCTGTCCTCTGCTATGCTTAGCTTCACCCAGAGGTTTCACTCTGGATGGCAGTGTCTCCCATGACGAATCCTCCAAGCCAGCTGCACTTCACATTCCGTACTTGATCCTTCGAAGGTACCTTATCCCTTCCACCCTGCCCTGTGCTCATCTCCACATGTAGTTTGTAATAACTTTTATTTCACATTTTACGCAAGACAACATCCTCTCTTGAAGGTTTACAAGCTCACTGAGCGTTTTGTCTGGATGTCACTTTTTGGAGCACTGCTGTAATCTGACGCAAAAGTCTTAGCTGCACCTGATGGAGTTGCTGAGGTTCATTTGTTGTCAGGCTCCTGCTGAGGATATTTTTGTAGCTCTTGACTAAGACAGTAGATAAAACTGTCTATTCAGGTTTTTGGATTAAAATGCACCTTCCCAAACTTAGTTTGCAAAGGTTACGTGAACCTAGATCTATAGGACAGACTATATTGTACATGGCAGTAGTAGACACAAGGTCTTGCTTCAAAGCTGCCCTTTGCACAGAGATTAGCAGGGAGCACGTTCCCCCATCTCCTCCCCAGAGAAGCAGCTGAGGGCTGGATTTTTCTTTGTGAATAACGTTTGAATTAATATACACACAAGTGCTCTGCACAACCCAGTGTGAAGACCCAGCATAACTGGCCTTGTGGCATTTTAATAAAAGGTAGTGGTTATTTTTATCTACAAGCAGGAGTTTATGTTGTGTATTCTGGAATACCAAGTTTCTAAACATTTTTGTGATTTAAACTTTACCCTTGCAAAGACTGACCTTGACAAGGGTGCAGATCTGAAAAGGATTTTCTGTCCTTGAGATCTAGCTCTTTCAGGCCTCTTGGGAGTTTTTAGACACACTTATTGTTCAGGATTCTTTTAATTAAAAAACTGTAGAGAGCTACATATTAGTTCCTTGTTATTCTCTGTTGGCCTGCCCTGTTCAATTTTCATTGTGCAGTAAGATTGTACTGTTTAAATTCTGGTTTATGCAACATCCCTTGAGCTAGTTTTTCTCCAAAAATGAGAATTGCATGGCTAATTTTGTGTGTGGCATTTTGAAATAGAGGCATCTTACAGCTCATTATTTTCTTTGAAGACAAAGGTTCCTTCCCATCTCTCCTCAGATTAGAAGGTTCTATCTTTAGGCAAATGAATGGGTTTTAAGATTAAAAAATTGGGTGGTTAGGTTGGTTT
This sequence comes from Athene cunicularia, assembly GCF_003259725.1. Classification (NCBI taxonomy): domain Eukaryota; kingdom Metazoa; phylum Chordata; class Aves; order Strigiformes; family Strigidae; genus Athene; species Athene cunicularia. The sequence continues at coordinate 23,873,527 of NW_020799110.1, forward strand.
CTGATTTTTTTTTTCCTCTCACGATTGGAGAAAATGTGTAATTGCTGTTAGAAAACAGATAATCTTTTTCATGTATAGTTAAAAATTCTTCACATTCTTTTGATAACAGTTGAGAGAGCTAGAAGGAGGGGAAATGATTGCAGCAGGAATAATAGGGAAAGTTCACTGGTCAAAATGCTGTTCCCTCAGCGTATTCATGTATCAGAAGCTCAAGTGTTTCTTCTAGAAGCTAGGGAGTAAGCCAGAGAAATCTTTGCAGCAGATTCCCAAACCGAAGCAGAGTGTCAGGAAACTTCCTTTTATTCTTCGTCATATTTTGTAAGCAGTTGATGAAGCCTGAGAACAGCACCAATTGCAGTTTGTCCGCTCCATGGGACTGGCGTTCAGGTGTGGGGTGGATCAGCAATTGCCTGCTCATCCGTCAGTGAGTGAACACATCAGTAAATAGCTCAGGTCATCCTCCCAGTAACTTTTGAAGCTGTCAGTCATTTCAACCAGTGTTTAAGTCTCAAAAAAATTTAAGACCTTAGAAGCTTAAGAAGAATAAGTGTTTGGAGAGTGGGATCCAGTTCAGTGCCCCACTGACAGAAAGGCCTCAGGGTGGGCTGTGTTTTTGTATCCCAGAGAATCCACATTAAGGGGAAGGAATGAGAAAGAGGACTCTGAGTGGCCCAGCTGCAAGAAAAGCTTCAGTCAGGTCTCATGCTTCATTACATGTGAGATAATCCAGCCACAAACATAAAGCCAAATCAGGCTAAATTCTGCTTCCTAGAGAATATATCATTCCATTTGTGCCATGTGTTCAGTTTTGCTTTCCCTATTGTACTCAGCAGTTTGGTGAATAAAAATATAGATAACCTTTCCTATTTTCCAGGCTGGACAGTGAGAACAGTTAAATTCCTTATTGTCAAAATTATAAGTGAGTAAACTCTATATGCCTGTGCTTGCCCTTTCCAAGCATGGCTTTCTGCTGTCTCTTTTAGGGGACTATAAATTGATCTGCAGCCCAAAGCATAGAAGATTTACGTGTTGATTATTGCATTTGCATAAACAACACAGTAATGAGTAAGAAGTGTCAAGAGCTTCACTTTATTGAAAGAAAAAAAATCTCTATATTTTTCAGAGCAGAATTTGAGTTTCTTACATAGTGTACAGCCACTAATATGTGTTCTTGGACCAATTGTGTGGTTAATGACTACTTGCTGAAAGTTAATGCCATTTCTGAAAGGCCTTGCTGTGCTGAGAACTGCAAATTCCCAGTGCTTCCAGAAAATATAAATTAACAGCTCAGGACGGACTCTTCCCTGGATGTCACCTTTAAGTTTCTGTGCTTTAGTGTGGATTGTTCATTTTATTGAACACATTAAATCATAAATTATTATATTGTATAGTTGAGGGGTGATGTCACACACTTGACAGCTGTCAGTCACATGTGTTTTTTGGACAAATGACTGAATTACTGTTTCAGATGCCACAGAGCCTGTTTAATGCTTCATATGTAAGAGAGCTTTGTTAGAAAACTCTCAAAATACAGCTACTGTCTTTTACATTGATCAGCAGCGTGGTCATAATTAACAATGCCAAATTATTACTCTATACACACTGGAAATGTGCATCATAACCAATCTCATGTAACTGCAGTTTCCAAGTTATAATAAAGCAAAGCTGAGGTCTTCAGATGGGGGAAAAAAAATGAAAACACCACAAGCCCCTCTGAGTTACAGCTTATGATGCTACAGCTGTGAGCTTCTGCTCAGGAAACCAGTTATTGTAGCTCCCTGACTTTTGGGGCAGATTCGTGCTGCCCTGAGTTGCCACAATTTTGAAGAAGCCCAAGATGAAGAAGTTGAAAGGATCTGAAACAGCCTTCAGAGTCTAATCAGATATTTCTGAAAGTTTTGATAGTCAAAACATGATTGTTTTTATAACTTCATGTGTCTGTTATTTGGATTGCCATCCTCTTAAACACTGTTTTAATGGCTTGGTAATAGAATCCCACCCTTTCCATGGAGTTTTCTTGAATGAGTTTTTCACCATACAGAGACAGAGAGAGACTGCGGTGAGGCGTGCTACTGCAGAAATTGTCCAGAGACACAAGTTTCATTTTGGTTTGTTAACCCTCCAGTCCCTTTGCAGGCTGGCTCCAAGTCAGTGGGGCAGTCTCTGCTGTTGGGCAGGGAAGCTCTGGTTGGGGTTTGGTGGTAGAGCATATCCACATCCTGAGCTGGGAAGCTGTGTTGGGCTCTGTGGAAACTCTGTCACTGTTTGGAATAAGTCGGTGCTTGCTTTCTCGAGTCTCCTTAATACAGGAGTCTGTGGCAGTAGCCAGATATCAGTGAAGTAACAAGTATGCTCAGGGCTAAATTAGGAATAAGATCAGGACATGAGAACAATTCTGGTTCCAGAAAATAACTCCAAAAGTGCCTCCTTCCCAAACAACTAATATGAGATAACAGGATGTCCGTTGCAATCAAGTTTCACTGGGAGCTATGTGTAGTTGACATATTGCTTCATGATATGACATATTGAAGAAATTATAATCCACAAAAGTTGCACTCTGTTTCTCTTGTACCATTTTTCTGAACATACCTCTGAGATAGAGGCTTAGGACATAGATGCTAGAGCTCCAAACCAAATGCTAATAGTTTGAGCTGCTTTGGTTTTAGAATTACATTTATTTAGAAAAGAGTCATTTTCAGTCATGCTGAAAGTCAGTGTCCTATATTTGATAAAATGAAAGACGGAGAATTCAAGCTTGCTGTAATTACATTTTGGGTGTTGGTGACATTAGACAAGTTTGCCTATTGCAGATTAATAGCAAAGGTAAAGAGTCGGAGGAGATGAAACAGGGATAGAAAACTGCTTCACAAAAGGAGGTGAAAGGTTAGCCATAGCAAAGAAGAAAATAAAGAAACAAAACACCTTTTCAAGTGGGAAAAAAACCTGTGAGTTTTGATGAATGAACTGCCAAAGTTTCAGGAGTTCAGTTTGCTGAACATGCCCAGGTTGGGAATGCACGTGGGAACTCTCCATTGTGTCTGAACCTACAGCCCTCTATTAGAAATCTTGTGAAAACAAGTTTCTTCATGATGTTTCGATACCTGTTTTTGGCAGTTGTCCAGCAGCAGGAAGCATAAAGGGAGCAATGGTAACATAGGTTATCTGTGTGCATGTTTTAGTGTATATGTACACACTGTCCTTCCAAGTTTTTCAGTTTCCTTCACATTTTCGGGGATTGTTTAACATTTCCCAGTGGAACAGGGGTCTTTCAGGATGCATTGGTATCAAAGCCTTATAATTAAACCTGTTTCACAGAATATATTCATTGTTCATCCTAGGAAAAGGAAATGTTTTAGGGAAATATATAGTTTTGTTAAAAAGGAGGGTTCCTTCCTTATTTTTGGTTAGCTATTGTCTTATTAATCAAGCAATCCCTAGCCTTTGTACAGAGCATGAACTGCCAGCTCCAATTCCTGTGTGGGAGTGGAAAGAGCCTGTATGTATAAAGGGCCTAAAGTCTCCATACCTGCCCCACAAATTGGAGAAAAGTTGTGTCACAGAAATAGTGTTTTCCTCCAGCACTGTTTTCTGTGGGAGAGTGGTGAGGGTGGCCTGGTTCAAGAACTGTTTTCTCCCCCTTCCTTCTGTCAGTTCCTCAGGACAGAGAGATCTATCCTAAATTAAGGTATATAAGCCACTTTTAAATGTATTGTACCAAAGATGTATAAACTGGTATAAAAAGGAAGAGGAAACACAAAGCCTCAGTTGAAGCAGATTCACATGTTGAAGATTGTGCTGTCAGATGGTAAATGCAGTTAAATGTAAATAAACAGACTCTCTAATTATCGTTTTGTTAATCCAGATAGAAATAGTTGGTCTTTCCCAGTCCCTCAGAAAGGCTGAATAGGTTAGTAGTCTCATCACCACAACTTATGGTTATTATTATTATTACTAAATATTCTGTAGCTGTTTGCTGAGACAGAGATCCTAACAGCCCATTCACTAGCGATGTGATCACATAAGTCTGAGGACTCAATATCCTGATTTTTTTTAAAAAAAGTCCATTTATTTAGTCATGAGCACCTTTCTCAGTATTCAGCTTGAGGAAGACAGCCTCGCAGGAATTGGGTAAGTCAAGTGGAAGCAAAGGATGATTACGTGGCAGAGATGGAGAAGTACTCAGAGTGGACATGTAAGACAAATGAGAACTCAGTTTTAATTTACATCTTGGAGACAAATTCCTGGCCTTCCCAAGGACAAGTCTCTCCTTCACATTATTTCCTATTCTGTAACAGACAAATAAACAGTACCTACCTTTGGTGTTACTAGGGCATGTGATCATGAAAGACCAGCTGTTACCACAGAAGGAGATCTGGAGATGCTCAGGTCTTGACGGTCGTCCTGCTGATGTTGCTGGTCGGAGCACCAGCTGTCACATGCATGAGCAGGGGCTGCAAACTGATCGCAAAACTCCTTCATGACATAATTCAAAATCTCCCCACCATGTTTGTGTTAGGCTGAATTTGTAACAGCCTCACTAGTAGTGCATGTGAAGTGATGGCATCCTTGGGTCTCCTGGGAGCAAGGAGCACAACAAGAACGCGATGGAAGTATAACTTCCTTGCTTCCTCTGGGATGCTGGGACAAGACTTCTTACTGTTCATGGACAGAATATTATAGCAATAAGACAATAGAGGGTTTTAAGGCTGGAACCTGAGACATACTGAAAGTGAAACCTGATTTCATAGCAGTTTAAGCGTCTCTGTTCAGGCAAAAGGAGATTTTTTCTAAAATTTATATAGAGGCTCATCAAATACATATCACTTCAGTGTAACTATAGGCTTTTGAAAAAAGGAAGTTGGACAAAAAGCTATAAGCAAAAAAAAAGCCCAGAGTAAATAGAGAATTAAGGATCATCATTTTTCACAGTGGGCATCATTAGATCATTTGTTGGAAATGTGATTGAAGTAAAGGAGAATATGGTCATTGAAAAGACAGCTGCCTCTATTTCTGGGTTAGAAAGCAATAGTGGACATTGTGATAGATGAGGAACACTGGACTGAGAAGATGAGAGGACATATGTTTCTTAGAAATCACCTTTTCTTCTTGTAAAATTAGCAGCTACTTTCCATGAAAACTGGGGATCGGAGGAGTAATTGCAGCTTCCTAATTTACAGTATGGTATGATATCCTCTGGACCATTAGAAAGAGTAGACTATTTGTACTAATTGTTTACTGACTTTTAGTATTTCATAATCCTATTGTTTTAAAAAGTTTCTTCTTAAGAAAACATACGTTGTAATATATATTTATATAGAGAAAAATGTCCCCTGATCTTTAAACAATTTTACCACTGGTTCAAGATACTTAACCATCTCACAGTTTCCTTGTGACAATGATGAATTCATCGGCAATTAAAGGTAGAAGTGAGAAAGTTTTTTTAATTATACAAAGAATGCTGTACAATGGCTATTCAAGGTACACAAAATACATTTAGCACTAGAATATATATATTTAAAAGGGCACACTGAAATTCTTATGTGCTGTCTGCACTAGAGAAAACTTAAAATGAAGGGCGTATGTCAGCATGGATAATAAAGGATAGATGGTGATAATGCTGCAAGACATTTGCTAAACTGAAGAATTTAAGAAGAAACATTATGATCTCCTTTTTTTTGTTTTAGGCAGATAGGAAGTAGAAATAAATGAACGATATCTTTGAAACACCATTCAAAGCTATTTATTTTGTACAACGTCTGTGTATCAGGCAAAATCATCTGGTAATGCTTTGGACTGTGAGAGTGTATGTTAGCAAATAAATTTTGTTAGGAGCAGGAAGAGAGATCTCGTTCATTATCTAGACAAATATAAATGAAGCTTGATAATGTTAACGGAATTCATGAATTATCATACAGAGCCTGTTCTTTAAAATGCACTTTTGATTCACTTTTTCTAAACCAGGTTTTGCTTAACTAGCTTAACTAGCTTCAGAAATGTTAAGAATGCATTTATAGAATGGTTTATATGTTCTGAGCACTTTACCTCGGTGAATGGTACAATAACTACCCCCAGTGCATGAGATCAGCCTGCAGTGAGGTGTCCATCCTTCCTCAGTGCTCAATCAGCTGGCATCTTCGGGAGTGGTTCAGTTAGTGGAGGAGGAGTAGGGTGCACTCTCTGGAGCCCTGTCAGGGTGCAGGGTGACCTCATGGCTGGACTGAAATGCGTCAGGGCTCTGGATAAGGCCCTTTACTCATGTTTGGATGGGGACCTTTGACTGACAGCTATCCCAGGATCAGAGGTTAATTCCAAATGACAGTCCTTTTCTTCTCCAGAGGTTATACTATAGCAAAGAAATGGGTGCTCTTTTTTTTCTTACTCCCTTTAATCAAGGCCACTTTCATATTAATTGAACCTCTAAGGGGGAAGCTCAGCTTTGTGAAGCTGTACCCTGACAGATCCTGCTTCACACAAGTCACTGCTGAAGCTGTTCCTGTCTGCAGTGGTGGAAAAGCAGAGCCTGAAATTTCATACCACTGTTAAACACACTGCAATTAATAATACAACTTTTAGGATGTTTTAGCTAACAGAATAGATTGCAGCGTAATGCAAACTGGATAGTACTTGAACATAGACTGGCATAACAGCAGAGCTCGCCAATTTGTGTTGAATCCAAGATGTTACGGTGTAGTGTACCTGCTAAAGCAGACTTCATCATCTTGTCCTATTTAGTGTTTTCACTCTTCTTGTTCACAGCAGAACATGAGTTACTTAAGATTTGAATTAGACATAACAGTAGTAGAAGCATGAATTTATGATTATATTTATACGCATCACCTGTTCACAGGCTTCAGTTGTGATTGTGTTTTAATAGGTACCCTATATACAGAAGCCAAGACAATTCTTGCTACAAGGAAATGCAAGTTGAACTATATGTTCTTGCTTAGGTGGTTTCTAATGGCAGTGTCATATACATCTATGTAAATTAATTGCATACCCTATTTATTAGAAAGAGAGAAAAATAAAGTATCCTTAGAAACAGGCACTCCCCTTATGGGTTCTGTTGTTTTCTGGGCCTGGTTAGGAGGAAGCTGCTTAATTCCATTCTTTCAAGCAAAACAATTAAAGGAGTCTTAATCTTCATCAGTGTCTAGAGGTAGGATGTAGCATCTGCTTAACAGTTAAGGAGACACTGAAGTGCTTAAATGCTGATTCATTGCCTGATCCAAATAGCCCTAACATTCTATGTTGATTTCAAATGTTTGATCCTAGATCTGTTATCTAAAAGCAAAATGTAAGCCAGCTCTGATACGGTTAAAAGAGATTGGTGATGGAAATAATACTGTGTAGAGGGGTTTTTAAAGTTTAAATCATGATCAATAAAATGAAGCATATTAACAGATGTTAGCAGAGGTTCTGTCCATTATTTAAAAATTTTGATGCTAAATTCTGCCTAATCTTTTAAAGTTCCTAACAAGGCACAGATGTTTCATAGGAGCAGGCAGGTTTTTCTACATTTTCTACATTAACCATTTAATATGTTATAGTTTGTTACTGGTGCTTTGTAATCTATTCAGCACTTTCAACCTTTCAAGTTGTCTGCAGGTGACCTGCAACAAAGTTTATCTTCTGCCCAACTTACTGACTTACCTCTTCTTAAAAAATAATAATAAGCAACTTTTTTCTAAGAAACTTTTCATGTTTCAAGTAAATCAGTTTCTGCAATGACCTCTGATATCTCTCAGGCATGCTTTTTTCATGTCAGTGAGGATCAGGTGTGGTTTGCATTGCTTTGAACTCTTACTTTGATAAATTTGCATTCAGCATTTATCATTCTTCCATAAGAGTCAAGTTACATTTTAATTTAGATTTTTGATATTACGTAAAGGTTAAGATCCATCTAAATAATGTCAATTATTCCATCTGTAAAACAGGACAGAAAATGTCATTGTTTTTACCTCATATTAATGTTGTGAAGTTCATTTTGTTAATACCTGTAATAAATTTTGTACTTGGAGTCACTTTAGATGTTTCCACTTGTAATCTCTGTGATGAGGAGATAGAGGAATGCTAGTAAAGGCCAATTTTAGTCCTTTTTAGTGTCCATAGGATCCCTCTGTGGTTAGGGGAGAGGAAGAGAAATTCTACGAGAGATTCAGAGCCTTTGAGTTAGGTTCCTTCTTTGGCATCTCCCTATGAGGAAGGAGTCACTGTCTCCCTTAGCTGAATCAGGGCATTTGTCTCAGTGAGCGTCTCCTGGTTTATGTGCTTGTATAGGACCCAAACGGACTCCTCATCCTCACTGAGGCATTTACTATCATTAAGTATTAAATGATCATAAACTTGAAGAAATCACACCAGCTGTGATATATTAAAACAAAGGGGAAAACAGCTTTTTCTGTGTGCCAGTAAAGACATATAGACTGCATGTACGAAATAGAGGAGCAACACAGTGACTAGACCACAAGGTGTATCAGAGAAAACAACACTGCTGCCCATTTCTGTGCACTGCTTTGATTCTGATGGGGGCGATGGGCTTTAGAGGTCCTCAGGACATGAAGTCATTCTCTGTGTGAGCAGATTCTGGCCTCAGTTGGTCAGAATGGGACACTTCTCCAACATAGCCAGATTTTTTAAAAAATACATAGTGATAATGCTGCCATGCTACACTTAAATAAATCAGACTGAATGCTTCTCTTGTAGATGTCAGTTCCTACGTGAGGGTAGAATATTATTTATAAAGAACAGCCCTAATATGCCATAGCATGCTTTATATAGTAATTTTAATAGATAATATTATTGTTGCTACTTCTTGTTTTGTGACAATAACCTCTGAAACTATCCAGAGACAGTTTTACAGTTTGAGAAATAAACCCATTTCTTTTACTGCAGCTGACAGAGTGCTCTGGTTTTAAGCTCCACTTAAATAGAACTCCTTTAACCACCTGCAACAAATAGGCATAGAAGTGTCTGCTTACATACGTAAGTATTGATTTGGGCAGCCGAAGGGTTGATGTAGGTGCTTTATTTACGTCACCAGTGCAGATGTTGTATTGGTTTTTGAAGGACTCAAGGTCTCAATAAATATATTTAATTTTTTGTAATGTGCACTGCTAAAACCTATGCAGTTTGTCATTGGCTTCTTTGTGGACAGGATTTTAACCAGAATATCTACTTTTTCATCTTGCAAATTCTGGACTCAAATGTTGGTAAAGTGTAACTGAAAATTCACCTAATAGGTTCATTGCAGTCCCACCTGGACATCTGTTCCCACCATTGAGCTGACACAACTGGCAATGTTATCTAAAGGGGAATTGGTGTGGAGGTGAATTGGCCAAGTGCTGTGGGAAAATTTGCACAATACCTGCCCCATGTTATGTTTAGATCTAACTGTTGATATTAATTCTTGAGATTCAGCAGCTCAGATAGGTGAAAACTTAAAAAATTAATAACTTGGCTTGTGAGAACAGACTTCCATAACTTTCTCACGATTCTAGATTGAAATTAGGAAGTATTCACTTTGGAGGCTGGATTAGTGCAGTGTGTCAGAAATGCCCCCTCTGTTTTCCTTTCTCTATCATGATTCCAATGCTGAATTGTCAAGTTGCTTTTTTTTCTTCCCTCCTAGGGCTGCATGCATTTTTTAAAAAAACTGAACACCAATTAATTTGTCTAATTTACATGAAAAAGTGCAGAAGATGTCTTTTTTTCCATAATTAACTATATTTTGCAATTCATTAAAATTCTGCAGCCCTTCACATAATGGAGCCCTATTCACTACATAGGAGATAAGTGCTTAATTCCAAAAGGGGCAGACGGAGAAGGCAGAAAGGAAGTGGAGGAGGGCAAGATTAGCATTTTATATATTAGTTATGCATATTCATGAGAGAAAATGAAGCCCTGCCAATTCATGTTGGCTTTAAGTTTATTTTATGGAGTATTCACAACACTTACCTCAACAAATGGTTCATGTGGATTCTTCCTGGTTTTAATTGAGCAGGAACATGGTGACGGGCTTCTTAATGAACCTGAAATGCGTTCAGCGTACGAGGAGCAGACAGAGGTTGTGTGTCAGGGCATGGTGTGCTCCCCAGTGCTGCACTCTGTGTGGTACCACTGTCCAGATGAAACGGAGAGAGCAGTTTGGGAGCCTGGAACATGCAGACAGACCCCAGAGATTCCCCCAAAGTAGACTGTTGAATTATTAGCTACTTTGGAAGCTTCCTTCTTTTTATAGTGCAACAGGCTGCTTTGCAAAGTTACTGATGCCATTTTTTAAATATATCTATTTGTTAATAATTTATTCTTTCCTCTGGATGGCCAGACCAGTAGGCAACACCACATTATGTGCAAAGGAAGAGCACATCTTGGCCACATGCCTGAGGTAGAGGTGTCACCAATAAGGAGGGGAAGCTGGCAGCTTACTGGTGGTGTGCCTTGATGCTGGGGGAAGTTCATGTCATGAGGAAGCTTATCCAGCACTGGCCAGACTGCTGCGTTTTAGTCCAACCTGTTGGACTAATGTATTTTTAATTTCCTTGGGTCTTTGCAAACAGCAGTGATCATCTCTGCTGGAAGCCTATTTTTTTGCCATCTCATAGTACAGGCTGCCCCACAGCCCCTTCTGCAACAAGGTGGCATTCCCAAACACTGCTACTGCAGTCACTTGGAATTTAAAGTTTCCCTTCAGGGATAAGAACTGGGGCAAACATACATAGGGTTTGATACAGCTTTTTAGGGACAGTCATTCATTACTTAGTAGATTTAGTTCAAATAATAAGCACCTACACGTTTTTTTCACTGCCCTTACTGTAGTCTTTGGGATTAGGTCAGCCCATCATGCAGTTTATGGCTCTTTCACCAAACATCTCCCTCTTTCTCTCAGAACCAGCAGCAGGGTGAGCCCTGACAGTGATCCATGACAAATCTTTGCCCAGTGTTATGCTCTTCATCTACATCCTGGCTCTGTCTGTCTCTGTCTCTCTCTCTCTCAAATTTCCCATTAACAAATTTTTCTATTATAACTTAGTTCTGTTGTCAGATGAGCCTCCAGTGTGCACATCAACTGGTTGAAATCCCCTTCTTAGTGGCATGTAGCTTGTTACCAGCTGAGCTGGCATAATAGTTTTCCTCACCCTGGTAGACCTATCTCAAATGTTGTTGAGAATCTATTCTGCTGTTCCAGTGTCTTCAGAGCAGTTTATAAGCAGAAGAAGATTAAATGGTAAACTGAGATATAGATAGTATTTAATAAAAACAATGTAGCTATTTACATACTTTGCACAATTCATATGTGTTTGAAAGAAAGTGCCAGTACAAAAATCCAAGCAATATTACAGAGAAAATAGTTGTTTTAATGGCAGGGCTGGTAATATTAATTGTCATTAACTTAAAGCCACACTGCACAAAATGTTAATTAATATGTAATGCTGGAGTTCCAACTCTGGACTGCGTCTCAAAAAATTGTTTTAGGAGTGACTCACTCTAGAATTTTCTACAGAATATTTACTTAGCATTTCACATTTCAGAATACGTCAGCCTACAGATCATGCTTTTTAATTCATCCCATATTTTACTGTGTGTTTATATTTGTGTGTGTTTACATATGTGTATATATATACCTATGGAGAGGATGGCTGGAATAAGGGGGAGATGAAAGAGAGAGGGAGAGGGGAAATGAAATCCAGAAATCTTCAACCAGGTGTAAATGGCAAAGTATTTATATCCCTTCAGCTGGCTTTGGTGCAGGGGGAGTCTTGAAATCTTGTGGGGGAGAGGGAGTTCCTTTTGACCAAGTCACACCGTTTACTTTGGCTGCTCCATTCATTTCCCCTCACATCTGTTTTGTTTCATCTGGAGATCAGGAGGACAGCCAGTGCTATAGACACAACTTTGGAAGCCACTATTTTAACTGAGATCTCTTTTTAAAAAAATTTTTTTCCCTTCAGCTAAGGTTTCTGAATGCCAAAACTTGAAGTAGTAACATAAAAAAGAAATTAGTTTGAAATTATTCTGCTTTTTCTAAAAGCTTGCAAGTTCAGACTATCACCTCAAAATAAATCATAAAGCTGCTTGTTACTGTCTACCCCACAACTTGTGCAGGCACGATCACATGCAGTAAGAAAAGCGTAGGTCCTTGTCGCTAATGCAAAATGCTGCAATTTAAAACATCCCTTGAGGCATCTGGGTTCAAAAGGATCAATGTGTAACTAGGAATGAGTCTGATCTACAGAAGTTCTGATCTGGAAATTAGAAGTTTCCTAAAGAACAGTAATGTGTTGCAAGCACCATAATTAAAAGCAGCAGCCTGTACCCTGGGTCTCAGTCCTGGCCAGGGCTGCAGAGCTTTCTCTGGGAAACCTACAGAGCCAACATAACCAGCCGGCATCACCGTATGGCCCCGCTGCTTTCCTGCACAGCCCTGGGCAGTTCCCACCAGGAGAGAGCTTGATAAACGTGTCACTTCGCTCTGATTTCCTCAGCTCTCAGAACACCTTGGGAGTGTCAGCAAGTGGTATCAGCAGTGCTTACAGGGGTCTGAAGCCTCTCTGACTGATGCTGGTGTTACCAGTTCGGCCCAGCATGCCCTGTAAGGCTGTTGAAAGTTGCTCCCACCTCAGGCGTGACAGTTGCTCAGGGCAGGCAGTGTGGCCCACCTGAGACGTGTTCTGGTAGTGCTCTTAGTCCTGCAGGTAATGTTTGTTGCTAGGTTGATTTTGTCCTTTTTTGCCTGAACATAATTTGCGGTTTTTCCCTCACTTTTTTTTTTTTTTTTTATGATGCATAAATCTCTGGGATGTAATTCCCAAATTGAAAATTTAGAAAGAATGTGAATGGTGGTATCATAGTCCCAGACATAAGCTTTCTTGTTTAACTTGTGCTTGCTCAGCTGGCTAATGAGTGGAGTTCCCTGTAAGCATGCTGAAAATCAAATTATATGGTCGGTTTTGGTTGGAAGCACTTTAAGTGCAAATGACAGAATTTTGTATTTCAGAAAATAAGGTTCAGTCTTGCCACCATTGCCATGCTTGGACAAGTTACTTGCTCTCTAGCTCTTAGCTGAAAAACAGTGTTTCTTATCTAATAGGTCTATCATGAGGAAAAAACAGTAATCACTGTGAGGTGATGTGTTTCTGCAGTGCCATCACCTAAGACAGGCTGTAATACTAGTTGTGGTTTTGAGCAGTTAACTACAGGACACACTAACGCTAAAGAACGATTCCCCTTGCTTTTAGGCTGTTACTTCCTTTCCTTTAAGAGCAAACTTATTCTCTCCCTTCATATATCCAGTTACTCCTCTGAGGAATAAGGGAGGATATGGGTGACATAGGGAGCCCAAACTCCTCCTGCTGCTCCAGGGCCCTGCTTGGCCAGCAGCTGGCAATAGAGAACACCCAGTATGTGACACCCTCTCTGCATGGCAGCTGGGTGAAGCAGAGGACAAGGAAGTAAGGCCTTTGCTTTCTTTTAATCCTTAAACAACCCAAGAACAGTCATGATAGCTGAGCCCCATGGAGCTGGAAGCCACAGCTAGTAGTAGGCATAGATGCACTTGAGGAAAGCAATCCATCTTCAGATGACACCATGGCTTCGAGCAGTCGGAGTGAGTCAGCCATCAGGATCATAGATCTAAACTTCCAGCATCTGCACTGTGCTTTGCTAAAACAAAGGCTAAATGTTTGAAGCAGTCAGAGCAGAGAGAGCACATTGGCAGAAAGAGCCAAATAGACAAAGATGTGTCATCTCCTTCTCAGTGAGAAGAGGCCAGAGCGACCCAGAGAGAGGAGAGGTTGCAGCAGGGAGAAGCAAGGAGGTAGCAGGAGCAAACCAGAAAGGCCCTTCCCCAGAGAGGTGGGGGGAGAGCAAGCGCCGGGTCCCCAAGCTTTATGCAAATTGTGTGCGTTTCCCAGAGCACAGGGAAGCAGATTTGTTTGGTGCTCACTGGTTAGCCTTATCATTAAATATTAAATGGCTATTGACTTGAATTGAGGAGTGCATCAAGATTTATTGAGCCAAGAGTTAAATACTGACTGTGGCAAAAACAAGCTAATACTTGCTACTAGGGACCATTTGACCACTGTAACATTTGGTACGTGTATTGCTGTTTCCGTTTTGTGTTATCTTCACCATTAAGTGTCCTAAGAACACTTTAAGGGCAGAAGTTATGTGTATTGTTTTATATGTGAAAACAAAGGCTTGTAAAGAAAAAAAAATAATCAGGGACTAGAACGAACATCACAGAAGTAATACAGCAATCACTAGTGCACAAAAAAAAGTCAAAAATATGAAAATAGTAGTGAGCACAGAAAAAAACACTTATAACCATATCTCCTGAACTGGAGAATCTCCAGGAAGCTTTTAGTTTCTGTGTGGGACAGAACAGTGCTCAGACTGCATTTCAAGAACTCAGCTGATACCTTTGGGATACCCTGCTGCCCCACTGTAAATCACTGCAGCGGCCACAGACTGTGATGTGTGGAGGAATCTGGGGATTGTAAGGGAGAAGCCAGGATTTCATGAATGCTTTCTCAAGCCCTGTTAGTTGAGCTTGAATTTTCAGAATTTTCATAGCAGCAAAGAGCTAAACTGATCTCTTGGGATCTCTGTGGTATGGATCTCGATGGTATGGATGTTGAGCTTATCCATCTAGTAAATTAGAACAGTAATTCATTATTAAGAGAATGATTACATGTGTTTCTGTTTAGTTTTCATCCCATTCCCAGCTAGGGTAATTGCATATTCCTAAAAACATATTTTAAAACACTGTTTGAAAGGACAGGAATAATTTTTATTTGTATTGTTTTTTCCAGAGATTTAATACTCCTGATGAGAATGAGATGCTCCAAAGTTTCACTTAAGCAGCTCATTTGCAGCTCATATATGAGTACTTACGAAATATTATGTATTTACTTTCAGAGAAAGATAGTACTTCATTAGGTCCTATATCACTGCATAGCTTTCCCTGTCTTAGAAGCTGAATTCAGGGGTCCTTGTTCTGTGAGATTTGCTTAACATCCTGGTGACTCATAATATACATATTCGTAATTTGGAGTTTTGTTGTTTGCTACAGGGAAGCTTCATTAAAGTATTTTCTTCAGGTCGCTGTCCTGGTGGCATCTTTACCCACCACTATTAATATGTATTATTTTTAGAAAAATGCCACATTTACAGTGTTCTAATGTAGATATCAGGTGGTTTTATCTAGCAAAATGTAGTTGTGGCCATGGATCTGCATTCTTAATCTTGGCTGCTTAATATGCATTAAGGTCACACACCAGCATTTTGTGAAATACTCTTAAAGCATGTCCAAAATATAAGATAACTTTTGCGCTGATAAATGTGGTTTATATTAGTGACGACAAATTACTTCCCATTTAGCTCACACCACAAATGTGAAATTGCAGTACCTTTTACAGCAAAGCCATTCAATATTGCCTTAGTAAGAGGGTGTCAGCATTTCCCTTCCAGCCTCCTTCACTGAGCGGCTTAGAATGCAACTATAAAATCTCATTCAAAGCAGAAATTAAATGGACCAGGTGTTAACACAATTTGAGGGGGTTACTCCTCATCAGCTGTTCCATTTAAGCAGAGTAGCTTTTCACATGAAATACAACTTTAATTTCTGCAGATATTGATAAAAACAACAACTTCTTGAAAGCCTTCAAAAGCCAATACAGTAGTCTCCTTAAGCCATCAAGTACTAATGCTCGCCTTGTAGCATACTTTCACTGATCTAACCCGTTGGGTGTGTTTCTTTTCAATGTTGGGCTTTTTTTGGCAACATTGTGGCCTCTGAGTTCTGAGTGATGAAGAGAGCAAAAGACCGTTGTTTCAGATTGCTTTCCCCTACTACCTGATCCCATCTCCATTCTCCTCCTGCTCCTACATACAGAATCACAGAATTGTCTAGGTTGGAAAAGACCTTGAAGATCATCCAGTCCAGCCATTAACCCAACATCGACAGTTCCCAACTATACCAGATCCCTCAGTGCTAAGTCAGCCCTAGTCTTAAACCCCTCCAGGGATGGGGATTTCACCACCTCCCTGGGCAGCCCGTTCCAAGGCCTAACAACCCCTTCTGGAGAGAAATGTTTCCTAATATCCAGTCTAAACCTCCCCTGGCACAACTAGAGGCCGTTACCTCTTGTCTTATTGCTTATTACTTGGTTAAAGAGGCTCATCCCCAGCTCTCTGCAGCTTCCTTTCAGGTAGCTGTAGAGGGTGATGAGGTCTCCCCTCAGCCTCCTCTTCTCCAGACTAAACCCCCCCAGTTCCCTCAGCCGCTCCCCGTACGACCTGTGCTCCAGACCCTGCACCAGCTCCGTTGCCCTTCTCTGGACACGCTCGAGTCATTCAATGTCCTTTTTGTAGTGAGGGGCCCAAAACTGAACACAGTCATCAAGGTGCGGCCTCACCAGTGCCGAGTACAGGGGTCAGATCCCTTCCCTGTCCCTGTTGGCCACGCTATTGCTGATGCAAGCCAGCCATACCCTGCTCTCATGTCTGTGAGAGCTGTTACCAGCATAGTTGGGGTCTGGGGATGTGACTCCCCAGATGCTATCCTGAGCAGAAGGGAGCAAAAGGGTGTCACCTGCATAGGAAAAGGCAGGTTTACGAAGGATTGCTATTCCTAATAAGAAGCATGCTCGTGATGAGGCTTTGAGCAGTCTGGTCTAGTGGAAGGTGTCCCTGCCTGTGGTAGGGGGGTTGGAAGTAGATGATCTTTAAGGTCCTTTCCAACTCAAACGATTCTATGATTCTAACACTGCCCATGCAGTGTAGATGCATTGGGTTTCTCTAGGACATATCCCAAAGGAGAGGCATCTCATACAACACTGGGGTTGGGACTGTGCTTACATTTACAAGTTTAGAGGCATCTGCTTGTCTTGAAAGATGGTAGAAAAAATTTTGCTCTAGTCATGTTGAGTCTTTACTCATTCTGCCCCCATACTTCAAGTGATAATGTGTTCCCGGGTGCTTTGCTGCTGTAACAAGTGTGTCTGTAACATCATTTTGTACAGTCTCTAGGACAGGAAACTTAATTTCTTTTAGTTCTTGCAGTTTTGTGCATATGTTTGGATAAACATTTAATGATTTATAAAGGTGAGCCACTTCTTTTGAAAATATTATTACCTGTTTTGATCATGAAAATAACCAAATAAACCATATTTTATGTTGAAAGAAAGATAATTACTCCCCCATCATCCCTTTATCTCAGGTGTGCTCAGTAATTGCAACTGGGAAGAATTTGCCTTAGGAAGATCTCCCATAAATCTAATTAAAATAGGCTTGTATCTTTTTTGGAAGCAGTAATTCAACAATGCATATAGTGTATAAGCACCATATGTCAGACAGCATGAATCCTCTGAACAGCCTGAAAGTTCGAGTTGGAAAGAAAAGCTGAGGAGCAAAAATGAAAACCCTTAATGTCTCTTGGAAAAGGCATCATCTTACATGACAGTGTAGTAAGTGGACAGTTTGCATGATAATGTCAAATTGGTGTAGTAAGCTTTGAGACTTAGAATTGCTCCTCTCAGCATCATTGATCCAAACTAACAGTGATGGTTCTCAGCACAATTAAGTCGTAAACTTCAATGTACTCTGCAAGTTTGAACCTGCTTTAAACTTCTCCCTGGCTGGTAACACACACATGGAGAGCGTCTGAGTATCAGAAAATTCGTAACCACTTATCCCATTACCTCTGCTGTACCATGAAGTCCTTTGCAAGAAGGTATTTTCTACAAGGAGAAGGAAGAAAGCTTTCAGTCTTGCTTCAATACCATATTTTGCACTTAGTATTGAAGTCTGACGAATGAGTGCTGATTTAGAATTCCTTTCCACTTCCTGCTACAGCTTGCTCTATAAATCAGATGAATAGGACCACAAATGGAATAAAGAGAAACAGGACTCAAGAGTCACGTAGTGATCCACAAAGAAAGAATAAGTGTCACTGAATGTAGTGCTCATTTTTAATGTTTACTTGCATTCTAATGGAGTCTAGTGGAAATAAAAAATCATACTAATACTCAGTCAGGAGCTGTGAAAGTTGTCTCTAACTATGTAATACTTAAAATTTTACTGGCAAAATACGATCACTGTTAAACTGAGTAGCTAAAGTTTTTCAGCAGTTAAAGTAATATCATACCATAATCAAGAGGATGCTAATGATCTTAAATGAATAGTGTGCTGGTTTTCCTTAAGAAATTATTTAGTAGCCCAGAGGCTTAGGATTAACTTCAAAAAATAGTCAATGCTTTCAGGCCCAAATTTCATGCTCTCTGATAGAGAAATCCTCTGGAAAATTCAGAATGTAATGAAGTGGTATATTGCTGTATACAGAGATTGTCTTGAATAAAACATAAAATTCAACAAAACATTGAATGGACCTTTGCTGTGGAATAGGTTGGCTTTAAGAGTTCTCAGAGAATTATAATTCTTTATTAAATGATTCCCTGAGGTTTTTTGGTTTGGGGTGGGTTTTTTTTTTATAGATTACTCTTAAAATATTTTTTTATCATATGGGGAAATCAGCAGGTTTGTAGATGCGTAGAGATAGATCCTCTCAGTGAAATCGGTATAGATTGTACTCAGAAGAGGAGTTGCACTGGGTTTCACTTCCATCTCAATATATCACTTTAGAAAGAGTGAAGCCCCACATTTCTATGTCAGAGTGAGTCAAATGGAGAATCAACTAAAGCAGACTAGTTGTGGGCTACCCATGAGCTGCTGATGTGATGTTTCGTGCTTTACCTGCCTCACTGAGAGAAGTCACAACCACCTTTCCCAGAATGGGGTTGGCAGTTAGTGATATGGCTGGAAAAACACCACCTTACTATTAAAATTACTGTATATTATTAGTTCAGATGCAAGGGAGGAAATCAACCATATGCATATGCAGAGGGTTAAAAATGTAAAAGTATGCACAGAAGAAGCAGGGGTGAGAAATTCATCATATTTACATAACAGCCTCACATGCAGAGAATATCCCTCCAGCTCTGGAATCCAGTGCTTTGTTTTTCTTGGATCAGGGCATTGGTTTCCTGAAGCTGCTTAGGGTAACTACTGCTCTGTCTAAGCAAGAACATCAGGGTGAGTTCCTAAAAATAAAATCTGATGAGATTGAGTAGAGTAATTAATATAAGGAAAGAGGAAAGCAACAGGAAGGTAAGAGAAACCCCACGTAATAGTATATCAAAAATATCAAATCTTCTCAATTGGTTGAGGACTGTTCTATGGTAATTGGCAAAACTATACACAATGTATTATTTGTGTGCTTTCTCTCCCACCCTCTCTCTCTCTCGTTCATCAAATCGCCTGTTCAGGCTTCAAATAAATAATCATAATAAAAAAGCTAAGGCAGATCCTTAAAAACTGAATGAGCCTTTCAGACTCACAAAAGCTTGAAGTGCTGGAATTTTTTTCCCTGAAAGGGCTAAACATTAAGATCATGAACAAATCATTTTGTCCAACTAGTGTGAGCTTCAAACACACAGCTGCATACATCCAGGGAAGTGACATATCTTCAAAGAATATAGCCAGCCTGAATGATGAAAATCAGTCTGCCAGCCTGCACAAATTTACATGAGTGCTTACACTATCAGTCAGGCATTTCCTGTACTCCTGTGGGTTTTTTAATGTCAACTATCAAGGATTACAAATGGACAGTTTTTGTTGCCTTTCCTCCCAGCTCCCTACTGCGTGCTGTGCAGGCAAGACTCGGGCATATCCAAGACGCTCTCCTGGTCACAGGGTGTGCTAACACCCCCTTAGGGGAGTTCTTTGCAGGATCAGCAGGAGCAAATATGAAGCATTGATGCTTAAAGATTGTAAAGAACTATGTAGGACGTACCGCCAGCGTGTTTGGCACTCCAATAGCCAAGCGTTTGAGTGTCTCCACCACAGTGGCAGTGGGTGCTGCAGTGCTGTGCGGGCTGTGCTCCAACAGGGAGCACATCTCGACAGATGCAGGTGCACAAATTTGCCTGTAGGTTTTTGAGAGCCACATTATTCAAAAAACATATTGGAGGTGTTGGACTCCAACCTGCAGTTCCCTCATGGTCTTCAGCTCTACCCAGCATGTCCAGTCCATTCTAGTCTGAGTCTCACAGTGGGAAGGAATCCCTCAGGCAGAGCTGATGCTGGGAGAGCAGTACATTAATGAAGGGGGAGAGACCCTCCAGCCACAGCATCCTGAAGCCCTACTGTTGTTCCTCTGGAGCCCCACTGAGCTTCTAGCCCCTAGCCACAGTCCCTTGAAGCTCTGTTGCACCTCCCAGTTGATCCTTTGTCCCACAACACTTGCCACCACATTAAAATTTAACTTCAGCTGCTAGCCACAAGGATTGAATGAAATCTTTTGCCTGTTGTCACTGGGACGATGAGCCACGCTTTACCTGCAGTGCCAAGGAGCAGTGTCAGGTTTGCATCAGTCAGGTACAGGGTACTAGGCAAGATGAACTTCTAGTCTCAAGCTGTATGGCTATTTTTACGGCATGCTGGTCATGTTGATCCTGAGCCAGCTATCCATCAGTTCACTCTAGCTCTGAGCTCTTGTAGTACATTATCATACACTTTGAAATTCATGCAGAAAAGATGTGATATTGCAAGTATAAATCAAGAGACGACAATTCTTTTTTGGAAAGTCATGTTGTGTGGTGCTGTGCTTTGCATTCAGTAAGCTTCTAGCTTGAAAAGTTTGGTGCAGATGCTGTTTAGCTCCATTTGTGCTTGACACTTTCAAAATTCAAAATATTTTGGGGGGGACTAAAACCTAGGCTTGCAAAGGTGGCTTTCCACTACCGGACAGCAATGTGGGGGCTGTGTCAGGGAGGTATTTTGCCACTGTGTCTGTGTGATTCTGTGTTTCCTTAATCCAGCCCTTCCTCCTGCAGTAGCACAGAGGGTGGAGTGTGAAAAGCTTGATGTGAAAAGGAACAGAATACAAGGGCCTGGGCTGCAGTGATCAAGGTGGAATGGGCCATGGCATGATCCTGGGTTTATGGGAAGGAAGAGAAGGGGAGAAGTTTTGGGACATGGGGGAGAGGTCCAGTGAATTTCTCTGAATTGTCTGATATTGTACTTGTAAGAGAGAGGGAGACGAATCCTCTTCTCTCTGCCAGAGAAACTCTCGACCTGCACAAAATCCAGGAATACTGCTGGTGGGGGCAGAAGCCAATAGTGTCATGCAGCACTCTGATTCCTTGCAGAACAAGGTAAAGGATTAATGCTACTGATTCCTATATCACACGTGCAAAGATTAATGCTGTAATAAGAAAGCAAATGCTTGTGTAGGTAATTCAGTGAGCAATAACATATCTTTTGCCTGTGTTATTGTCCCCTGAGAGCATTTCTTCCTTAATGTTTGCTTTTTTTGTTTTCTGATTAACTCTCTTACCTGTCCATGCTACACAACTAGGGCACATTTTTAGACAGATATGCACAGTATGTTTCAGAATTGCTTAAGAGCTTGACTAAATTCTCCAAGAGCTGTGCATAGCCAGTGAAATAATGTGCTTAATTGCACAAATTAATAGAGTAGAACTTTGGTTTAAAGATTAAGAATGTAAATGATAAGAAGTACTACATAGTCTTGTCTCTTGCTTTTTAATGGATTCTTGCTTACCCCCCTAGCCATCTAGGCACGATATTCGCTGTAGCATGGCTCAGTTTCCAAGTTTATGTAATCCAGTTTAATCATTGGGACTTGCATATCGTGCAGTGGTATCGCTGCCTAGCGAGACCGCTTTACAGTACATTAGTGAGGAATGGCGGTGGGATTAGTCACCAAATTTTATTGGTTGGGGCTGCATTTCTCAGTTTCTTTCTGAAAATATAATGCCCATGGTTGTAACCACGAGAACATCATATAAGGATACTTCTGTCTTCATTCATCTAAACCTGCCTGTCATATCATTAGGGAGGTCAGTCCTTTGTAAAGGTAGGTATCCTGCTTGGGGTAGGAGTCTTTCTTGAGAATGAAAGCTTCAGTTTTAGAGAAAATACTGACAACAGAAAACTGTGGACAGAAGCCAAATTGCAGATACATATCTGTAATGCTCCATCCACCTAATGATAGTCAAGCTTTGTGGAACAGTTTGATGAAAACAAGGTGGAGCATTAAATGACATATTACTGTGGTGTCAACCAGCCTGACATTCCTGACTGATTAAAGGTTTAGAAAAATCATATCAAGAGTTTTTAGCCATAATGGAAATGTGTTGACCAAATGTCAAATGTTAATAAGATCCCCAGAAGGAAGTTTGGAGGATTCCAGTATATGTAGACAGTAAGTTGTATTCCTTTGTTTTTATAGATACGTCATTTTGCATATGGAATGATCTTTTTCACGTGCATGCCATTGTCTGTGGTATTAATTTATTCTGAAGAAGTTGGAACTAAGAAGGAAACCATGCCTGAATGTGTTGCTAGAAGACATCAGTTGCCTTTGATGGAAAGAACTGAGTTAAACATAATGTACAAAACTGTGAGAAACAAATCTGACATCTCAATAGAGGAGTGAATGGTTTCCATTAAGCTTGCTATATCTGTCTTTCTCAGAATACCCAATATAACCTCATATACTCTTGATTTTAACCGGGTCTATTATACTCCATCTCAACTACATAAAGTTAAAATATCTAAAATATTTAGCAGATGTGGAACAGTAGAGAGAGACCTCTACAGCATACAGTATGGGATTGGTCCAAATTAAATAGTGATCATGGACTATTAAATATTAAACACAGTTCTGGAGGTAGATCATTATCCCTCACCTTACATTGGTTGTTCTGGCACTTAGATGAGATATGAAAAAAACTCTGGACTAATATGAGGCTTTGGTTCTGATCTTGAAAGCTGCACTAACTTCTAAAGCGTTGTGAGATTAAATCATGCTCCAAATATCAGATACACCTCAATTTAGAAAAGGAGTTGTAGTACAGAAAAGTTAATGAAGGCAGCAACTTGAGATCAACTCCCCAAGTACTTCCATTCTTTCATAGCTGTCTAAAGGGACTTATGGTAGGTAAGAGAGGCCGACTGCAGTGATGGAGGCTTTCCAGTCAGGGGGAGTGGGCAGAATGAAGTCTCTGCGTGAGATCAGGTAAATGGGGAAGAAATAGCCCCAGGGTGGTACGAGAGAGGGGCATGGAGACATGAGCCTGGGGGAGCATGGCAGGTGGAATAAAGAGATGGGATGAATGTCTGAGAAGCCCTAGTGTGTATATCTAGGATATGTAATCAGAAAGGCATGGGAGAAGTATAACAGGGAGGAGGGAGATTTCACAAAAATTACAGCAAATTATGATTGCTTCAGTCAGTTACCCCTTCCTTACAAACAGTAAGGCAAGTAAACAGTGGCTTGATCTGCTCTGCATTGGTCATTTATTTTAAGGTTTAAGGGTTAGTTTACTGTGGAAATAACACGTGTATGATTTGTATTCATACAAAATACCACATTTATGAAACTTTTCTGCTCCAAAGGGAGTTCCACCCATGTTGTGAGATAAATTCCCGTCTTTTGACATAATACTAAGAAAAATCAGAGTGAATAATCAATTATTGCTGCATATTCCACTGTATCAAGACCATTTAGAGAAATCTTAAAGGTGGGAACTTTGAAAGAGGCCACTAATGTACAACAGATTTGAAGACAGAATATATAAAACATATGGACATGCACCATAGGAACACAGTTTATTCAGTGGTAATAAACTGCCTTTATCTAGAAAGTATTAGACTAGAGGATCTGTTGAAAGAAAACTCCAGGGCTCCCGGCTAATGAGCAGAAGAGAGATAAACAAAACATAATAATAAAATACACCACCTTACAGTGTTTAACAACTGTTGTCATAACTGCTTTCATTCTTTTGTTAGTAATCAGTCTTTCATTTTGCATTCTTAAATATTTAAATATCAGTGGCTCTAATATCTGTCAAAAGACAAAACATTTCTTCACTACAAGACAAAGAATAGCTCATCAGCAAAACACACACCATGCTGAACACCTTCACAAATAGATCTGAGAGGCACAACAGATTGCAGCAATTAAAAAGAGTCTCTCAAGCACTTCAAAACACAGATACCTCAGCTGTGTGCTTCATATTAATCCAAGCCTCCTTAAAGATAAAATTTGACAAGAAGGTCCTTCATTATGGTTCCATGTTGCCATCTCTTTTAACAAAAAACATCTGAAGTGAATGCGAATTAGGATACCATCTATGTAAATACTCACAATAGGATTTGCCATATGTGTAGTTATGATATAACTTAACAGGATTAAAACGTCAAGTGAAAAGGGGGTAAGAGGAAATACAGTTTATAACATGGACACAATTAAGCACCAGTCCCTTTACTAAAATGGCACTTACTTGTCTGATGTATACCCACACTGAAGTGGAGAGGTGGTGAGATCAGACTTAAAAAACCCAGCATAGGAAAAAAAACAAACCACACACCTACCATCTGTACAGTATTGAAAGAACAAAAAGGAGGGAGACATCCTTTTAATTATTATGATTAATCATCTTTATTACAGAAGGAATAAGGGACCAGCTAAGAACAGCCCTCTGTCATGGTAGTAAATCCAGAAGAGTAGGCAGTCCCTGCAGAGCTTACAATCATACACAAGCCCAGGTAAAGCTCTTGGGAAGGTTACATAAAGCACAACAGAGAGCTTTATGGTGGAGGTAGATCTTAACATGATTTCCACAAAGGCTTTTTGCCTTCTTTCCTAAATAAATAGGCTTGTAGGGTTGTTGTGGTTGTGTACCTGCGTGTGTGTTGGTGACTGTGTGTCTCTGTGTTTACCCCTGTAACAACATTAGCTTGGAACTGATGAGGGAAAATTTTTTGACAGATGACCTTCGCTGAAACCGGTGAGCAGACTTTGAATTGGTAGTCAGTCATTCATGACATCAGAGTAGTCTGAATAAATATCAATACTCTGCCCCATAACTTACGCACTAGCAAGAGAAAAGAGAGAGGAAACTTTAGTATTGTTGAACTTTTCCAGCTGCCTTATATTTCCCCCTGGGTTTGTGCCCCTGCAGTTGTAATCATGGAGTATCACTGCGCGTCCTACCTACATGACAGTAAGAAGCATGGCCTTGTCTTTGAAGTTAAACTAAAGATAGATTCCTCCTTTTTCATGCATAATTAGTATCAGATGACCAAATACACAGCGGGGGTTCTTGCTATACTTTATGTTACATTTCAGCAGCTAAATATAGCTGTACTACCTCAGAAAAAAGATCTGAACCAAACAACTCCCCCAGATATAACAGACATGCCAGTGGTTCTTTAGGGACTCCTCTGTTACTTTGCAGTTCGGTTACAGTCAGCACTAGTGTGTGTGGCTGCTGCCAGAGCAGCCAGCTCTCAGGGCTCAGCACAGAAATGCCTGAGCTCTTGGGAAGGAGAGGAAGCCGTGATGCAGCCGAGGTATGCTGGAAGTGTAAATTCTTCACAGTCTCTTTATGCCACCTCTGCCTTGTACTTCATGATTCATGGTTAGGAAAATGCCCAAGGCAGAATCAAGGCGATGTAATGTGATTGCTCACGCATAGGATGAGAAGACAAGTGCATGGGAGTCTGCCTTTGGTTGCTTAGATCATCCTCTGTCATCACAAATAATTGTACCTTCCAGAGCTGCATGTGAATACATGAACCCTTGTGGGATTGAATGTACATAAGCAAGGCTGTTCCTGAGTTGGTACATAAATGAGACACGCCACAACTTGTTCTTCATTTCACTGGTAACTCCTTGTCAGGAAAGAGTGCTGATGTGGGTGCAGTGTTTGCCGTCAATTCTAAAATCCTGTATCTCTCACTTGCAGCTTTTTGGTTTAAAGCAACAGCTTATCCATGTGTGTGTTTACTGGTACTTGATGCAGTTTCAGGCCACAACTGGCCACAGTGGGAGCAAAGCAGGGCATTTGTACAAAATGCCAGCACTTGATACTAATCATATCTCTTTTCTCACTCAAAGGAGGCCAGTCAGCAGTGTGCCAGGTCTGGCAGGGCAGGCAGCCCACATGGGCTGCTTTACAAGCAGAATATGAGCTTTCCTGGAGCCATTTTAATGGTCCCTGAATAACATACCTGCCCATGAAAATGTCAGAGCTTTACCAATCCACATTTTTCATCTAGAGTGATGTACTGCTGACTAGCTCATCTGGGAGTTCCCAGACTGTGGGGAAACTTGCTGATGGTCAGTGGTGAGGTCACTGGGGTTGGTATTACCTCCTTGTTTCCACTGGGAATCCTCCACATAATGAAAGATTCAGAGCTGTGCAAAAGCTGTGGTGGAGCAAAATGAGAAAGAAGGCAAGGTTCTTTCTTCAGAGGTCTAAGATGGGGAAGAGAAACAGGTGAGATGATTGAATGGTCCTTGCAGGCCTTCAGTGTAAATTAACAAAAGGAGCAGAAAACCATCCGTTGGGCAGAGCTGCTAGAGGTCCAGGAGGGACCAGCCTCCAATGGAAGAAGAGCTTTCACATGTAAAATCTAATAATACATTCAAGCAGAAGTGGCCAAGAATCATGCCCAGCTGAATTGATGACCATATTTAGGCAGGAAAGAGGGTGCTGTTCCATGAGAGGCAAAAAAAGAGATGAGTGGGTCACAAGTAAGCAGTGAAAAGGAGCTGGCAAGAAGGATTAAATACAAATGAAATGGGGAGCCGAAGCATCTTGCTGAGATATCAGCAGAATGTTTTGTTTGACATTGATTGTCTTCCAGTGGCTGTATGCGGGTCATTTTGCTGGGTTTTCACCTATTCCAAACTGGGTCTTGTTACAATAACAGAAACCAGCTCCAGTCAGGATTTCCCTCTTGTCTTTAGTAGAGCTGACCTCTTTTCCTCTCTTGAACACTGCTTGAAATTTAGGTAAGATCTACAGAGCTGTGCAAGAGTAGAATCTAATTTAGGCTCATCACTGGAGAAAAGAGAATGATTGCTTTAATTTTAATTAAATAAAAAACTAAATTTTTGGTGACGTGAAAAATGGAATGGAGAAACTTCAGAAATCTCAGACTTCAGTGAAAATTATTCTAATTGTTTAAATTGGAACTTTTGTCACCTATAGAGAAAACATGCTGAAATAATAAATTCTGAAATAAAATTTAAGTGTAAAACAACAGGACAGATGAGTGTTGCATGTATGTGCTGAAGCTGTTTAAATGGATTCTGCAGTAAAGTGCTGGTAGCACAAGTCTAGAGCCCTGTTCTGAACATTTCAGTCCTCTCCCTGGAAATAGAATTTCCTTTATATAGTGTGAATGAGATATAAAGAAAGACTTTCAAAGCCACTTTACATCTCTGGTAAATGTGGGCCAGTTCCCAACCCTGAATTATAGGTATATACAGTACAGGAGAATGTGGTTATCAATTTCCCTAGTGCACCATGAGAGAGCTTCTGATCTTTGTGATCAGATTATCTTGTTAGTGGCTTTTGAGAAGGCAATGGGAGCAGATGATAGTCCCTGAAGACTGATTGATGCATTGACCTTTTTCCACTTACTGTGCCTGTTCCAAGCCTGAACAGAATTTAAACCCGCAAGGGGAAAGGCAAAGCTGCTGTCAGGCAAAGCGACTCTCCCAGATCTTCAGAAATTTTACTAGTGATCTGCCAAGGCCATTTGTTTGCCCTTATATTGCATTTTAACCTGGTTTCATAAACAGCCACAGCTTATATAATGTGCTCTACTGTGTTGCCTTGCAACAACATGGGAAAGGCTCTGCCAGCCTCGCCACTCCCTCCATATCTTCTTAACCCTTTAGCCAGTTTTAACCAAATTTAGCAGATTCTGAGTTCTGTGAGTAGGTAAAAACATTGTATTGTGAGCTCAGTCCTGTGACATTAGAGAACCTCCATGGGAAGCCACCAATGAAAAGGAAAGCCATAGGAAAAAAAGCTTCAGTGGCAGCTGCTGCTTGCAGAAGTATTTGTTCTTTTTTCTTTTTTTAAATAAAAATGACTTAGCAAAAACATTCAATCCTATGTCCTCAAATGTTACCATGAAACCATGGGAGTACAACATCTGGAAAGAGAGAGTCTTTTCTTCTGTCAGATTCTACACAACGTGAAATGCATTTGTCTGTTTCGTTACAACACCATGCTTTCCCAAATGAAAAAATCTGGGCTGGCCCTTCATGTGGAATAAATTGGAGCAGCTCCACAGAATTCAGTTTGCTGATTCATAGCAGCATAGGCTCCGATCCTTTCTTTTTCTGTACATATGTGGCACCTTCTAAATAATACAGCATATTTAGAAATGTGATATTCAGGATTTCAGCGAAGTCTGGTGTCGCTGAGACAGTGTGATGTGGGTTTGCGCTGCAGTGTTATTAAAGCTAGTTAGCTTAATAATTTGTGATTTAGCTCCCAACATCAGTACG
This sequence comes from Athene cunicularia, assembly GCF_003259725.1. Lineage (NCBI taxonomy): Eukaryota > Metazoa > Chordata > Aves > Strigiformes > Strigidae > Athene > Athene cunicularia. Next base: position 23,901,926 of record NW_020799110.1, read on the forward strand.
TGTTAAACAGATGACAAACATTGGTATCCATCTTCTTACCATATTTTCCGTACTTTATTCCATATTGTATTTTAGTGCTCAGTTGCTGGGATTTAGTGTGGAGAAGACTAAACAGACAACTGTTTCTGGCATGTTTTAACATGAAACATCAAATCCAAAGCCTGGGTCCATTGAACACTACCAAATAATGAGAAGATTTGATTGTTCACAAGTCTTTCCAGTTAAATGTCAGACTTTCCATACTGTGAAAATTATCTTCACCAATATAGAGCTTGAAAACGGATAATTATCCAAGAACATGAAACAGAATTAACATGCACTGGAGCATGTCATGAACATTTCCTTCAGCAAATAAAAAAGGTAATTGCTGTCTGAGTACAAAGCAAGGAGAAAGGTTGGCTCTTTTCCTTAGACAATTTAGATTGACCAGTGTTTACTCACTTAACCCATAAAAGCATCCAGCTTATCAGAAGGGTGCCATTCAGGGGCTGATGGAGTGCGACCAGCCTCCTGATTGCAGGCACTTCTCATTTCACACTTCCCAAGTCTGATCAGACAGAAGGTTCTCAGCTATTATTAGAAGTCTAATTCCTGATGAGTCAGAGCTCCTAGTTAAACAAGACATTTGTAAACCACATTAAGCCCCAGCAATAATTAATACCTTTTTTTGAGCCACATTTTGACTTCAGGCACAACTAAGAGGCTTCATTCTTAGCCTAGAAGAAAGAATGAACATAATTTGGTCTGTGGACACAATTTTCCCACATAGAAATCAGACAAGCAAGGAAATAACACTCCTAATGGCTAATGGGAGTGGTTCTGGTTTGTGATTTTGATTTTACAAATCAATTTTCTAATATTAGAAACCAGCAGAGTGTAGAGACACAGGATGGAAGTCTGGAAAAGGCCTCCCGAAATATCACATATATGTCTCACTGACATCACAGGCAACTTTACTCACAAATTTATTCAGCCAGGTCTTGCAAGTGCTTGAGACTTTTTGTCCCCATCTTTCTCTTGCGAGGCTGCTTCCAAAACTCACAACTCAGTTAAAAAGCTGGTTTTCTTTCTTTTTATTTCTGTGCTAGTTTTATTCTTGGAGATCTCTCCACATTTACGGGGAAGGCTAAATACATTTATAGACAGTAATCATATTCTCCCAGTCTTCTTTGTGCTATGAAAAGCAAGCCATGGACTTTCAGAGACGACTCTCTATTTTTTTCTGGACATTTTATTAACCCCCTGCAAAAGTTAGGCCACATAAAGCTCCTCCTTTCCAAGTATAGAGAAATAGTGTTGTAAGCAATGTAGGACAGACTCATTTGTGAGAGCACAGGAGGCGATGTTTGCCAGGTCTGGCACCGTGCCTTTGTATCTCAGTGTGGCAGAGACACGGTGTGTTCAGCTTCCAGTCACTTAAGCTTGCAGAGAATCATGCCTTCTGGTCTAGCGTATTACTGTGATTATTACAAAAATTAAGTGTGGCTCCCACTGGCAATAGCACCATCATCCATCTAATATGTGCATTCATGTAGTGTTGCAGCCCATATTTTTCTTGCAAGGGGCCACATCACAAGAACTGGTGACAGTGTCAGTCTGAGTACCTTGCTGGCACTCTCAACAACCCTCTGCCTCTGAAGCTGTTGTATCAAACAGCTGCTGTCCCAAAAATGAACTATTTTAAAGGGTCAAAGATCTTTTGTAAGCAACTTCTGCATACTCTTCATCAATAATTACAATGTTTACTTTAATGTTTTTATTACAATTGTTTACCTTTTTTTTTTTTCCACCTAACAAGTGGAGAAAGTCGTAATATAACTTGACAGATTTTTTAGCCATATGCTCTATTTTCAGACTACATGTACTGCAATTTAAAAAGCAGGCTTTATTTTTGGAAAAGACTACACTAAGCTAACTGTCTAAAGGTGAAATTCGTGCCTGTGGCAGGAACTAGCCCAAGGTATATGTCTAAGGCATGCTAGATACCAGATCAGAAAGATCTTCTTTGGTGCACCACATAATAGCAAAAAGTTACACCCACACAAAGATAAGACATCAAGGAGAGGTGTCAGCTTGCTTCTTTGACCCAACTGACTTACTGAATTCAAATAAAATTTTATTAATTCTCTTTAAACAGCTGTTGTGTCTGGTTAAAACAGATTATTAACTAGAATAAGTCTTTTTTTATTTGTGATCACTTTACATCATTCACAATTAATACTTTTTGGGTGACAGTTACCCAAACCGTTACTATGAAGCTTTTGCTAATAGTGGTAATATTCTGTGTGTGCACATTCTTGTTGCTTCTTCACAGTGTAATCAGTAAATATGAGAACATATGTAGCTTGTGTAATTTAATTCAATGAATATTAATCTGATCATCCTGCTAGCACTCTTCTAGAAATGTACCCACCTTTAATAAGCAGTTGAAAAACAGAAACCATAAACATCAAAAGTAGAAGCATTAATCCTGCAGTATAACAAGGTGTATCTCTAAAACTCATCTTAGATTCCTGTTGAAATAATTCTGTTGCATATGTGATCAACTGAGAGAAGTAATTGCTTTTACCTTCTCTGTTGTGAAGTATGGATCTGCAGTGGACTACCCGGGAAATCAGAGAGCAACAGCCAGATTAGAGGGAGGACACAGAGGGGAACTGGAAAGTATTGAAAGATAAATGAAAGTGAGGATCCTTAAGTATCTCCTGTGTCATCTGGCAATCAAAATATGAGGAAGAGGGTAATGAGTCAATCTGCATAAACCAGGAGAACAAAAGGTAATCACAGGTAAAGACAGACTTAGGCAGATACAGAGCCTCAGGGACAGAGGATTGGAAAGTGTATGTGGAGAAGTTAGGACTACAAAATTAGGAGGATAAATTATATGTAGGAAATAAAGAAATGGTTGCAAGAAACTTCCACAGAAACCATAAGTATCTAAATCCATTGTAGGAGTACAGATGCTGTTTCAGAAAGGAGTAGTTTATTAATTTAATGGGAAAAAAGCAAACCAAACCAAATAAAAACACCAATTCCATCAGCTATTTGGCTTGAAAAAGATGGATAAAGTCAGAAAGCAAGTCCTAACCTTCCTAAAAGACATACAGCTCATACTGAAAATGCTCAGAAACACAGTAAAAGACAGTTAGTCGTATAATTAAAATACTTTGAACAAAAGAATTCTAGAATGAAGCAGAGGATGAGAAACAACGTGTAAAACCCATTAGGAGCAGGTATATCATTTCGCCTGCAACATGTAGTGATTCTGAGGAAACTTTATGTTGCTGTGTTCCTCCTGCTGCTGGATCTTGTGAGCCTGTTCTGCTGGGCCCCCATCCTTGTTCCTGCAGAGATGCGGAACAGCCCCAGGGTGGAGGGGGCTGCCCCCCTAGTTGAGCACTTTTGCCTCCGAGCTTGTGGAACTGGGAGCAGTGGGACAGCACAGGGGCTGGCAGCTGCTTCAACATTTGGGTGAGAGTTAAAGTCCTCAAAATTGCATTTATCATTCAAGTTTATGTTCTGCATCATCATTTCAAGATAACCTCAACCAGAAACGTGTCAAATTTATCCAAAAGATGGCTCCACGGGGAGCTGCAATGTCACAAATATAGAAGGAGAGGTGCGTGCATAGTTACAGAGCTGGCATGGCTATTCTAGGCATGGGCCATTTCAGGTGTGCATGTGCTTCCAGACAACCTGAAAAACTTGATGGTAGAATAAACCAAAGAAACTCAGAAGAAAAAGAATTATCAAAAATAGAAAAAGAAACTTCAAAAAAATTGTGTACAGCTTGAGTGGAGATACACCGGGGCAGAGGAGGAAAGGAAGGTGTCAGTCCCAACTTTGTGGGCATGCATAATCCGAGACTTGTGATCTGCATGTTTCATGTGCTTGAAGAGAGCCTTGCCCCTTCAGTTTATTTGTGTGTATTTATATACCAGGAGCACTGGCATAGACAAGAAATGCAAATATCAGTGTAAGTAAATGCGAGGTACTTTGGCTATCGAGAAACACATCAAACAAAGGAATCTACCAGTATTGGTCCAATTCCCTAATTGGGAAAGGTCTAGTCAGGAGAGACGTGAATAAAATTCTAAAGCTATTGTCAGTCCTTAACCACGTTGCATAAATTATGTATAGCTGTTCAGTTGAATTATTCTAATATTGTACAGGTGACTTGTAAAGCAAGATGTATTATGCAAAGGTTATTGTAAGGATCTGAATAAATACAGCAGAAGGAAACCTTCTGAGGGTGTCAGTTGCTGCAGAAGGTTTAGATGTCTGTTTTCTTTAGCTAAAAAAGGGATTTAAGAGATGAATGGTACTACCTCCTTGAGTTGTACTACTTTCTGAAGAAATTAGGAGATCATGCATCGGGCCTTTTTGGATTTCTATGAAACAGAGACAAAGGAAGAACAACCCCAAGAAAATGTCTGACAAAATTGAAGACAAATAAGTTCATTTTGCTTATTTTTGTTGTAATATATGAATGCTAGAAAAATGTGAAAAGAAGCAAAAGCAACTGCCAAATGCTTTTAAAAAGAAGCTAAGAGCATATGTGGAGGAAAATTAAACATAAATGTTATCTCAAAGGAGAGGACCCACTTGGAATAAGCATATATATGGCAGTTACATCTAAAATTTGTTATGTTGCTATTGTTTTGTGAAATGACAGAACATCTGCTCAGTCACAAGGCACCAGTAAAATGCAGCTTTATGCCTAAAGCGATATGTCAGTCCCTAACAAAAAAATGTATATAATAGGCTAAAAACAAAGACACATTGTCTTTTTCAGTTGTAGTCATTTCTGACCTAATAATGGTTTAGAAAGGATTTTTTCTTTTTATTTTGGAAAAAAAAAATAAATGGAAGGATTGAGTCATTTATGACTTTTCAAGATTAGGCTTTGTATGTTATTTGTGCATAAGCTGGCAAAATGCTTTGTCTCTGCAAATCATATTTATGTCACTAAAGCACTTTTTAAAAGGCAACTACTCATAAGTACCTTGAGAAAAGATCATGCTTAGTTTACAATTTCTAAATGCCGTATATAATCAGCCATTTTTTGATCACTGTGAAAACACCAGCAAGTGATACGTGTGCTCATATGGTGAGTGGACAGAAGTCAGATTTTACCTCAAAGCTGTCTTTTCAGAGGGGGAAAGCATTCACACTGAAATCCATCATATAGAAAACTAATTAACAAATCCCTCAGGAAACAATTGTTATATGGGATTTGTCTCTGAATATTCCAAACACACAACTTTTCAGTGGCTTTACTCAGAAAGTGTATTCCCTTAGATTGTCATTGTTGTGTTCACTGACCTGAAAAGTCTGAAACTGTGGTGCAAAATGTAATTTTAAAACCTATTTTCTGATGAAATTAGTTTATTATCCTACAGCTTGGAGTTGTCCCCTCAGATATACATGCATATATGACCCCTCAGAAAACAGACTAATCAATGAAATGGATTGAAATTGACACTTTTATTGAACAGTTTTCACAGAGCTAAACAGCTATTATTTAATTAACGTGTAGAAGTATTCAGCTGGAACATGCCTTCATGAAAAACCATGAGAATGAATTTATATGCTAACACACCTGTGGTCAGAGTGAGGTTTAGGGTTAGACTCATCATAGAAAGCTCAGGGGTTATGTGTCACATACTCTTTGAAGCCTCTGAAGTCCGAAGGACTCTTTTATGTGAGTGGGAATGCATATGCTACCTCATCAAGTATTAATAGGGGAGAAAGACAGCAACCAATATCATATGACTTCTTTCTTCTCCATAAAACCATATGTCAGCAAAACTTTTTTTTCAATGTCACTTAAGGTTGGCACCTTTGCTGGAATAAATAAAATGAATGCAGATAGTCATCTGTATCTGACTCAGAGCTGAATACTAATATGTGATTTTTTCCTTTCAGCTGAATCAGATACAGATACTAAAGCTTTCCCACAGAAAGACTGTATAGTTTATCAAAAACCCTTTAGAGGTTTGTGAACCTGATTCAAAGCCTATTGCAGTTAGAAAAAATCCTGATTTAAGTTAGTTTACAGTTGAGTTGCACAGATCTTATTGATCTAGTTACATAACTTTTTAATGAGGGGAAAAAAAACCCTATTGTCTTTCAGATGTGGCAAAAACTTGAAGACTTAATTTTTAAGGTGTTAAGATTCCAGTATTTTCTGGAATCTTAAGCAGGAGATATTTTCTGCTTTGTGAAGGTAAAAGCACTGGTGCCCAGTCTGAAGTCCACTGCGATTGTTTAACCAAAGCATCAATTCTCAGCATCAAGACACGGCGCTCCCAGGCTGGAACTATTGTGCAGAGTTGCCAGAGATGGCTCTGTGGCATTATGCATCAGCGGGCAAAGTGTAAGTCAGCAAAACAAGGCTTAGTTACAAGTGGGTTTTAAGTGATAATTGAAATGCCATGACTGACTCCAATCTCTGATCTCCAGTGTTAAATATGGGCAGGGGACTATGATTCTCTACAGCCATGTGTGGAGAAACAGAAAGTTGTGGTGATTGATGGCAGCAGCTAGAATTGTTCAGGCTTTTTAACAGATCATGGCTGTCTCTGAAGATGCCTTGAACCTTCATATGACCTCCAGCTCCTCTGTTGGAGACCTCTCAGTCCCCTAGCCACAAAGAATTACAGGCATTCCCATCTACACACATCTTCTGGACCTAGCAGAGCTTAATAAAAAGTGAAGATTAATGTCTTTCATTATGACCTTCTTCTAAAGCTCTGCTATCCTAGTCCACCCTGATGCAGTCTGTGCTATTTCAGTGCAGTCTCAGACCTTTGAGAAAGGTTTCTATGACTCTGTGAAAAAAAGAGATAGAGAAATGCTGGCATATGCTTTGCTGTCGCACTAAATCAGTGATCTCACTGAAGTCATGTGGTGGTAGCCAAAGGACAAGTGTTCCTTCAAAATTTGGAAAAGTGAAGGGTGCTAGATCACAAGTCACTGCGATGATGGCATTGCCTTCTCAACAGGGCTGCACAGTGTGGGTGGAGCTCCTCACTAAAGCAGCTACACTATTTCATCTCCTGGAAAGGGTTTATTTATAAATAAACCATTATTTCTGCACAAAGTTGGGCTCTAGTCCATCATTCTAGATGAATGGTAGCCACAGACGGAAAAGCCATTGGAAAAGTTTGGGAAAGAGTATACAAGGTGAAAATGGTTGGTAGGTTGGACCTGAGTTTACTTTGAGTGGTAATGTTGAACTTGTATATAGTAGTTCTGTGTAATTTGATGTCCCTCTCTACTGATCAGCCAAGAAAGAGCTGGGTATGCCTTCATTAATATGGGCAAGGGATGCTGATCTGAGCTACAGCTAATCTCTTTTTGTAGTGAAGGCACTAGAAACCCAGAAGTCTGTAAAGTGCTGCAGTGCACCATGTTGAAAAGCTGAGTTTGTTTCTTGGTCTTTGTACAAGAAGGTGGTGCACCTTTGGTTCAAGTATTTCCTTGTTTTGAGCAAAGGTCAGGGATTGAGTCATTGACACTGAATGAAATCAAATTTTTGAAAAGAATGAGTACCTTAACTGGCAGCAAACATTTCTGCTTTAACTGGCAAACAGTCATTAAAACCCTTCATTAAATTTTATGTCCATTCTGTTCACCACTTAGCCATTTCTTTTCATTCTGAAGGATTATAACTAAGAATGAACGAGTCTTCTCTAATACAGTCAGGACACAATAAATCTGTGAAGGAACTGAGTTATCTTTCTCATAGGCAAGTTTTTCCAATTATTTAAAAAAATGTTGGTTTGTATTGCCATGCCATCAGCCTTTACGCCTGTGAATAACGCGGCTCAACATTAAGCAACTTGTTTATAAAAAACAGTCATGCAGTAACAATTAGAGTGCTTAATGCGCTTCCCCACTAGAGTCCATACCCTCTCCTCCCACTTACTGATCTTCCCACTGCAGTGTGAAGTTATTTGTGTCTTCAGAATGAGCAAACAGATCTTTTCAGTGAAAGGGTGAAAAATTTCCTTAGTTCAGCCGTATAGAAGTTGGCATCTGTTGTTCCATAGAACAGGATCTCTGCTGCACTGATCCAAGCATTTGTCAGCCCCAGAGTGAAGGATGGCAGCTCACAGTATCTGAAGAAGGAGACTATCACACAAGGCTTCCCACTACAGAGAAATTGCTGCATCCATCATCATCCTTTCAACCCTGTTAATACAGTTGTATTAGCCCTGTGCTCCAGTTCCTCCCCCAGCTCCCAGCCCACCTCCTTTTTAGTGTGAAATGTCTTTGAATCTTCAAAGTAGCTACATTTCAAAATACATTTTGCTCAGTACCAAGAATAATCACAGTCCTCTGGGATAAAGCAGATCACAAAGCCTGAAATGGATCTGCAATACTCTGGGGGGGAAGATACTTGTGATGAAGGATATTGGATAGATCCAGAATCTGACCGACTTTGAGAAGCATTACCAAGTCTTTCCATTTCGTTAAAATATTTCCACATAACTAGAATAACAGGCCCTAATTGTACCTTGTCATACCATACAAGCAGAGCTAACATGAACATGGTTTTCATAACTCTGGAAAAGGAGACAAACAAGCTGCTTCCTTGTAGGTTTGAGTTTCGGCTGCGTGAAAGAAGTGATCAGAAATACTAGAATGGCTCTTTCCATCACTTAAAAACAAGAACAACACTCCCAATGTGATTTTCTAATAAGATTCAGAAAAGAAGTTGGTAGTCATGAAATGGGGGTGATGGGTATCGAGGAATGGAAACTTGATAGTAACCAGGGCAACTTAGGTCATGAAAAAATCCACTCTGAGTCAGGGTGGTTCCCTGTCACTGGACTGTAGGGGAAGCTGAGCTGTTTGGGCTTTTCTCTGCAGAAGCTGTCCCACCTTCTCTGATACCCTGAAGCATCCTTTGCACTAGCAACAACAATTACAAGCTGTTGAGGAAGGTGGCCACTGAGGAATGTGGAGCACCTTGGTACTGAAATGTGCAAAAATAGCACATCTCCAGCAGAAGAGGTGCTCCTCTTAGGTGTGGGGGACAGGTTGAAGTTTCTCTTTAATCATCCTTCCTTGATGAATGCCTTATAACAGAATGTATTAGTCTAAGCCAGTTATGTTCTTCCCAAATAGTGCTTCTCTTGTTGTTCCCTGGATAGGCTGGGTTTAGATTCACTGAAAGTTAAATGGTATTTTTAATTTTTTTAACTACCAGTGAACTGAAAAATCATTTATTCTCACAGCATTAATACTAGGCAACTGCTCATGGTGACAGAAGGAGAAAGAGTTATCTAAAGGTCAAAAAGACACGTTTGGCGAGTAAATATGTTGTTATAGCAAGTATGACCTAGTATGACACATTTATATTGATTTTGGAAGAGGCTTTCTAATTCTATATTCAGTCCAAGAAATACATTTCAAGTGAAATTTAATGAACAACTTGCAGTTGGTACAGGAATCTTAAATGATACCATCTTAAAAATCATATCCAGGGGCCAAGGTTTCCAAGTGACCAAGCCCATAATGAAAAGTAGTAAATACCCTCAACTCTTCAAAAGTTGTCAAATATATTGTGGTCTTCAACTGTAAATAACCCAAAATAGGTACTCAGACATCTGCCAGATTGTACTATTGCGGAGGATGGAGGAAGGAAGCAGTCGATTCAATGTGAATGATAGAGCAAGCTTCAACTTTATTGAAAGAAATCACACCTTATATAAGCACTCTACAATAATCATGCATACTACTCACAAATCTATTGGATACAAGTAAAAGGCCACATTATAATATCCCAACCCCTTGTGGCATCTCAGGTATGTCACAACATCCTCCTTCCTCTGACTTGCTTGCTTTCCCAAGGTTGTTTTTACCATCACACTCAAGGCCACTGTGTACCTCAGTTTCTCTCTTTGTTAACATAACAGTCTGTTGTTAGCATAACTGTGCCCTGGGTTTTTTCCTTTATTTACCTCAGATGGCTGCAATCAGCTCCTGCAGAGACCCATGGCCTTGTTCTGCAAGCCATTCTCCAACATACTATGTTAACCAGTGATCTCCAAACTGTGGTTTGCGAAAGGAAGAACTGCAGGACCTCTAGAGATCCCTGTGATGATATTGGTAGATGTGATGTTTTTAATTAAAAGTTTGATGATGAGTTTCCCTGATCATCTGTGGTAAAGAAAATTTGATTATATAGTCTATTATTCCAAAATACTTGGATGTCAGTGCCAGAAAAAGCCTGAGGAGCAGTTCTTGAAAGTGAATGAGAAAATTCTTGTTGCTTTATAAACCCAGCCTGGTCACCAGAGGTAGGAGCTGTGAAAATATTCTGACCATTGTTGGTTTTTCGCTTCTTCCATTTTAGCTGGATGCTGAGAAGGCAAAATTAAAACTGGAAAGATGGGCTTCCCGAGATGCTGGAAGTGGAGGTGGAAGAAATGAAGAGATGGAGACAAGTGGGGATTGTGATGATGAGGATGGCTGTCAAGGATCCGGTGACAGGATTCACACAGCAGGTAAATACAGTTTCTATGTGCACATACAGAGCTTAGAAATTTATAATGTCACAATTAGGTGGACAGAGCTAAGACTTGCACTGCTTAAATTACTGTCAAAACCCTACCACATTCAAAGGATTTGAATCTTAAGCTGAGAAGACCTAGAGTAAAAATAGAATGATACAGACAGTAACCCAATATAATTTAACACTTGGTGTGCAGATAAAAGACTTAAATTCAGAGTGAATAATATCTGCAATAAAATCTAGATCACAGAAATACTGGAAGAGCCTTCCTAGATAATGTGGGCTCTTCAAATAAATAGAAAGTTAATGTCCTTATAGACTGTTCTAAGTGTTAACATAAATATTTATTGGTTGCATAATGACACTGAAGCATGATCCAAACAGGGCTGGCTGAAAGGATATATTCTTGAAAAAAACACATGGTGGTTTGTTGTTTTTTTTTTCTAGCGGTGAGCTTCTGGTTAAATAAAATTTCTTGATAGTCTCAGATGTGCATTCTGCAGTATTTATTCATGATGTTACTTGTCATCAAATGTAGAATCAGCATCAGAATCTAACTTAACTTCTGCAAAAATACTGGCAATTTTAATTCATAGTTAAGTCCTTACTATAGTAAGTCAATAAGAAGTAAGATGTATTCCTTCTGAATACTTGATATTTTTGGTTTATTTTATCTGGAAGTTATGATTCATTTCAGCTCATTGAAATGTAACTGATTTAATTACCACAATGTGTGTAAATGTAATTTGGTTTGGATGTGCTAATATATGAAATACAGGTATAACAGTGTTGAAAAATAATGCTCATTAAGATGGCTGGTGTTAAAGAACTCGGGTAAGTTTTAAACTGCTTCTTCATTCCACTGAAATAAAGAAGTGCCTCTTCCTTGTCCTTTTACCACTGAGTGGGGAGTGGGAAAAGGTATCCTATATTCAGCTAAAACTCACAAACAAGCTGTGATTAGTCTGTAGTCAAGACTTCAGTTGTTCCTATTATGAGTATTTGTTCAGGAAAACAGAGCTTAAATGTGTATTTTGAAATTTGCGAAATGTTAGAATTAGTTTGCAGTACCAGATTATAAATATCTGGAATCTAATTTGTGTTGATGCACTGTGTGATCAGGATACATGAGGTATTACAACACAGGAACAGTATTTTTAAAAATTATTCAATAATTGCGACCAACAGCTCAAGTAAAGATTTTCACTATCTACTCACCACTGGTTTTGAACAGAAAAAACTTCCACACAATGTTATTTTAAAACTATTTGCTTAGGTTTTTTATTGTTTATTGTATTATATACATAAGCAATGAAAAGACTCCTATATGTTTTGGGCCCTCGGGATTTGTGAGGGTAAATACTTTACTACGCTTTCCTCCCTATGTGGAATGATACAAACAAAAGCCAGGTGCTACCTACTCTTCAATGAACAATTAAACTATTAATACGCTGCTTTGGGAGGATGTGTATGCATGCTTACATGGACAATGGCAGATTTCAGGTGTTCAAAAATAAAAACATGAATACTTTCAAGACTTGACTTACAGCTGGTTTAATAATGGAAAACTACTTAATGTCTCTTTTTTCCTTTTTAGCAATCTATTTAATTAAAATAATTTATGCTGATATCATCCTGGATTTAAAAGAATTGTATTTATATAACTAGCTGTTTCAGAGTTTAGTAGGGTATATATCCAATTAAAAAGGTAATTACAATTAATTTTAGAAAATGGTTTTGATTCATAGCAGTAAGAATAAGTATTTCATTGTGTGACAATAGTAATGCTGTTTCATAATTAGCTTTGAAATACTGTACTATATACAAGCCACTAGCAGTAAATCTGTTTTGCATATCTGGATACAGTTAAGAGATAAAATGGATTAATCTCATTATAGACTTTCTTTGCTTTAATAGAATGTTAAAGAAATAAACAAATGTCAGATTAGTTGAATTTCCTCTTGTTGCATGTCTCTAAAATGGTGTTTCTAATTGGACAGCCTGTGTATTTCTTGTATTTCGTGAACTTAAAACCTGTCAAATACATCTGACCATAATTTTGTAGAAGTGGAACATGACAACGTTGGCTATTCCTTGCTTGAAGTACACAATGAATTGAGACATGAATTGAAGCGAAAGCTAAATCCCAAATAAACCCCTGATTTGAAGCTTAGTAAAGTCAGTGGGAGTATTCTTTCTTACTATGGCAGGTTTGGATGAGACATTAACGATAGCTATAAAATGCCACCGATCTCACTGGTGCATGTTGTAGCGTGCAGTCATACAGTAGAACAAAAGGAATAAAAAAGGAATAAAAGCCTTTCAAAGCAGACTTTTTGGGAGAGCAGTCCTGCTTTTAACAACAGGTCCATGGAAAGGAGAAAAAAGAGGAAAGGATTTCAATGGCAACTTCTGAAGTGCTGAATTTAGAATGTAGTAAAAATGTACTACATCTGTTATTTATCTGAAACCTATATGAAAATGATATCTGCAGTTTATTTGTTGAGAGACCTGCTTTGAGCATTGCAAAAGACTCAGATTGCTTTTAGTTTCTGAAAACCTACTGAGTGCTCATTCCTTTCCACTTTCCAGGAAAAAAACCAAACACCTTTTCATTAATAATAAATTGCCAGGAGTTTCATTAATATCTAGGTTACCATCTTCCAAACAGTTCTGTTCATAAGTGTTAAAAGATCCCCCTGGACAGGGTGCAGTGCTCTCTCCCCAGTTTGCTTTTGCAAACTGCTAACAGAAGGCCAGGCTCCAAGGTTTTAGATTTCAGTGTGTACCAGGTAGGTAAACACAGAAGTGGTTCTGTGCTTGGATACTCCAGCCAGGTCCATTGTACATATACTTTTCCCCATTATTTTTTTTTTAGCTGGAGATTGCTGTCTGTATATTTCAGCTCATCTTGCAATGGATAATAAAATCTTGTCCTTTTGTTCTTCACCTTTGAGAGTCATTTCTGCATATCAGTTAATCATTTTATGTCTTCAATGAAGATACAGGGGTATCTGTTATTAGTTATCTGTTATTAGTGCTGGGGTTTTGTCTACTTTTGTTACAAATAAATCTTTGCTTGCCAAATTCATGGTTATCTAAAAAGACCACCACTTACACTTTAATAATAATGGGCTTAACTAGCTATCCTGTATCATGTGTGTTTCATACCAACAAGATAAACAGATTCTCAGGAAACTAGCCTTCTTTTAGGAAATTATGTATGGCAGAAGATACATTAAAATGTCATATTCTCACAGGCCTTACCAATTACCACAAGTATCTCTTCTTGGGAAAAGCTGTGGAAACAGCACTGTTTCTCAAGCAGACCCATGTGTCATTTGTTGGCAAGTACCAACTTTTAAATGACAACATCTGTTAATCATCTTTGAACAAAGCTTTGTTAGGAGACATTTAAGAAGAGGAAAGCAAGCCATATAAATCTTGGGCACGGCTAGGGAAGTTGCTGTGTGATTTACACTGCTTCAGTCCTGCAGGTTTCTAGGCAGAAGGGCAAAGCAGCATCTCAGTCTGAACCTTGCTTAGTGCTGCATGCTCACGTAAGCATAGTCTTAAATGAGCTTCGATCACAGAATGAGCCCACTGGTGTAAGTGCTTATTCTTAAACCCTTACTGGAGCATGATGGGTGGTGGTGGTGTGGAGAAGAGCAAGGACTGCTCAGTGCCTTGCAGGATCAAGTCACAGGAATATTTACTAGGAGAGGGATTAGCATCCTGCCATCCATGAAAAGACAGAATGGCAACAGATTCACATTGTGTTCTGCCTCTCATCTGTTAAGAGAAAAGGAAAAATATTTTCAGTCTGTTCAGTGAAAAGTGGGAAGGAAGTTAGTGCAGGGGATTTCCCCTTCCCAGCTGTGCTGCACAGCTGTATGTTGGTGATGAGGCCCCACCCAAGCACTGACAATCAACATTAGATCTCTATTCAGGGAAATCGTCAGGTGATTAGCCATTGAAGTTCAGAGGAAATGTTTAGACTGGAGGCAGGTACCTGGGTGTAGTGCAAGTCTAAATTCACCTATCTAGAGCTCTGGACTTTGTGAAAGTTGTGGAGCACTCGGTTGAAGAAAGCTTGTGCTGACAGCACCTCTCCACATGGGTCCATAGGCACTCCTGTCTGTGATGGGGAGGACACCGCTATTCCTGGGCTTGCCCACGAGCATGTGTCACTGTACTTTATAGGAAGCTGTATGTTTCACACAGCCAGTGTAAAAGATAAATTAATCCATGCTTCTTGCTAGAGGAACCTGATACGGCATTCTGCCAAGTCCTAGGGAATGTAGCTAGTGCTGCACTAAGCTGTCCTCTCGCTGTCAAGGCAGACAAACAGCACAGGTTAAGGAAAATGTATATTTTAGCCTACCCTTGGGCCTTCCTCCACTGAACAGAATAGAGAAAGGCAAAATGTCTGGTGTACATGAACTGCAGTCTTTGCACCAGGTTCACCCCTCTGAGGGTATAATCTATGAGTCAAAAAAATGAGCCCTCAGATGGGGCATATATTAAGCCCACTCCTTCTGACATGCCTTGAAACTTTAGATTGTTGGGAAACAGAGATGGATTTTACCTTTCCCCTGGCTGGCTGCCTGACTGCTGCACACAGTGATGGGCTCCTGCTTTGTCCCCATCCCAAAAGCAGTGGGTTTCCATGGAGGAACAAGAAGTTACTAACCAGTGCTGACCTTTAGGTGCAGCAGATTTTAAACAGTACTTTAAAATTGTATCTGTTGGTGCAGGCATTCAATAAACAAACACATCCTGTGACATCCCAGACAGACTTTTAACATGACTATGTGTCAAATGTGCTTTATTATTGTGATTTTTGCCAAATTCTTATCTAATCCCAATCACAGTTTTCTTCTGTACTTCTTCATACTTCTTCATGAAGCTCCCTCCTTTTAATAAGAACTTTCTGATTTCAGACATCTCAGTCAGCTATCCTATTTCTTATCACATTTCAGTGCCCAAGTGGGAACCTGTAACAAATTTACTTTGTTAGCACATTCAGATGACATGATTCCACCCTTGGCTTTCTTCTTGGCTGTTTAGACACTCCACTCTTTCTGCTCTAGACAGAATATCAGAAGATATTATCCTGGTTGTAGATTTCTTCTTCAGGCAAATGAAAAGGATATATTTTTTTTTTTTTCCCCAGAATGCCTTTATAAGTGCAGACAAGTAAATTTTCTTTTTCCTCGATGTCTTCTGTCTGATCTGTATCTGCTCTCAACAGCTATGGAAAGTTAATTTATTTTTCTCACGGCTCATGAATGTTTTCATTATCAGTTTTTTCTTTTTAGTATCAAGAATTTTTTATCCTTTATTATATTATCATTCTCCTTGTTTGTCTGTCTTTTCTAGGCATCAATATTACTGTATGAGCTGTCATTTTCATCATACTTCATTTGTATTCACCATGTTACAGGATGCACTTACACTTGTATTTATCCAAATATGTAATTGTACAGCTGCTGATTTTGTAATTATTAGTACAAAACATCAATATTCTGAGATCATAATATCTGCTGGCAGTCAGCCACACTCATCAACTTCTCATCGCCACACATCTTCACTTTCCTCACAAATGATCCTAGTTCACAGAAATACTGCATTTTCAGTGTCTTCCATCTTCCTGCCTAGAGAAACCTCTCCATCATGCCTCATCCCCATCCTACTGCCTTGCATAGCCATTTTTTTACATCCTTCATAGCACAAGATGTTTTATCTCCATCTCTGTTTTAAGAAAGCCTATAAATTCCTTTATTACCCTTAGTGTAAATGCCTTATTCTATCCACAAAACAGCATAGTAACAATTTAAGTCCTTCTATAAGGCTGATTTTTAAGAAAACTCAGTGGTTTAAAAGCTTTGTCGTTTGGGGTGGTAGGTAGAGATGAGCCTCTGTCATCAGGAGCATAAGCAAACCCTGCCAGAGGGCCTTCAGCACATGTGGGGAGAAGTGGGTGGTAGTTCCACGGCTGCAGATTTCTGGCTTTGGCTTCTGTTGCAGAGATACAGTTTGGGAAGAGACATGAGAGCAAAGAAAACCAGAAAAAAATAAATAATTGGGGTGAAAAGTACAGATTTTGATCAATGCTAACTGAATTTGGTAGGATCTGATCCTGAGATGAGTTACCTTGGACTTGTGGTGTTCTCACACCGTTTTCTCATGGGTACACTTTACTAAGCATTTCTGTGGGTGACAGAGACATTTCCTGCAGCCTCTCTCCTGTGAAAATGGGATCAGAAGACAGCTGAGAGGGGCTTCTGAGAAGGGTGTAGGAAGGCAAAGCACTGTGGGGGGAGAAGAAAAAGAAAAGAAAAGAAAAGAAAAGAAAAGAAAAGAAAAGAAAAGAAAAGAAAAGAAAAGAAAAGAAAAGAAAAGAAGAAAAGAAAAGAAAAGAAAAGAAAAGAAAAGAAAAGAAAAGAAAAGAAAAGAAAAGAAAAGAAAAGAAAAGAAAAGAAAAGAAAAGAAGGCGTTTCCCCACCTCTCTTTCCCTGATTAAATCGATTTTATAATCTGCCAACACAGGGATAAGGTATTATGTGTCATTTTAGTGTCCTTCATTACACAGTATAATTTAAACTGAAATGCATGTGAGAAGAAGAGTATAATCATTCCTAATCCTTCCTCAATCTCAGTATTTACATGACAGTTTGAGGTGTAAAGGAAAGGGATTTCAGTTCCTTCAGATTTTCACTCCTAGACCTGAGGTGAGAGAGTTCTCAGTGCCGCCAGCTCTCCTGCTCAGATCCATCCAAGCAGAGGTTTTCTGCCTAGTTGTGTGTAAATGACTTTCTACATGATGAACACATCCCCTTGTAGGAATTTCCCCTAATGCTAATCAGAACAGTAGCTGGAGGAATAACAGGCCAAGTGCCAGCTCTGTGACTCTCTGAACATCTTTGGTACTATCTTTGGTACCTTCAAAGAGGTAAAAAGGTAATTGGGGAAAAGTACGTTTACCATTTCACCAGAGAATGTAAATTACAGCACATTTTTGATCATTTTAGCACCATTTAGACAAAATTAAAAGGTAAAAGCATTTTAGTTGCTTAGGGTATAAAGCCTTCCAATGCACTGTTCCATAAGGGGAAATTAAACTTTGGAGAGATCAAGATAAAGACATTTGGGGCTTAACTGTTTGCAGTAGTTTTGTGTAAGCAGTCATCAGAGACTGCATTGAAGATCACTGAAGGGTAACGTGCTTTTACCAACTTTCTATTAAAAATATTACTAGTAATCTGTGCCCTTTGAATGCACTTATTACAGCAGAACAATTTTTTTACTGACTTTGTCAGCAGTATTTTATCTAGTACATTTCCACAGGACCGACTTGGGTGTGTACACACATTTCTGAGATGTGTTTGGAAAACAACCCTAAACTGAAAAACTCATTAGTGTGGTCTTCCAATGAATTCCCACTCACCAACATTCCTCACAGGTTTTAATAAAATGGACTTTGTTTAAACAAAAAATATCACAAAGCTGAATGGCCCCAAACAGGAACAACATAAGTCAGACCACAAAAAGAATAGATGAAAAGAGGCAGCTTGGTATATGATGGCTAAAACTGTGAGAATGACAAGCTTCCAAGAAAAATTGCCTTACTAAACGCGTGAAGCAGACTGCTTTTCACTTCAGACTGAAACCAGTTCACAGGTAGATACTGTGACCCCACGCTCATAATGCCTACTTCTGTGAATGTCACTTGCAAGCATCAGGCTGGCACCCAGAGCTTAGAGGCCATGCTAAATGGAGAGTAAAACCCATCCTCCTCAAGTAATTCTTGTGAGCTGTGTGATTTAGATCCTTCTGACAAGAAATTCACTTAAGAGCTCTAATATCTTGGTCATGCCAAGTAGTGATAGGATAAATGTGAAGGCTAAGGCAATTTGCCCCCAAAATGCCATAAAGTCAAAATTAATTAAGAGGAGTTAACAATGAAAGGTCCTTCAAATTACTTAAAAATAGATAACTTGTATAACTTAATGGAAGCTCAGTTTAAAATGCTAACTCCATTATGCTATACGTTATCGAAACAAGCCTAAGGAAAACCTTCACCCGCGAGTTTTCATGCCACACAAGGGCAAACTTACCTGGTCACAGCTAAGTGACGGGAGTATTAGTGCCCGCCCCACGTGCTGCGTGGCACCTCTGCATACCCCTCCTCCTCCTCTTCAGCCCCAGCATGCTCACCAGTGAAAGCAGAAGGAGAGTGAGGAACTAAATACAGTGGATCGCTGTGCCATTTAAATCCCATGCTGCTTTGAAGCATTCGCCATGCTACTTTGTTTTAGGGTTTTAGTAATATCCTGTAGTACCTCTAGCTGTGAGAAGCAATGTGTTTGCACATGGGGATATCTGGAGGGAAAAAACCCACACATTTCTCCAAGGAAGGAAGATGGTTAAAGCAAACCTAGGACCTTGTTTATTGCAAAGGTACATTATTTCAGGTTGATTAAGGTTATCAACTACTGCAACCTTAAGGGCTTTATGAAACCCTCTGCCATCTCTCACTGCATACAAGTGAAAGGCAGATAGCACAGCTGTTTGGCAGTGGAAGTAGACCCAAAACTCACTGACAAATGAAAATACAGTTTCTGTTTCTCCCTGCTGCCACCTTCCCTTATGATTCATGAGGAAAACCTAAGCAGTTGCTGTTCCTTTAAAGGAGGGAAAGAATTGATTTGGTGTGTTTGCCCTCCCTCACTCTCTTGAACCAGTGTTTCTTGGAGGTGTTTTGTCTTTGCTTTTAGGGAGAAGATGCCTTGAGTATACCAGGTATGCATTTTGAGGTTTTCTATTCCTTGATTGTCCATTTTAAGGTATAATAATACTCCTTAAAAGAGTGCTGTTGTGCCTGAAGC
This sequence comes from Athene cunicularia, assembly GCF_003259725.1. Taxonomy (NCBI): domain Eukaryota; kingdom Metazoa; phylum Chordata; class Aves; order Strigiformes; family Strigidae; genus Athene; species Athene cunicularia. Next base: position 23,921,345 of record NW_020799110.1, read on the forward strand.
CAACAGATATGCTATCAGAATGTCTCAGGTGAGAAATTTAGGATCAAAACAACACCCTGAAAGAAAGCACAGTTTAGTTTTACAGTAACAGAGAGCACAGTACAAATGTTCTGTACTCTATACTCAATTTACTACAAGCAGAACAGAACTTCAGGCTGGAGTGTGTGACATAGCAACAGGATCATGAATTTACATGGCTAGATCTGGCTGTCTTTAGATCAAGCTATTTATAATAACTTAAACCAGGTGATCTTGAACACAGTTAAATACCTTCCTTGAAAAGAGTTCGAAGATTAGCACATTATTCCTCAGCAGGTGATTTTGCATCTGATTTATCCCACAGTGTCTTCTGTCTACTGGATTTTAAGTGATTATTTCTGTCCTTCTGTCCTGAGGGCAGTTAAGTAATATTTCTCTGAAATTCAGTACTTTTCAGGATGGACAGGACAGCTGACACCTTTCTGAGGCATTTTAGGGTGTCATGCAGGTTCAAGGAGGCTATAATGCCATCTGCTAGCCCAAAACCCAAGGAACTGGATATAGCTTGCAGAACTGCAAAGTTAGAAACCTAAAAGTTTCTATATGACATGCAGGAGTGTGGAGAGTGAACCTGTGCAAACAGGGTGAAATCTCTAGATTATGGATTACTAAGAGTTTTCAGTGATGGAAAAGTCAGCTGGATACGGGATCCTACAGCAAACCTTCTAACACTGGTTTTAATCGGTTTTGCTCCATTTGCATCTATTAATTGTCTCTCATGTTCTATCAAAGTTCTCTCAGAAGCTTTTTTGTCCAAATTACATCTCTATTCCAGGTTCAGGTTCCTGAATACCAGAATGAGAAAATGTTTTCTTTCCTTGTCTTCCTGTCTTTTAAGATTTAGACAGATTATCTAACATTCTCTAGGCTGTCTCATTAATCAGTCTCTCAACCCCTCTATTGTGCTTGTTCTTCTGTCAATATCTAATGGTTTGTCAAGACAAATTTGAATTATTTCTGAAATAAAATACCATAAGAAACCAACCGAACTCTGAATATGACTAATGATATTTTGAAATTAATAGATTATATTTTTTAATCTTTTGAGGTATCTTTATCACATTAGACTTTGTTCATCTTCTAAATAAACCCTTCTGTCAAGTTTGCAAATTAGTCTTCATTTCAGCAAGATTCCAGTCCATTTCCTATTTTAATGCTATCTGAAAAGATGCACATTCTTAATCTAGATATAATTTGCACAAGCAAACCTACCTTGCACAAGTGACCTACCTGGGTAGCAGCATTCCCAAGAAAGGGGTGAGTCCCAGTTGTCTGGTGCTTTTTAGGAGAAATGTAATTAGGATTTTGAAAGAGCTGAAAGCAATAACTGTATATTCTGATGAGCAAACATTTACTTTTGAATAATCAGATAATATGATTTCTGGCACTGTGTAAATCATAAACTGTTGTCTGAAGTCCAGATGAAGCACAAATGTTAAATAGTGATGATCCAGGTAGCGTATGAAGGTAACAACTACTCTTTCAAACTTTATTCCATTATTTGTAAAAATCATTAAATATTCTCAAAATCACAGTTGTAGCCCATTTACCATTGAATTGTTGTCGACAGTTAACAGTTAATTCACAAAGATAAGCAGGACTAGATCTGTATGGGCAATGGAAAACCCTTTGAATCACTAGAAAGTAGGTACATTGAAATCCACTGATGAGGTGAAATTCCACATTGTGCATGCCCAAAGCTTAGCCATTATTTGCACAGAGAACCTCAGAACTTCTCACCTTTCAAAACTGTGTGCCATTAATCTCAAATTAAAGGGATTAAAGAGAATTTGCCATTGCAGTATTGAAACTGCCAAGTAATAAATCATCATCTGATATTTATAGCCCAAAATTAAGACTGGTGACTCAGAACGCTGCTGACCGTTTAGTAGTGAAGTCCTAATAATCTGATCTGGAACTATAGGGAGAGGAGTAGCTTTCTGATGTGAAGTCAGACCAGTAATTTCCTATTTAAAATTTGATTAGATAAAATCTTTTGAACATGTGCTTGTAAAAGAACAGCCTGTTTAAATATGTATACTGCTGCAGCACATGCACTGTGCTGCTGCAACTAAAGCCAGCACAAAGAACATTTGCACTAACCTGAACATGCTGGGGGGGGGGAGGAGGGAGGCATAGTGCCCAGGGCTAACCTAACCTACATCAGGATAAATCTCTTACACGATGGAAACATTAGAGCTGGTGGTGGGGGAAATGGAGTTTTCATCTGATAAAAAAAGCACAGACTTGGTTTTGTATTGAAAAGGTATAATTATCCAAAACAGAAACATTTGGTAACACGTGCAATTGGAAGAACATTAATTAGAAGTGATATTTTTGTAGGTTTTTAAAACAAAAGGAAAAATATAGATTCAGGCTGGGATGTTTTGCCACCTGCAAAAAAAAAAAAAAATTAGCATTTTTAAAGCCATCTAGTAAGCTTGATATTTTCAGCCAGAAAGTTCTTCCTGATTTAAAGCCATTGTATTATAGAATTCAGGAGAAAGAATAAAGGCCAGAAAAATCAAGATGGGGGAGTTTGGCCTAATTCTGACCCAGTAATCATCACTGGGAATTTTGCCTTTGACTTAATGAGGTGACAGTTTGAGCCAAGAAATGAAGGGTTAGATTCTGCTGCCCTCCTCCACTCTGCACAGGACAGTACCCCACAGTAGTGACATACCTGCCTGAGAGGCTGCCTGCGAAGTTCCTGCTCGGGATGAACTGCAATGATGTGCCTGGCCTGTGCCAAAACACAGAAAACGACATTGTTTCAGGTTAAAGAACAGTGACTGTCTTTTTCTCATATCCTGATTTACATAATTTACAGAGGTCATGGCAGCAATTCAGAATCAGCTTTTGATAAAAAAGCATGCTGTCAAAACTGGGATAGAGTCCCATTTCAAGTTAAAGTACCAGAATCCCATTACAACAGTTTAGTAAAATTGTAGCCAAGCTGGAACATTTTATCAATCGTCATAAAAAGTACTCACAGAGTAGTCCTGGGAATTGAAATACACACGTTATGTTCATATATTTTAGAAAATTATTATTTTTGAAAGTGACTGACTAGTTACGTTCACTGGAAGTTAGTTTTTCTCTCTTCATGGGCCTCTTCATTTTTTATTAAAACCACAGGGATTTTGAAAAATATTCACATTACCAGGCAGTGTGGTAAATACCTGCTGCATTTGTGTTCATTCCACTGACCTTAGGTGAGAGAATTTGTCCTGGAAGTTTCCTGCCTTATGCCTGAGGGTGGGTTTCCTGCTACACTCCTCCTCCTTCCAGATACTAAAAGATGTTTCCATTCAGTTCTCCTGGCAGAACCTGTTTGTTCGGGTTGAAGGCAGGGATGCTGTTGCCTTCCATGGCACTCCCCCAGCATCATCTGTGCTCTGTGCAGGATCACCACCATCCTTGTGGGTTCCATTACAGCCCTCCAAGTTATGAACGGGAGCATGAAACCAGCCAAGGTGCTGCCTGGGTTTTATTCTTCCAAAGCTGAGGTAAAACCCTCATCCTAGTCATGAGCCCTACAATCACATTCAATTCATATTTGGAGTTTTTTCTTGCAGTTGCAGAGCAATTCCTTGGTTGGCGCTATCACTTCTTTTTATGTTTTTTTCATCAGACGTGTGGCCAGACAGCTTTTCAAGAATCACACCTATCAAAGTCCAGGCATTGCCTCCACAGATTCAGTAATTCAACATGGAAGATCCCTCTCCTCTCTCTCTCAAACACATGCACACACCCCGCAGAAACACTCACGGGTGTCTGTTCTTCCCGGTGGCCTGTGGAGTTTTCATAGAGCAGAGTGTCTCCTGCTCAGGTTCTTTAGTGCTTAGAGGGGATTCCTGCACTAGTGAGCAGCATGTGAGATTCCTCTGAAAACAGCATCTGAGCGTGACTCTCTCTAGTTCCCAGTGAATCTGTTGGATATACAGTCCTGCCCAGTTGAGCAGGAAAGTACTCGCTGTCTCCGGACTACTTTAAAGCTTTGACTCACTTGATGTAAACTCCACTTGGCTATCATGAACTGGAAAGAGCTTAATCAAAAAACCCCACTTTAATCATATTCCAAGGTCCTGTGACATCTCAACAGATCCTTGACAGCTTGTCAGTAAATGAAAAAGATGCATGACACTAATGGGGACACAACAGTGGTGCAGTATCATACCCGAATGCATCACCGGGAAATGCCCAGTGGGAGTCTCCCCATTAATCCAAAAAACCCCCAAGTAATCAATGTCCATCCATGAGACTAAAAAAACACAATCCTTTTGATTTAATGCAGAAGCCTAGGTACTGTCAGCTGAACCTTGCTACTTTAAAATCAGTTTGCATAGTCTTTGTCAAGCACATTTGCATAATCTATGTCACAACAAAAATTGGAAGTGTGTTGTATCAAAGAAGATTTGAAATGAATTTTTTTAACTGCAGATAAATCATAAACTTATTTTTGCAAACTATATGAAAATATATTGCAGACTATAAAGAAATCTACTCAAAGGAGCAAATACGCAACCACAGAAAATATTTTTATATCTGCATAAATACACTGAAACCCCATCAATCTGCAGAATACATCAAAAGAAGGTTTTATAAGAAATAAGCAAATTATAAATTCCTAGAGTGACAATTTTCTTCCACAGATTATGCAAACATTATGTATGCTTCAAGTAAAGTTGCATTTTATTAAAAATGTAACTCATGATAAAATAGATGTAACATTTGAATAGCAATTTAGAGTTTATATTATTCTTACCTTATAAAATAATATTGAAAAAATGAATTGAGCTAACACAAGTGTATTCAGTATGCATGAAATTTCTATTTAGTCTGTAAAATGCAGAGCGGATAGATAGTAGCCATTTCCCAGTACTGTAATTACTGTGTCACCATTTGTAAAGCATTTATGTAAAGTACAATACTTCTGATTAACCATGTACAAACTCTCTGCATCTTGTTAAAAATCAAACCATTGATTTCAAATCCTTTACATTGTGCTGATATCGATGAGTGCAATGTAATCCATCACTACTTTTATTTTATATAATCAAACACAATCCTTTCTGTATGTGTTCTTTTTAGACTTGTGTATTATACACATTATCTTAACACTGTAGTTTTTTAAAATCAGCAGAACATTACAAAAAAGGAATTCTTCTTTAGTTGTTCCCTCATGCTACAAAGAAGGTTTGAACACTGGCACAGGTTCCGTCTCCTTTTTTGCAGATATGTGCATTGATTTTGGTGGAGATTACTTTTCTGTGTTTGCTGTACTTTCCTGAAAGAGCCTTAATATTAAATCTTTGCAATGATGCCTTTTCCATGCTGGTCACAGCTGTTTGAAACTAGATAAAAACTAAGAAGTTTAGAAGGTAAATAGTCAAAATAAAAATTCTCTCCTAGCAAGCGTTCAGGCTCTCTTTTCATTTCATTCATGCATCACACATCTCTCATTGATTTCTGAGATTTGGGATGTGATCATAAATTAACTTCCGAGGCAGAAGGCTTTCCCTTGCTAATCTCTTCTTTGGGAGTGGCCTGTCATTTGCAGGAGCAGGCCATGTATTTGTGCCCTTTTCAGAGCTGCAAGGCACATCTCAGTGTGGATGTTGCCCAGCAGCTCCTCGGGCAGCTCCTTCAGCGGAGCATTTGCAAGGGCAAGGGGGAGTACTGGGAGGAATAGTTTGCAAGATCAGTGGCGGGTTGTCACGCATGTCCTTGGCACGCAGTGGGAGGTCCCTCTCCTGTACTCTGGTCTGATATAGTTGCGTTAGTGTGGCATTAGTGATCCTGAACTAGTTGATCTTAGGCCTCAGCAAGGCTTGATAGCTTGCCATCACAGCCATGGTAAGCCCCGGTAATGTATGTTTGAGCTGGGATGGAGCATGGCAGAGTATGCTCCCAACTGCCTGCCACAGCACGTCTCCCTGCCTCACGTTTGCAAAATAAGCAGATATGTAATCTGTTTTCTCCTGAGGTCTCTTACAACTCACGGTTACTGTAAATGTTATACATAGAGTACATTAACACTGCTGTCTTGGAATGTAAGACTTTTGTTCTTGGAAGGTGTTAAGATATTATGAGCTTAAGGAGATTTGTTCTGAAAAGAATTTAGAAGAAAATTGCCCGGCGTTAATGCCTTAAAATGCCCATCATCAAATGCATGACTGCTAAACTCCCAGGCAGTATGTGGTAATGTAATAATTGATGAAGCTGTGGGAAGCTTGCACCTTTTTCTTGAAAGTACTGTATTAATACTCTTTTTTTAATTCTTCATTAGGCTAATGTAGTGCACATGTGTTAGTGCTAAGGAAAACCAGTTGTTACAGGTTGTAGATAAATTTAATGTGATTATTGCCATATTTTAATTAAATACTTTTTAGCAAAAAATATACAAATGTGATGAAATTTAATGACTACAGATTAATAACACAGTGCATGAAGAGTGATACTGTTTGGCTTATTTTTAACGTATTTATTAGAGTTGGAGACTTGATTAGTGTAACTAATCAAAACAAAAGTGTAATTTCAAAATGGACAACAGAAGTCATTTCCCAGGGATCCAAATTGTGCATATAAATTAACAAACCCTCTACATGAGAACTGGTCAGATACTTTTAATATTCTTTAGCTGCTAAATCAGCTGTATGTGCAGTAAACCAGCTACATGGCTGCAGTCATCTTTTTTCCTGTTCAATCTAATAGCTTGGAAAATAATGTCAGGAGTAAATCTCAGGAAGTGGAGAGATGCATGTGGTTAGGGCTTTTGTGGGGGCTTCAGTTTTGACAGTTTCTTGAAGGAGAAAATTATTGGATCTGTTGGCTAGAACCAGATGTGTGAGCACCTGTGGATTAGTGGTACTGAGAATCGAACTGAAACTATCAAGGCTCAGAGATTTGGGGGGGACATATACTCTGTTTAATTAAAGAAATCATCTTTGAGCTGACTGTAATAAGAGTTTCAGATTAGCTCCTTAGAGTAGCTGGATGTGTTAAACACCTGTGGCGTTTTTGAGATCCACAACAGTCCCCAAACAGTGGTACAAAGGGTTTGTATTCTCTCCAGCACCAGATAAATGTGGAGCCCCTAACCCCATGATCCTTCCGAAACAACATTCTTTTTCACCTGTCAGCTAGTAAGAATCCTGTGGAGAGCTCCTGCAGACATTGTTTTTCATAATTTCTCATGGAAATTGATGAGAAATACTAATAATGAGAAAAAATATTGCTAAGTTCTCTTCTTTTTCAACCCCAGATCTTCTCTTTATTACAGTCAGTCAAAAAATTCCAGACTATTAATATGCCAAAATGTTAATGTTGCTCCATGGGATCTGTCATCTTCATTAACATCAGCTAAGTACCTGCCTTTAGTATTTTAATCTTTTGAATATGTATTAAAAAATTCACACAAGTTTTCAATACAGTAGTATATTAGCAAAAAAATTAATTGCCATATATAATGAAGAACATATATTGGTATTATGTGCTCTATTAAAATAAAATTATATCTAACTTTAAATAATATTTATTTTAAAATTTAAAACAGGTCATCTTTGAAGATGAACAGACATGGCCCCTTGCCAAAAGAACAATCAGATTTTATGCTGCAGAATATATAGAAAATCATAACAAACTTAATTACCTTTACTACTGCTAAAGGCCCTTCATATCTTAGCACTCTTGAGATTTAGCAGATTGTATCACATCGTCCTGATTAACAATTCTGACTGACAAATGAAACATTCTGATTTACTGAAATTAAAAAAAAATAAATCCATTTTAAAAGACAATATGTGAACAGCCTCAATTTAAAACAGTGTAACAGTTTACAATAGATGTTTAAACTTGAGTGTATTTGCTCAAACTACATGAACTGTTTGTGCCATGTGAATAAGTATCAGAATAGTTTAAATTTTATCTCTCATCTCTTCAACCTTTCTTAGGGGTGAGTATCTCAGTCTAAGGAGATGATGATGATGATTATTATTATCATGTTTTTCTCACAGGAAACAGTACAATGATCACTTTTCATGATTTCTAGATACTAAGAATCCACACAGTATTCAAAATCTCTTATTTTTATCTGAAATTATTGGGCACTTCTGTCATATGAGAATGTTTTAAGATCTCAGAAGTCTCAAATTTAATTTTATTCTGGGGGTCATTAGAAGAAAGCCCAAGCTCTGGAGCAGGTTACCTTCGTAGGAAGACCCTCCTGATGGGAGCTGAGGGAAGAAAATGAGACAGCATTTGTTGCAGAGCACATGAGCGTAGGGAGAGTAGCTGAACATTTCAGAGGGAAAGGCTCTTTTTCTAGCTGTGAAATGTAAACCCAAACTTTTGCTTTCTGTAACATTCCCTTAGTATTTTTTATGAGTATAAAAATTAAATATTCATTTTCTGACACTATCTCAGGAGCTGACAGTCCCTTATGATTCAGATATTGGCATTTTTCATAGGTAGAAAAGAACATGTTCAGCAGGGGCTTGGGATGGGAATAAAATCCCCAGTGTCCCTTTAGTGCTCATGTAGCTGTGGTGGTTCACACAGCCATGTCTCCCTTGAAAGTTCATGCTCCTGGTCTTTTCAGCCTCCTTCAGCATCCTTCTCTGAGCTCCCAGTTTCCCTGTGCCACAGCACTGCAGATAACATGCGTTGCCTTTTCTCCGGGTGTGCCCAGGCTCGTGCTCCTTGGCTCGACTGACGCCTACTTTCATTAGATGCTCTTTCCTGGAAGTGCTGCAACTTGATCACACATAGCGCTGTATTTGATCACGGTAACTCTATTTGAACCTAATTCTCTGCTAATTCTTTGCAAGCCTTCAGTGTCAATCAGAAATCTCTTTCCAACATCCTCCAGACACCATTCTCTCTCTCAGTTTGAGAGATGCCAGTTTCTACAGCCTGGCACTATGTAATCAACCAAGCAAACCCCTCACCTGCCTTCAGTGCCAGCTCCTCCTGGCTGGCTCCAGCTGCAGCAAAACTTGCCAAGGCCAAACACAGAGCATGGACAGAAGTGGCTGATGAGGGCAGAAGCTCTGAACTCTTCTGGACTTAGGCTTTCCAACAATAACAGTATTCAGGGTAATTTTTTTTATATGATAGTAATTTAAGATGAGAAGAGAAATAACATCTCATTACTGTTGAGAGAACACACGTTGCTCATCTTATCGTTGTGCCCAGTACGTGACTTTATAGCGGCCTTCCAGTACTTAAAAGGGCTACAGGAAAGGTGGGGAGGGACGCTTTATCAGGGGGTGTAGGGATAGCATAAGGGGTAACGGTTTTAAACTGACAGAGGGCAGATTCAGATTAGATCTAAGTCAGAAATTCTTCCCTGTGAGGGTGGTGGTGCCCTGGCACAGGTTGCCCAGAGAAGCTGTGGCTGCCCCCTCCCTGGCAGTGTTCAAGGCCAGGCTGGACGGGGCTTTGGGCAACCTGGGCTAGTGGAAGGTGTCCCTGCCCATGGCAGGGGGTGGGACTGGAGGATTTTTAAAGATCCCTTCCCACCCAAACCATTCTATGATCCAGAGCAGATAAAAACAAGCTTCGTTCCTTCTGAGCTTTCTTTTGCATCATACCAGATTTTCGTAGTGTTTCCTTCTGTTGGAGTGAGAGCATCACAGGTAATTTTCCCTGATGCCTGCCAGTATAGCTCCCTGCCTCTGGGGAGCTACTGTATGCATGGGACTGATTCTCCTGCCACTTACACTGATCTGAAGTGGACAGGGAGAGGGGAAGATTTTTTTTGTTCTAAGGAAGCAGTTACGCTCAGACACTGATAACTCTAAGGCAAGTCCAGTATTTGGTCTCCTACCCAGTATGATGTGCTATCTATATCCTGATGTCCCATCAGGAATCAGATTATCCTCCCAAATCACCTGGGTTTGTAATCAAATGGCATTCTGGGGAGTGGATTTTACAGCTTCTCATTAAGCTGCAGCTCTGCCCTAGCTCTGGCTGTGGCTGGCCTTTCAGTGTGTGCATGTGTGCTCACACACATGTGCATGCACACGCACACCCCGATCATTCTGCCTGTTTGCATTCATATGGGATCCCATTTAATCTCCTCCTTTCATTTGTCTTTGGCCTGTGCTTATCAGCTGAACTAGTGTCTGTTTGCTTTCCCAGCTGCATGTTACAGGCTCGGATTACTGTAACTTTAAAAAGTAACAGTTGTTTAATTAGAAAGAGTTTCCAAACTGTCACTGGAGTGCCAGATGCAATAAATGGAATCATCCTGCCCCTCATTTCTTTTCTTTTCTCCCCAACACACCCTACACCAACCAAGCAATAATCAGCCTATGAAAGAAAAAAAAATAGCCAGAGAAAAGCAACATTAACAGATGTCAGCCCCATAGAATGAGCTTCAGTATATCAACCCATCTCAAAAAAAGTAAACTCAGAGGTCTGCTCTGCTTCATTTGCCATCGTATTCATAAGTGTCAAGTGTCATATTTATTGCTTTGTCATATTTGAAGTTGTATTTTTAATACTGAGGAAACTATCATAAAACCTATTGCAATACTTAAACATCGCTATTAAAGTGAAAAATTTTTCCATAAAAGTAGATTCTCTAGTGGAATTATGGCCCTGGTGAAAGTGTACTCCATTTCAGCGTGCTTGAAGGTGTGCTGCTTGGGTAGCGTGCTAATATTATACCTAGACGTATTGTCTGCAGGCACTGGACACAATCCTCTGGGTGTGCAGAAATTAGATAAGGAATAATTCTTTTCTATAATACTATCCCTTGTGTAGTCTTCTGTGCAATACAATAAAATTAATTCAGCTTCTCTCCATAGAGCTTATCTTCTGTCCCAGCATTAGAGCGTACTTCTCTCTGGGCAACAAATATTTTCTTACTTCATTGTGTTAGAAAGTCCAGCATTGGTAATTTACAGAACAATTTTGATTCCAGAGTCAGCCTATAACTCCATGTGTGGTTTTGCAACATGCAACTCCTAGGTTAAATTGAAAAGGGAAAAATAAACATGCTGCAAAGCAAGCTAGTAGTGTGATGTGAGAGTGGTTATACTGCCTTTGTTAGAGCACATCTTGGAGCACTGCTCAGAAGCTAGGACACCCATCCTTAAGAGAGCCTCTGTACATAACTTAGCTTATTTACACTGTTGCTGACCTGCAATTCAGATACTCTATTCAAATTACTCGTGAGACTATAAATGCTTTCAGACTGTATCTTTCCAAATATAAATAACAATTTAACCTTTGGGGGG